>NC_090295.1:6212500-6580000 GCF_037392515.1 Haliotis asinina | reverse complement strand
GAGCACTCTTCATTTAACAGCAGTCTAGATGAAATCAATGGAATAGTCAGAGTGGAAATCTACGTCTTGTGTATGGTGAGAATTTGTCATTGTTGGAGAATTTTATGCTAGAGGTGGTGATGGGCAAGACTATATTTTTGATGATGATACAAATTACAAAAACTAAACTTGAGCCGGACACTAAGTGTTCACATTGTGAATGGGAGAACTGACGTGACACACGAGGTGATTTTTACCTACGCCTCACACAGGTAAAAGCGTCATTGACTGTGTCCTTGTATCCTCAGAGCTGTTCTTTGAGGTCAATGACGTCTGTGTTTTAACTAAGATCACTTTTCCATCTCATGTTCACCCAAGACAAGCGGGGTTGTAACTGAAGTGAGACATGACACTTAACGTTAAATATTAACTCACTCACTCATTCACGGGAGGACACTTCTTGACCACATGGGATTGACCTGCTCATGGCTCCATCTGGGTGTAGGGGATGTTGCATAGTTTCTATCACTTGATAAATAGAGGCTTGCTGACAACTTCTCTCGGCAATTCTCCAATGAGTTACAGGCAAGCAGCAGGCTCACACACTGTAGACTTCAAATCATCTCAGTTGAAATTAGACAAAAACCTTAATACAGATCAAAGATAAGCCTGAGAATAGCCCTAACCCGCTTTAGATGCTCAAATCAGAAGCTTGCAGCTGTAACTAGGCGATGGGCGAAAACTGAAACACAAAAATGGACGATACAGCATCTATTCTTTACAACAATCGGGACAAAAAATCATTCGGGATGAAACACATTTTACATCCATTTGTCCTCACAATGAGGAATTAAGAACTACACATGTGTTGTATACATGCGTATGTGTAAATGTATTATCCACTGAGGTATATATTAATGAATGTTTCATACGTTTGATGGCTATAGACGATACGGAATTTGTGATCTGACTTTTGACACCATATCTCCCAAGGGTGTCTCACGATGACTAGTGTCAAATGATACAGATGTCGATATTATCTTCTCAACAGTTAAACAGTGCTTTTATTATGTTAATATCATTTTGCGTTAAAAATGGCATAACACACCACACGAAATGACTGTATTACCCAAATGCACTAACGTTAGTCATCCGGGGGTCATATGAACAACGTTTGAAATCTATGTATCATCTGGCTGCCAGATATACAAAAGTTTAAAGCGGTGTTAAAATAAACGAACAATATTATTCAGCACTGCATTTGCATGTGTTTCACAGGTGTGTAAATCTGGTCATTGTTATCATGTGTTTTCTGGCATGTGTAATATATATAAATGCAGTGATTGTAATGCATGCATTTCAATACCCTTGAAATCTCCTTTGACCAGGACTAGGTTTGATTTGTACACCCGTAAATGGTTGGTAGTGGGTAAATATCGTGTTACAAGATTGGCACTGCTTTAACGTGTATGTCAATGCTTCTCTAAAACAAATATCGCATCGTGTTCGTTAGCGCGTCCGACACGTGCAAAGTATCTGAGTCAGCGGATGTTTCCTTCCAACCATCATGTCTACATTTAACAACCACTTATCATTAAGTGCAGCCACAGCATTACAAAAAGCCATAGTTCCAGACAGCGTAACATCTTTGACCGGTGTTTCAAATACTTGACACCAAAGCCTGGCCGTTAACGCAAAGGAAATAGGCCCCCTGCCTTACCAAGATGCCTTAATCACAGTCACAGTGAAGTAAAGGTTGCCAATTGTCTTCCAATATGATTAAGTCAGTGAAATAGTAATATTTACCAAATACAATTGTAAAGGAGTCTTCTTCAATGAGTAATTTAAAGCCATTCATAGCTAGACGTGCTTAGATTATAGACTTCTTGTAAGGCATCATAGATGTTTCACAAACATGGTACAGGGACCTTAGCCTCGTTAGCTTATTGCTTCACCACTAGCGAATGAAGCGCTGGCACATATTAATGCTAGTGGAGATGTTGGCCCCGCCAGCCATGTTTACTCCGTAACCCGATAATGTAAGAATGAAAGTCACAGGAAAAAACTCACAGATAAAATGTCTCAACAGCAAAAGTCACAATTACACAAAAAAGTATGCAAGTAATACATATCTGACATAAAAACATAATTAATGAGAGGAGCGTAGCTTTTATTTGTGATTGATCCTGTGTTTAATGATCATAATTAAACATGTTTCACAGGCAATAATCAGTTATAGTGGCTTTTTTTCTGTGATTTTTTCCTAGTCAAAATTGTGACTTTTTATCCGTGACTTTTTCCTTGTGACCATGTGACTTTTACTCACATAACGCGTAACCTGCTGCGAATTTTCCTGCAGATCTAATATAACAAACGCTGATCCCCACAGGCCCTGAACCAGATTATTTCCTTTACTGCCTAACCCTCTCACGAATGCTAGTGAAGCAAGTTTTGATTTCCTCAGGTTCAGGATATCAATGCTCTGCTTGGGTCTCCTTTTTAATTTATGTGGGTTAGTGTGTTACTGTCATAATTATATGCTAGTATATTCAGAGACTAAGTATTTGGCAAAGGCCTCTATTGCAATTATCTTACGTCTACGTCTTTTGATGATGTGGTGTATGTCGTAATTTTTAATAAGTTGATTCAAAGCTATCAGTAATGACTGGGTACCTATGCAGTTATATGTGTGACGGAGGAAAACTTGCGTGGCTACTCTTCTCATTACTCTGAATACATATGACGCGTGAAACCGGCAGATACCCACAGAAGAAAGTCTTTGCCTTACCTGAAACAACGTCGTTGTCCATGTGTCTATAATAGGGATTTTATGTGTGGATGAATGACATGTAAAATTATCTTGGCCCGTTTATGATGATACATACAACGATATTTCACAATAATATCTCTGGCTATCAGACTGAGTGTTCTTCTTATACATAACCGGTATTTCTATTGCTGTATTTATACAGCAAGATTCTTCGAACTTACACGTCCATCATATACATCGCGCACTATCCCTTTCCTTCTTGATCTCCTGAAACGACTGTCACAAGTTCGAAGAATCCTGGTCAAATTGCACAAGCCTTAAGACTATACCTTACAATTCTGTATCATATACATCTTACTCTAAATGGGTAGAGCGTTTATGCGTTCGTCTTTTGAGAATACATTAGTTTTAGCTCTTTTTGTTATACTCTAGTTATTTTACAGTCCGTCGATGTCTGGTTCTTTAACTACTTGTATTTATTGTGTGCCTACAACACTTTTCTCGTCACAATATGACTGCAATAGTGCCGATGTGACGTTGAATTTTAACTCACTCACTCACTTTTATCCGTTCTGGGGAATATCAGGACAACGATGCAGTTATATCCAATCTTATAGAAACCACTTCACTTACGTAGGAAAGCAATAACCTACTCAGATGTTGCATTCATGTCGGAATGATATTTTCGGCACCTGTCAGATCTGAACTTGAACACACGTGATCTATGTCAGGCTAAAGGTCTTCATGATGTTTTGGCAATACTAGGGTGTAATAGTCATAGACCTGCTCCAAAGAGGAGAATATATATATCTTTTGAGAATGACTTCTCCGACACGGATACTTACGAGTACTTGCAGTCTGTTTTTATTGGTCGCTAATGTAAACAGGACAGCAAACACGAATTTCACAAACGTCACGGAGATTGCCTATGATATACTCGTATATAGAACGCACCCGCCAGTACTATGTGGTCATAATCTCTACACGATAAAACACATATTTCATTTCATATCTCACAAAATGTATAATTTGGTGTGGCATTATTTGGTATCGTTTATGTCTACGCTAGTAAAACAAATGTGGACAAGTCTAGAGTTGATGGATGGCGTTATTACAGCAAGGGTTGAACGAATGGAGAAATAAGATGGTCCAGGCACTGTGATACTATTACGGAAGGTCACGTACAGTGCAATAATATTCCAATTACGTACTGTGAAAAATATGTGACAGTAGTGATGCGCGTCTGAAGAGACTTAAGAAATTACGAGTTGATTCGTGTGAAGTATTTGGTTGTGCTCCAGGAGAGACAATGTGCGATTCTATTGGGATTTCCGAGGACAACGGGTCAACATATCGGCGGTTGTTCACCACTGAACGTCATAGTCCCCCAAAATATGTACCTAACAGTGTTTACTAACACCAAAGACAAGGCGTAGCTGATACTGGTCGCAAAAGGAGTGCAGCTTAATGAGACATGTCAGGTTGAGTAATACTGCTTTCTTTGCAAAGGCTCTTTGGTGACAATAAGCATAATGAGGTAACGTTGATTTCAAAAGTCCTAAAATGTGTGAAAATGAAAATTCACGAATCAAGTAATTCACATCATAGAAACATGCTTCATGTAAGATGAGCACAGCTAAGATGAACATGTATGAACCGTTATATATACATACCCCTGAAATACGGCGTGATACATAAATATCTAAGGTTTGTAAACCTTCTCAAATTTGAAACTGTACTAATGTTTCCCCACCTAAGTAAATTTATATGTTTCCAACCCGAGTAAACTTAGAACAAAATCGGAAATTTCACCACCCATTGAAATTCAAAGAAATGCTTTGGAAATACTATAGTATCATGACATTGTATTTACGGGGGTATCTGGTTTGCAATTCATGTTTGGAAATACCTAACAACCCGGTCATGGCATACATGGAACAGGTGTTTGTGCATACGAAAAGCTACGATGAGCATATGTTTCAAAATTTAGACTTGTGTGAAATATATGCCCGAAGTTAGGAAATTTTGGTCCTGTGACACCAAATGACCCATGAAAGTAGAATAGACCCTCAGCAACTCATGCTTGCCGGAAAAGAAGGCTATGCTTGTCGTAGAGGCGACTAACGGGGTCAGGTGGTCAGGCTCGCTGACTTGGTTGACACATGTCATCGGTTCCCAATTGCGCAGATCGATGCTTACGTTGTTGATCACGGGATTGCCTGGTCCAGACGCGATTATTTACAGACGCCGCCAACTGCATTCGCTCCTTCACTCACTCATAACACAAAATAATGCACTATAGTTGATGGTAGTATTATATTTACATGTTTATCCGAATGTGGCACTGAGGGATACTGGTTTGCTACCTCGGTTATCCTGTTAAAAACCGTACCAGGGGATGTAAACTTCATGCATTCAAGCAATTTGTCATTAAGGTTTAAGCTCTTCGAAATAATAATAAAAAAGAATTTGTACACAAAGACACATTACGATAGTGCAAATTCATGTCCAGGTATGAGGATTCTGTGCTCTCACCCATACCCACCCGGCCCCTAAGAATCAAACACAGCATACAACCTCCTAAGCATCATCGACATTGTCCCACCCTCCGACCACCAGGACGAAACATAATTGCTCTTAAACTGTTACCATTATAAACTACCTTTATAATTCAAACTTTAAGTCATTAGTCGAACTGAATTTCAGATAATAATGTACGTTAATGACGAATGAATAATTAAAGAAGTTACTTGAAAAAAAATAATTGTAATATCTCTCTTTATGCCTTGCACAATGTTGTTGATGGTGGAATAGCCTAGAGTTGTGACGGTGAGACCTTAAATATGATCTTCCAACCTGAACACATATGTATGGTCAATACAATGATTATTTGTCTGGTAATCTCATGTCAATGTATATTTTTCAAGCACGAGTTTCTTCCTCTTCAAGCAGTAACACATGACTATTGTCAACAGTAACAGACCCACAACACACAGAGTTACAATGAGGGCCAGGATAGTCACCTCGGCCGTGTGGGCGTCCAGTCCAAACCACTTAGGGCCAGTTGTAGTTGTTGTAGTTGACGTTGCAGTTGACGTAGACGATGAAGAAGATGTAGATGTAGATGTAGTGGGGATTTTCATGAGGTTGGGGATGATATCCAGCCACAGGGTCATTCGTCTAGGGTAGACGTGGTCACCTACTGACATGTTTGTTGTGAAGGACAGGTAATGCTGGTTGGCCATATTGAATTCAGGCCATGTTTGTCGTAGTTTTCTTTCAACAGCAGGGCTGGGATTACTGTGAAAATAAAGTGTGCACTTTGAAAGACTGCCGAATATTTCCTTCACACGAGCGAATGTACGAGTATCGCACTAGTTTTAAACAAATGTTACTTTAGACAAACTGTTATTATAACGTAGCATATTTATCTGACATGACATAATGACACAATAATGAAAACTGTCACTTACCCAGTTTTGGCAAAGTCAGCAATGAAAGAGACAAACGTGTCTGCCAGCTGATACTCCTCTGATGTCAGGTTCCCCGAGTAGCCAAGCATCTTGACTGTGGCCGGATCCAGGTCAAACAGATACAATGTGTCTGTTCCATGGTTCATTCCCTTCACAGGGCTATCTCTGGCAAAAGATGGATAGTGGTCAAATAAGTAGAAGTAACACTTCTTGTTGGTTTTCAACAATGCGTGCGTTCTGGCAAAGAGGACAGTCGGTACTATGAAACTGGGGTCGCCGTATGTTGAAAGTACCTGTTCTTGAGGCAGTGGCTGTTCGGATGGTGGTCGGGGATAGGTGTACTCAACGCTGACGATATCATTGATGGATGGTGTGCTAGCTCCTAATGATAGTGCTGTAACTGTTGTGAGAATGTCTGTGTCAAACTCCTTCTGCTTGAAGATGTCAGAAGCGTATGTATAATTATATGCCCTGTCGAATGCTAGAGCACTCGTAAGTAGGAAGCCACCTTCGTTGTTGTTGGCCCCTACCATAACGTCGATGTCCTTCATACACGTGGTATTTAAGAATGTGATGTCTCTCATTAAAACTTGGGGATCGTCCTTGACAAAGACTCCATCAATGGTTGGAACCCACGTGTACTGCATTAGCGAATATGCTGGCGTCCCACCAAAATAGGAATAGGCTAACACTCTCGAACTGTCATTCTTCCTCAAACAGTCTACCATTTCCCTTTGTCTGCTCTTTGCGTCAGCACTTCCACCTGAGCAACCTAGAATGTATCCAACATACATTGTTACAAAGAGATTGTTTCTGTTGACCGCCCAGAGAGATGTAGCAGCTCCACTCTGCAGAACTGCTCTCTGGAACAGCCCCTTTGACCCCGGGTACAACACGTGATAGGCTACACTCGCCGACCCTGCAGATTCTCCGATGATGGTGATGTTGCTGGTGTCACCACCAAATGCTTCAATGTTGGTCTTGACCCACTGGATTGCCAGATGTTGATCCCACAATCCGTAGTTACCCGGTGCGACGTCATTTTCGGTACTTAAAAATCCGAATATTCCCAATCTGTATTGAATGGTGACGACTATAACGTCACCTTTTGTCACCAATTGCCACGGCTCGTACATAGAAGCGGATCCATACACAAATCCTCCCCCGTGTATCCAGACCATTACTGGCACACTGGACGAGACATCTGTTGTATTTGGCAGGAAGACATTCAACGTGAGACAATCTTCGCTCATAGCTGGAAAGGAAAAGTTCAAAGGGAGCATAGGAGATAGCTGTAGACAAGGCAGTCCATAGCTGGAAGCATTAAATATGTCTGAAACTCCAGGGTGTGGTTGTGGTTTTCTGAATCTGAGATCTCCAATTGGAGGTTTCGCGTACGGGATTCCATAGTAGCCAAAGTATGGCTGCCCGTCCCGACTGGTTCTCGCCACTCCCTGTATATATCCCCAGGTGGAATTTATCACTGGTGCCTCCATCCCTACAGCGGGGAGAACCAACATGGACACAATAATCAGCTGATTCATAATCAACCGAGCTACATCGAACGGTATACTCCTTTTAACCAACAACTTTCCCATCGTTCCTCACCTGTCCTTCTTGACCCAGATCCGCGTATTGAATATTGCGAAATGTTGTGTCTTGTCCTGATAGCACAGAGTGACCGATGGTTAGTGTTTGTGGACTGATAACATAGTGGAATAAGGATCCGCTGCTGTTAACCACATACTCGTACACACAATCTGCACTGTCAGTAAGTCTCGGTATGTGTATATGACAATCACATGTATGACCTCTCTTTGACCTGCGTAGGAGATACGGATTGCACTTTAGCCATAAGATAGCTGTTGTATACTTTGCCCCAAATATCTAATATTGTATGCCTGGCGTTACACCCTTGGTGATGTACGCCTAGCTTCACAATTAGAAGATATAGAAGATAAATAGTGTGGTTTGTTGAATTTCCGAGATTCATTCGAATCCAACATAGGGAAATTTAATTTAAAACCGACTGTGTCAGCCGGAGTTTTTAAACGTTACAATTTGCCCATATTGAATTCCAATGAATCCCAGAAACTGAACAAACCAAACTATGTGAATAAAGAGACGGTAAGAAAACGAGGTTACAAATATGTTGGATACTGTAGATTTTTATCCATGCTACAGTAGTCAAGTCGAGTGTTTATTTCTAGTACGAGGGCCTCAGGCCCATATACAATGCGTATACAGCTGTATATACAATGTATATTATATATATTGTGGTAGTCATATAGTGCCTATGTGATATCTATCTATTATCTAAAGTTGTGCTTGTATTTTCTCTTAATTTATATGCATGCCATAGGAATTTACTTCAGCTTTTTAAAAGTTCTACAATATCCGTTAATAGAAGGGATCTAAATTTGTACATATTCGGATTTTGATGATACACAGAAGGGAGGTACTTAATTATACAGTAGAGTTCTGTACAGTATCGTTAAAATGTATGTCGATTCGCATGTATTTCTGTCGATGCATAAGGTTTATGTGTATGCTTCACTTATTTATGGTGGGTAAAGCATTTTGCGAAAGACGTTTCGCAGATCTGAGCAGGAGGTAACTGTCTATTTCTTCCTGTTTGTTTACTAAGTGTGGGAAGAACGCACCACGAAGAAATTTCACTACCCTGATTGCATTTCTGCTTGTTGCTTTTGATAAAGATTCATCAATGATTTGTTGTAGCTCATCATCGTTGGCGTTGCAAAGCGACAGTTTGTGCCACTCTGGACAGCCGATACTGATGGACGCTCGGTTGTCGAGGTCGGATCTGATAATCTTACAGCGTTAGCCGCGTTGTCAACCTGATTGGATTCAGGTTTTTGTAGAAAGTCGAAACCTATTCGTAAGTAAAAAACATTGTCTCTACAAAATGTAAAAACTTTTGAGCTTTATTTATTTAGTGGAATGTATCATCCCAACACTGTCCTTTGTATGTAATTTTCGGAATAAATGTGTTTGCTTGACTGACATTTTATGTCACTTCTGTCATTACTTTAAAAAAGCATCTATAAGATTTCTGTTAGGTAAACAAATGAAATACTTACTTTCTTAATTCATGAACTCCTGCAAAAATTCATCATCGCTCAAAAATGTCATCAAAGGAACCAAGAAAAAAATCAGGATCACACAAATTAGCTTCCATTGTGCAAATTCATGCAGCGGAAGTAGTACCATATTAGTGCCAATGTATTCATGTGCGAGTATTAGGCCGTCATTTTCAGGGATGTCGAATACTATTCAACAAGGGTAATTAACCAATCAGATAGCCAGAAACACTCACTATTGCTAAACACTCACAATAAGCATTTGTCATGGCGTTAAACGCCTAGTTTCATACCTTGCAATTATCACGGTGTTGCATGCTTAGTTTGAAAATCAGTAGATATCGTGGCGCTGTATGACAAGCTTCACAGCAAACAGTTATCATGCAATTGAAAGCCAAGTTGCACACTGAACATTTATTTTGGTGTTCTATGCCTATATTCCCTACTAACCGCTATGTTAGTTTTGTGTGCCTAACGTCACAAGAGAAAGATAGCTGATCCCTTTGGTAACTGTTGATCATGCCGTTGCTGGTATTGCGTAAGCTGTTTAGTGGAGAGTGCATCCTAAACGTTGCTTTCATTTTGAACACCATGACATGTCATCAAACAAACTTAGACACTTGGTATCAACACCATGACATGTCATCAAACAAACTTAGACACTTGGTATCAACACCATGACATGTCATCAAACAAACTTAGACACTTGGTATCAACACCATGACATGTCATCAAACAAACTTAGACACTTGGTATCAACACCATGACACGTCATCAAACAAACTTAGACACTTGGTATCAACACCATGACACGTCATCAAACAAACTTAGACACTTGGTATCAACACCATGACACGTCATCAAACAAACTTAGACACTTGGTATCAACACCATGACATGTCATCAAACAAACTTAGACACTTGGTATCAACACCATGGAATTGATGTTTACTCGTGTGTTCATGATGAAGTCGTAATGTTACAGCAGCCTCTGCAGATTTCTCATGGACGTGGAACAACTTTGTCCCTTCATTGGTACTGCATTTTACAGATTGAAATGAATGATCGGTATTGTATCTGTGATAGTCTAGTTGTTTTACTGTCCTTTGACGATATACACGTATCGTATTTAAAATTTCGGATGTGTTCTCGTCACGATATGGTTAAAATATTGCCTATGTGACGTTAAGTATTAACTCACTCACTCATGGTCAGTTTAGGTGTACTTGCCACGTCTGCACGAATCCCAGACAGAGATTGGAACTTCTCCCGGGAAGAGTTGCCCAGTTGCCCGCACTAAACATTAACCACCAAAATTGTAGACTATCCATCACTGCAGCCCTCTGTAGTATAGTCAGAGTATTGTAAGGGCTGTGTTCCCAAAGGAGAACCCGCAAAGAGACAAGGAGGTACTAAACCAAGAGCACCTAGAATCTCGCTAATCGTCTGTATTGTTTTACAGATTAAAAGTGGTATAATTCAGAGAGAGCATGAGTTGTCATAGCACACACATTCGGACCTAAGTACTCCGTGTACGTCACTCGAAACATCTACTACCACGTCACTCGAAACATCTACTACCACGTCACTCGAAACATCTACTACCGACATAGGCAAGGACATAGAGAAAATCAGTGACAAGCAGGCTACAATGCTCAGCGACATCGACTCACTTAGCCAGAAAGTTGACGACATTGATTTAAAACTGAAACATGCAACTTTATGGATTACAACTTCTTGTTTATTACGGTGAACGGTGTTTCAGTGTAGATTCTGAGATCATTATCAAGCTAAAAGTGAATGCAATCAAATAGTGAGAAGTTTATATGAATGGAATGTTGTGACAAACAGCGGATTAACATTAACGACAGCAAGTGATAGAATACACAAGTGGTACATAATTTGAAGAGGACAGTAGGGAACTAAAACAAACAAATAGCACTAGTGATGAAGATTGAGTAATCATAACATACAGTCAAAATACGTAGTCAATAGTTTGATTAGTTCTTCATAGGCCGACGGTATGATGTATCCTTGGTCTTTATTGATCAAACGTTTGTGACAGCGGATTTCCATTTGACACACCAACTACTAGAATGCCCATAAAACATGTAGATTCTCGAAATGTGAAACATGATGCCGCTAAGCTCGAAGACTTCAGCCGCATTGTCGTTTATGGACATGCAGAATCGCAAGTCGAATCATTTGACCAGTGTAACATTAAGGTGGTTTCAGTGCTTAACAACTTCCTAAAAACTAGACACTAGGTGCGACCAGGTTAGGACAAAAGGGCAAAGCATCGCCCTTTGATCACTACCGAACCTCTTAATCCCTCGACATATGCACCTCACAAGGTTTGCCAACACCAAAGACAAACAAAAGGCGTAACTGATACTGGTCGCAAGAGTTAGCGCAGCTTTATGAGACGTGTTGCGTAATACTCCTTTCTTTGCCAGGCGGTAATGAGAATGAGATCACTCGAATGTTCTAAAATGTGTGAAAATGAAAATACATGAATCATGTAATTCACATGATGGAAACATGCTTGAGCACAGATAGGATGAACATGTATGAATCGTTTACTAGTATATACATACCCCTGAAATACGGTGTGACACATAAATATCTAAGATGTGTTAACCTTTGCAAATTTGAAACGTTACTTATATTTCCCGACCTAAGTAACTCGAAATGTTTCCAACCCGAGTAAACAGAATCTGAAATTTCACCACTCATTGAAATTAAAAAAAATGCATTGGCTATAATGTATTATCATGTACTTTACGGGGGTATCTGTTTTGCAATTCATGTTTGGAAATACCTAACAACCCGGTCATGGCATACATGGAACAGGTGTTTGTGCATACGAAAAGCTACGATGAGCATATGTTTCAAAATTTAGACTTGTGTGAAATATATGCCCGAAGTTAGGAAATAGTTGCAAACATACGTAAATCCGGTCAAGGCATACATGGAACAGGTGCTTGTGCATACGAAAATCTACGATGAACATATGTTTCAAAGTTTAGACGTGTGAAATATATGCCCGAAGTTAGGAAATAGTTGCAAACATACGTAAATCCGGTCATGCCGTGTATTTCTTACTGTATTAACGTTTCTTTCAGTGGTGTACTATCCGGCTTTTGGTCACCAAATGATAGAATAGACCTCCAGCAACCCACGCTTGCCGTAAAAGACGAATGTGCTTTTTTGTAAGAGGCGACTAACGGGATCACGTGTTCAGGCTCGCTGACTTGGTTGACACATGCCATCGGTTCCCAGTTGCGGTTGCGCAGATCGATGCTCACACTGTTAATCACTCGACTGTCTGTTTCAGAATGGAATATTTACAGACCGTCGCCAACTATAATCACCCACCCACTCACTCATAACACAAAATAATACACTATACTTGATTGAAGTGGTATATTTGCATGTTTATCCTCATGTGGCCCTAGTATGTTCTCGTCACGATATGGCTGCAACATTGCCGATGTGACGTTAAATCTTAACTCACTCACTCAACTCATGTGACCCTGAAGGATACGAGTTTGCTGCCTCGGCTGTTCTGTCCAGAAAGCCTACACGGGGATGTAAACTACATGCATTGAAACAATTTGTCATTATGATTTAAGATTTTCGCAATAAAAAAGAAATGTTGAGAAAAACACATCGCAACAGTGCAACTTTACGAAAACCTGTGCAGGGCAGTTGTCATGTCCATGCATGAGGATTCTGTGCTCGTACTCATACCCACCGCCGCCACCAACAATCAAACACGCATACAACCTCCTAAGATATAGCGCCAGCATCATCGACATTGTCTCACCCTCTGGCCACCAGGACGAAACAATTGCATGTAAACTGTTACCATTATAAACTACCTTTATAATTCAAACTTTAAGTCATAAGTCTAACTGAATTTCAGATAATAATGTACGTTAATAACCAATGAATAAACAAAGAAGTTACTTGAAAAGCAAAAAAAAAAAAGAATAATTGTAATATCTCTCTTTATGCTTTGCACAATGAGTTGATGATGCATCTGGTGGAGGAACCTAAAATTGAGTGTTGTGATGGTGAAAAATGTCCACAGAGGCCTTAAATATGATCTTCCAACCTGAACACATTAATATGATCAATACAATGATTATTTGTCTGGTAATCTCATGTCAATGTATATTTTTCAAGCACGAGTTTCTTCCTCTTCAAGCAGTAGCACATGACTATTGTCAACAGTAACAGAGCCACAACACACAGAGTTACAATGAGGGCCAGGATAGTCACCTCGGCCGTGTGGGCGTCCAGTCCAAACCACTTAGGGCCAGTTGTAGTTGTTGTAGTTGACGTTGCAGTTGACGTAGACGATGAAGAAGCTGTAGATGTAGTGGGAATGTTTTTGAGGTTGGGGATGATATCCAGCCACAGGGTCATTCGTCTAGGGTAGACATGGTCACCTACTGACATGTTTGTTGTGAAGGACAGGTAATGCTGGTTGGCCATATTGAATTCGGGCCATGTTTGTCGTAGTTTTCCTTCAACAGCAGGGCTGGGATTACTGTGAACATAAAGTGTGCACTTTGAAAGACTGCCGAATATTTCCCTCATACGAGCGAATGTATAAGTATCGCACTAGTTTTAGACTAATGTTACTTTAGACAAATTATTATTATAACGTAGCATATTTAGCTGATGACACAGTATATGGATATGAAATGATGACATAATAATGAAAACGGTGACGTACCCAGTCTTGGCAAAGTCAGCAATGAAAGAGACAAACGTGTCTGCCAAATGATACTCCTCTGATGTCAGGTTCCCCGAGTAGCCAAGCATCTTGACTGTGGCCGGATCTAGGTCAAACAGATACAATGTGTCTGTTCCATGGTTCATTCCCTTCACATGGCTATCTTTGGCAAAAGATGGATAGTGGTCAAATAAGTAGAAGTAACACTTCTTGTTGGTTTTCAACAATGCGTGCGTTCTGGCAAAGAGGACAGTCGGTACTATGAAACTGGGGTCGCCGTATGTTGAAAGTACCTGTTCTTGAGGCAGTGGCTGTTCGGATGGTGGTCGGGGATAGGTGTACTCAACGTTAACGATATCATTGATGGATGGTGTACTAGCTCCTAATGATAGTGTTATAACTGCTGTGAGAATGTCTGTGTCAAACTCTTTCTGTTTGAAGATAGTAGTAGCGTATGAGTAATCGTATGCCCTGTCGAATGCTAGAGCACTCGTAAGCAGGAAGCCACCTTCGTTGTTGTTGGCCCCTACCATTACGTCGATGTCCTTCATACACGTGGTATTTAAGAATGTGATGTCTCTCATTAAAACTTGGGGATCGTCTTTGACAAAGACTCCATCAATGGTGGGGACCCACGTGTACTGCATCAACTCGTAGGCTGGTGTCCCAAGAACATAGGAATAGGCTAACACTCTCGTACTGTCGTTCGTCCTCATGCAGTCGACCATGGCCCTTTGTCTACTGGTAAAATCAGGGTCATCACCAAGGCAACCTAAACTGCTTCCAACAAACATCGCTAAGAATTTGATATGTCTGTTGATCGCCCAGAGAGATGTGGCACCTCCACTCTGTAGAACTGCTCTCTGGAACAGCCCCTTTGACCCCGGGTACAACACCTGATAGGCTACACTCGCCGCCCCTGCAGATTCTCCGATGATGGTGATGTTGCTGGTGTCACCACCAAATGCTTCAATGTTGGTCTTGACCCACTGGATTGCCAGATGTTGATCCCACAATCCGTAGTTACCCGGTGCGACGTCATTATCGGTACTAAAAAATCCGAATATTCCCAATCTGTACTGAATGGTGACGACTATAACGTCACCTTTTGTCACCAATTGCCACGGCTCGTACATAGAAGCAGATCCATACACAAATCCTCCCCCGTGTATCCAGACCATTACTGGCACCTTGGACGAGACATCTGTTGTATTTGGCAGGAAGACATTCAACGTGAGACAATCTTCGCTCATAGCTGGAAAGGAAAAGTTCAAAGGGAGCATAGGCGATTGCTGGAGACAGGGTAGTCCATAGCTGGAAGCATTAAATATGTCTGAAACTCCAGGATGTGGTTGTGATTTTCTACCAACAACTTTTCTACGATCTGCACTGTCAGTAAGTCTCTGTACGTGAGAGTCACCTAGACAGGCGCATGAGATACGGATTGCGCTTTAGCCAGGAGAGAAAGGTAGCGTACTTTGTCCCAATAATATTGTATGCCTGGCGTTACAACCTTGGTGATGTACGTCTAGTTTCATAATAAGCATTTATCATGGTGTGAAATGCCTAGTTTCATACCTTGCAATTAACACTATGCTGCATGCCTAGTTTCAAAATCAGTAGATATCGCGGCGCTGTTTATCTAGCTTTACAGCAAACAGTCATCGACATGTTCTCTTTTTGCCCGCAGGTATTGTTATGGGATTACAAGCGGTGGACTGTACTAATCCTTAAAACAAGCAGATTGAGCAGGGTTCGTCTCAGACTTCACAACATACCTTAATGAAGAAGGTAATATACTACACTGAAGTTTACAAAGCCACATTTTAATTTATCATCACAGCACAGTCACATTTAAATTTACACATGGAAAGAAAATTTAATTACAGACTTCACAGTCACATTTTAATATGCAATATATCATGGAAAATTTCATGAACTTTACATCACTCACATTTAAATTTACATATGTATCACGTATAATTTAGCCGCATTTCAATTAACAATCCCACCAGATCGGACACTGCGTCACCGTAAACAAGTAGTGAGATGGTGCCACTTAAAAGTCTGTATTTCTGGATATTAGTCCTCCCGTCGAGTTGTCGATATTTTCTGCTTTTTGGTCGAAGGGAACCACCGGCTTCCAGTTTCATAACGGTCACTTCAGTATGGTATTGTCCAGATTTGATGATGTTAATCAGCTTGAACATATTTCGTGACTGCCAGCTGAAGACATCAATATCTGGAATGATATTTATGAGACTTACTGTTTATCTCTTCTTGGTAGATGGTTGGCACTGGTCTGTGATCTACTGTCACGAGTTCCTTCAAGCCATTGATAAATGAATCTACCTTTAGTACGGTATCGTCTGGTAGATGGTCGTGGATATCCCCGTGCCCTAACAACGCTGTCGATAGTGTTTATGGACAGGGCAACCTTTTGTACAGCATCACCAGCATCTGAACTTGTAACTGTTGAATACTCCGTCCACCTCTGGAAGTGGGAAGAAATTGAACACGTGCCTCTGCCATTGTTGACTGTAAGATTGAAAGTCAAAAATTTCTCTTATAACAGGTCTCGTCGCGTCATGATTGATTACTGGTGATTACTGAGTTCACTAATTATTATGAACTGTGTTCAGAGTACATGGCATGTGAGAAAACCCAGGTGTATGAGACAACCCCCAAGCTTAGATAAACACGGAGGGTGCTGCCTCTGCCGACCTTTAACCCTAATCCGCTTATAGCCATTGAAGGTACCGACAAAAAGAGAACAAAACCAGTTATCGTGGAGCTGTAAACCTAGTTGCACATTCAGCATTTATTTTGGGGTTCTATGCCTATAATCACAAATAACAAATATCCAAATTTTGTGTGCCCAACATCACAGCAGAAAGATAGCTGATTCCCTTGGTAACTGTTGTTAATAGCTCGAAGCATTAAATATGTCTGAAACTCCAAGGTTTGGTTGAGGATTTCTGAATCTGAGATCTCCATCTGGAAGCGTCGCGTACGGGATTCTTTAGTAGCTACAGTAAGGCGGTTCGTCCCGACTGGTTCTCACCACTCCATGTAGAGGTAGAATTTATCACTGGTGCCTCCATCCCTGCAGTAGGGAGAACCAACATGGCTTCAGTAATCAGCTGATTGATTACAACAGCGCTACATCGAACGGTATACGGACGTCCGAGAACAGCTTTCAGGTTTATCAACACTATCCTTCATGACCCTGTTACATGTATATGCCGTTGCTAAAAGTTGTTATCTGAGCTCAGTGTTCTCACAGCTTGGATATTGAAGTGTATATGAGGTTGTGGCGTTCCTTAGGCTGACATGTGGTCCGGTAGTCATCTTATGTAGTATATCCTAGCTGATCTTACCTCCCTTGGAAGCTTGACACACAGGTGAATGGGCAGGTCAACTTTTCTCAAAATCTCAAAATAGTTACATGATTTATGAATTTCTGCCTCGCACAATTGTTTGCTAAAGTCTTCTGGAACATCAAACACTGCCAAGATGATCGATGTAGCAACTTATAGAGCCAGGATCGGCAGAAGGCTGGTCCCTGAGGACATATCCCTAACGTCATATTCACTTAGCGGATGGAGTCGACGATAACCTTAATAACAGTTTGGATATGTTTGTAAAAGCGAGTCCTTCCGCATCGGAATGTATGAAAACAATCCTTTAAAAGTGGGTCAGTTGGTGTTAATATAGGCTTGTATAATCTCTAAAGTTAAAAACACTGAACAAGAAGCACCACAACATTTCAGGCTATTTAGACGCCATGTGAAAGTAAACGTGCGTACTGGAAAATGAGAAACAAATATGAAAATGTTTGTCCAGTATCAAAGTATGATTACTAGAATAGAAAAATTTAAATTCGTAAAGATACCTCTAGAGTTTGGTGGAGTTGAGGAATATTTTAGACATGACAACAGACGCTGTAACATTCAACTTGATAGCTGGCTGGATCATTTTAAGAATGTTTTCCAAAGCATACATTTACCGGCCACACATATTGATACATCTGTCCAAGACGGTAAACTACTTGAAGATCTTGATTTAGACAGTTTTTGACACTTTCAGTAAAATGTACACATATATGTTTACGGCAAGACTGACAAATTGGGCTACTCTAAGAGACAAATTTACAAGAACCCAGACTGGGTTTGGAAATGGATACTCAGCAGTAGATAATATTTTCACGCTGTATGCTGTCATTACAAAGAACCTAATGAAGAAGAGAAAGAAGTTTCTTGTCTCCTTTATAGACTCCCCAAAGACCTGGGGATTTCTTTTTATGCAATTGGTATAAATGGAAAGATGCTTAGGACAATGAAAAGTATTTATATTTATTTTAAAGCCTGTTTAGAAATTAATAATATAGTACCAGGTTATTCTGCATTCTAGTCCCAGATGTGCTAGAAATTTAATAACTACTGTTTGCTGATGATGTGGTTTTAGTTTCTGATGTTGTGTCGGTTTTGCAGAGACATTTAGTAATTCTAGAATCACATGCAGACACGTGGGGATTGACGTTAATGTAGAGAAACCTCAGATTGTTGTTTTTAGGTGGACAATTAGCGAGAAATGAGAAAACGCTTTATAAAGGGGAAAGTATTTTAACAGTTGATTCTGGCTAGGTATACTTCTTTCAGCTTCGTTTAAATACAATAAATGTATGTAGGATTGATCATCACGGGGTTAAAGGGCACTTCTATAGGTAATGCACAACTTACATAAATTGGATAATATTGACTATTCTGTTCTCTTTAAAACTTTGGTGCCCAAATTCAACCAATTCTTTTGTGAGGGTCCGAAATGTTGGGTATTAATAAATTTTATAAGATTGAAATTGTACATTTAATTGCATGTAAGAAGTTCTTAAAGGTTGGTCCCCAGGCACCAAATGTGATTGTGGTGAATGTGAACTTTACCCACTGTATATAAATGCACAATGTTGTTTTATATAATACTGGCTTTAACTTTTTAAATATGCATCAGCAAAGAATTGCCCAAAAGCTTGTTAATGTATGAAGATAATTGTGGTTATGATAACTGTTTCGCGTGTGCTTAATGTATTGTTTTCATATGGATTTGGTTATATTTGATTATTTCAAGGTGTCGGTAATGAATTCCAGTTTCTTTAAATGCTTAAAAGAGTTTCAAGATGTATATACATACATGGAATAGTGCAACTGAAGAAGGTTCAAGATATAAGCTGTACAGTCAATATAAAGCCTTTTAGAGCCGGAACAATATTTAACTATGTTAACAAACATAAACACAGAAATAGTCTTACTAGGATCAGCGTATTCTCGAACTGAAGATTAATGAGGGACGGTGGCTGGGAGTTGATCATGATCAACTCACTCGCCCTATATTTAATTCAGGAATAGAAGATGAATTTCACTTTATACTTATAAGTGACTGGTGTGATAATTTAAGAAAGTGTTAATTATCACAAGTGTACAACGACAGTCCGTCTACCTATAAATTCAACCAGTTATTTACTTCTTCAACAACTGTGTTATTATATAATTTTTGTGAATATTTATGTTTGAGCTTTGAGCTACGACAGCGGCTGGTTAATGGATGACATATTTGTACTCCATCGTGCCGTTTATGTTAAAGTAGGCGTGTTTACAGTGTACCAATGCAACCTCACCATAATTATATTGTAATAACTGTTTATACATTTTCGATATGTGTCGAAGGCATTCATACGAAATAAGAGACCTGACTTTAAGCTGTGAACTGTCTGCACAATTCGGTTTTTGGGACGCCACTGTATTGTGCATCGCGTGGGTGGTGTTTGGCGTCCTGTGCTAAAGGGAAGTTATGTGACCTGTTATCTTACTGGTTCCTGCGTGAGACATCGTCGCTGGGCAGAGCGTGGGGCTATCAGGTTCAGTGTATTTGTAATCGTTATCTTGCTTAAAGGCTCGCCGCGTCGATAGATACCGGTTGTGGAGGCTGGTCCCATGACGACATATCCCTAACGTCATATTCAGGAGAGTTATAAAAGTCACACAAAGCAGGTCGTGTACTACTGTTGTATGCCTAACTTCAAGTCCAGGATGCCTACTGTTGTATACCTAACTTCAAGTCCAGGATGCCTACTGTTGTATACCTAACGTTAAGTCCAGGATGCCTACTGTTGTATACCTAGCGTCAAGTCCAGGATGCCTACTGTTGTATACCTAACGTCAAGTCCAGGATGCCTACTGTTGTATACCTAGCGTCAAGTCCAGGATGCCTACTGTTGTATACCTAGCGTCAAGTCCAGGATGCCTTCTGTTGTATACCTAACGTCAAGTCCAGGATGCCTACTGTTGTATACCAAGTTTACCTACATTGTTAAACTAAGAACCATACATTAAATCTTCTTAGTCCATGTTCCGTCTGTAACCTAACATGCGGGAGGACGGGCTTTGTTTATAAACACACGCACATGGTAGTAATCAGCCTGTCTCAAAGTCCCTGAACCAAATTAGTTCCTCACTGCCTAGCCCTCCAAGCAATACTGTAAAGCCAAATAAAGCAAGTCTAGAATTCTCTGAACTTCCCATCTCACTGTGCCCCTTCTCAGTTTAAATGGGTTTATTTGTTGCTATTAAAATTAAATTTGTCCAGGGACTAAACGTTATTTGTTGATATGTCCGACTTCCCGAGATAAGTTATTGAATTGGGCGTAGAGGAGTTATTTCCCTTCCATTACGTTTTAGAAACAGAGGACTGCTAAACTGGCTTTTCATTTAATTCGCGTATCTATAATTGACGCAGTCAAATGTCACTTGTTTATGTCAGGGCTAAGGATGGTGGCTGTAAATATACGCTCATTTATCGAAATGTTCTCATAGCTGACACAAGCTGATGCTCAGAAACAATGCATGGAATATGTTGAACAAAGCAGATAATACAGTTTATTTGAAAAGTGTATATTTACTATCTAAATGAACATGGTTTCATTCATAAGTTTGTCTGTAGACACTGAAGAGATCGTGCATAATAAATAATAACAGGGAACAACATGGGGAATGACATTATAAATTGAGCTAGTTGTTTAAAAATATTACAATATTAACTGCAATTTTAATTGTCTGTTTCAAGCAATCTTATAACATAGCTGAGATGTGATATTTGCATGTATTACTCATATCAACGAGTCCTAACGAGACCTTACATAATACATTTGTGAAAGGATCAGTCTCTATTCGATTCCCCGGAAAAACACTGTCAATCGACAGAATGTGTTGCTGAAACATTGTCCTTGTAAATATAAAACTGTCCACATAGTTAGGTTCGTAAAATAATAGTGGTAAAACAGCTCGGAAACTAAATTCCACAAACGATCCCCGAATTACTACGTGGCGTTCAATCGTTCTTACTTACTGGAACTCTCGTATGTTATTTTAGGTATGCCATTAAGAACACTTTTTCAGGCTCTGTACCTACTTGTCTTACTCTCCATTGATGCTGATGTTTATCTTGTTATCATGAGACAATACTATAGTCCGTTTTGCTCCAAAGCGGACCGATGAATTGCAATGTAACTCGAAAAAGAATACGCATAACATACTTAATGAAACGCTGATCAGAATCAAAACATCAAACCAACTCTGTGTGTTTTTTTGTCCTAATACTAAAGTTGTTTGACAAACCATCATTTAAATGTTTGCACAGATCACTATTTATTACGAGGGAGGAGCGTACAGTGTACAGTGTACCGAGAAAGTTATTTATTCATTAACCTGTGCTGTGCTGTCTCCATGCTTCCTTGCACACCCGGCTGTCCCTTTCTCTGCACCCCTCCCTCGTAACAAATTGTGAACTGTGTCAATATTTTAATGACAGTTTATTAAACAACTTTTTTCATTTAAGAAAAAGATATTCTACAAAAAAACCCTCACAGAGTTGGTATGTTCAGCGTTTCATTGAGTATGTTATGGTTATTAGTTTTCGAGCTAGACTGCAATTCATCAGTCCGCTTTTGAGCCAAACGGACTACAGATTGTCTTCAAATGAAAAATGTTCCTTAACGTCACATGTCTCTCTCACAATGAATATGCAATGAAGATATGAGTGAAATGTCGGATGTATCTGAAACAGTCAACTTGCATAACAATATTCCATCAGCGTGATGATTTCGTTGGCAACTTGGATTCCCCAATGTCTCAAATAGTGGTCATCATGCCGTTCACTGTCGTTACTGTCACAGCCTCAGTCGAAGCAACAAGAGAGGAGTGCATATGTCCTTGAAAATATCCATATACACAGTTCTGTCAGAGAACTCCATGCTGGCATTTCATACGTAACGTGTGATTGGATGATCTGATAAAAACATTGCATGTTTGCATAGTCGATGCCGTCATAGGCCGACGTCATCAAGCTCTCTCGTCATCTGGCAAACCACGCACGGTTCACAACAAAGAGCTGCCCAAAAGTCCCGGAGAATTGAGCCCTGAAAATAGAAGAGACATAGAGGATACTAAACGACCTTCCGTGTAATACCATTTTTATTAAACGAGTTAATGATTTGGCATCAAACGAGCGGAAGCGAGTTTGACACAAAATCTTTCACGAGTTTAATAAAAATGATATTTCACGGAAGCGAATTTAGTATTCTGTTTATTACTCGCCAACATAAATTGACAGAAACTGCCGCGAAATTTCCTACAGTGTGACCACTCTCAGCTTTCCGAGTCAAGCATCGGCATTAGCATTGTGACGTCACAACTTTGAACCATTTTGACGTCATACGTCAAGTGGTATTACACTAATGTAATATTGCCGTAAAAATATTACACTGCAGTATCTTCAACGGGCGAGTAATAAACAGTGAATATGAAGAGGTGTCACTTAGAATGACTGAGGTAGTATTGACATGCAACGTACTAAATAATTTCAAAAGATTGCGAGCCAGTCGGTCAAGTCGGACTAACCCGATAACAACCCTGCCTAATCCAAAATAATTCACTTGATCGAAATTTGAAAGTAGAAAATATGGAAAGATATGGTAAGATACCATTATTTATTACGTCAGAATCTTGCATGATTTAAACGTGTATAATAACGTCACATGTCTGAGGGAGTGATATATTTCTAAAATGACCCCATGAAAATTCACTTGATCGTGACAGTGACTGAGGATATTTACTGGCACAAATAGACTTTCACACACATTGTAGCAACAGGAATATAGAACTTTGATGTTGACAAAGGAATGCCGGCGCTTAGTTGATCGTTGTTCCCATACTATAACATAAAGGTCGCTGGTCCAGATCTGCCATTTGAAATGTACCCTTATCATTTGTTGAGTTAAATCGGTCCTTAGCAACTTCTTCCGGTTCCGGTTTACTGAGTGCAAACACTGTTTGAGGACCGTTGCTGTCTAGGTGTGAGAAAATAATGTGTACACAACTCAAACACTCTATTATCGCGGGTCAACGATCACGGGAGAGACACGTGGCATGTGTCGCCGACTAGATTAGCACTGTTAATGTCAGGTCATTCTGATTCATTTTACGTGTGCTTCTTCTTCGATGTATTCCTGTTGTTACACAAAAATTACCTATTGAACATATGTAAAGTGTGACATGGACTCTTCAAAATGTCACTTGCTGTCAATTCATCCGCGACTGCAAGTAAACCGACCACCAGGGCAATCATTATGCATTGTAACTTACTTTGATACTGAATAGCGTCCTGACTTTGACTCGGAGGGCAAAGGCTGCGCATGGGATGAGGGACATGAAGGGGGTCTCCCCAACCCTGGTTGCAATAATGTACCGGTGGTACAGCCAGCAACAGCTCATCATGCAACCTGCAACAGATCACAGTATCAGTCTTTAGTTTTTGTTTAGTACATGCAGCCTCATACAGATCAAATCATCGTGCAGTCTTTGGTTTTAATACATGCAGCCTATAACAGATTACGACTTCGTAAGTCTTTTGTTGTTTAATACACGCAGAATGGAACTTATTTCAGCATCAAAAGTGTTTATAGTATATTGTCGCACTCAACAATATTCCAGCTATATGGCGGCAGTACATAATCGAGTCTGGACCAGATAGTCCTCTGACTGATATCATGAGTGCCCATCAGTTGGGACACGATGTCATGTATCAATCTAAGTCAGAGAGCATGTCCATCAGATCCCATTAGTCGCCTCCTACGACGAGTACCGGTTGCTGAAGACCAGTTCTAACTCCGACAGTGATTGTTTAGAGTCGATTAGTCATGTCAGGCTTTATATTTCTGAAAAAGATACCAAGAGCATGAAATATCTCTTCCACAGTTTGAGAGTAGAACCCTCTCTGGCCAACCAATGGGCTACCCATTCGCCATTTAATATGATACTCTAAAACAATGATTATCATGTGAGTACCGCTACTTTCACCATTCCAGTTTAAGTGGGTCTTTTTTCAATTTTAATGGCCAGTAAAAAGACGCGCTTTTGTTAAAAATCTCAACTCATGATGAGATGGACAGATGTGGAAACATGATACGGTCATGACAGTTATTTACGACATGTCTGGAAGTCGCGTACAATTTCGTCTGCCTTTGCTACACTCGCATAGCCCGGATGTCCATTCCCTTTCGCTGCAGGAATCGTCTGCGGGCATCAACAACTGCACACGGGTCAGTTTCTTCGGCGTTGGTCGGGGTTGTGACGTCACAATGGAAGTTTGGTCTGGGGTTGTTGGGGTAGCGGTAGACCTCTCGTCCAGATCATTGTCAATTTCAGTAGGGGTCCGGCTCTGATTCCAGGCCTCTGGGGAAGTTCGACCATCCACTGCAACAATATCATTTAAACAATTAGCATTTGGCAAAATTCGCTGAAGTTAATACCTGTTGAGATGAAAAGATGCTGAATCTAACCTCAGGTTAGGCAAAACTAGAGGACCAGAGGCTGTAGTCACAAACACTAAGATTGCTTTGTTATTATTTTTGTTTAAAAACTAAATTGCGTATGTCGTACTTTTCTCTTCATAATGAAAAGGCTAACGCCTTAAAATGTCTCCAGTCTGGTCTCAAGTCCCTGAACCGTAGTATTTATCGTCCCTCCGAACCCTGTCTGCAAAGCCATAAATGAAGCAAGTCTAGATTTTGTCAGGTCCTAATACGAATTTAAAGGGAACTATCTATACCGACAATAAAAAGCAAAGCGCCAGCCTATTTCAAAACTAAGATGTGAAGCTGTGGAAATGTTAGGCTGAAGTAATTGAGAAGACCAGTCCATATTTAGAGGAGGGTCATTTGGTAACTGTTTAGGGATGTCATAATCATTTGAAATTACAATGAATCAAAATACTAACTATTCCTGTTGGGCTTATACAAAACTATTAAATTTAGGTATCACTTGTTAAAAGTGACAATCATGTGACCATATAATATTCATTTCTAAATTTTCACTTTTCAAAGGAAAGTAAACGTTTCGAGGAAAACAAAATGCACGTTTTCCAAAATCGCATGCCTCCTGTTGAAAGTAAAGATAATTTCCATTATGATTTTGTTCTTAAACTAAACGTATTAAACCAAATTATGATAGAATGTTGTTTCTGAAAGATTTCCAACGTGCCAACCTACACTTTTGCAAAATGTACTGGGTGGCGCTTAACGTTTTATTCACGGTATATTTCTGTCAAGGTTATTAAAGCGTTAGTAGACCTCCAGTCAAACAAACTAAATGGAGTGTACATTCCGTCAGGATCCGAATCTACAATCTCACGGGACTATTTTTCAATCGGAATAGTGTTATGTTTAAATAAGCGCTATATTGTCACTGAGCATTAATTTGTCGAGGTCCCAGGCTCTTTAGTGTAATGAATCAGTGACAACTGAGACAAGCACGTCCAGTGTGTATGGTTCATGGACGGGCAACATGCAAATGATGTCAAAATGGGTGCATGAGTGAGTGTGGTTGTAACTTAGCAATATTTAAGCAACGACGGGGTACAGAAGAAGAGGCCATCACACATTGGACACATGTGGAAAATCGGACCCGAAGCGAAGGTTATATGTTATTATAGTTTGATATTGAAGTATCCTTGTGATGTGTTGTGTGTGTTCGTATAATGTCTGTTGCGTGTGCCCGTATAATGCATGTTGTGTGTGTCCGTATAATGTATGTTGCGTGTGTCCGTATAATGTATGTTGTGTGTGTCAGTATATTGTATGTTGTGTGTCCGTATAATGTCTGTTGTGTGTGTCCGTATAATGTCTGTTGTGTGTACGTATTATGGGAAACTGCGTAAATATATTCTTTCGTTTTCAAATACTATTCACTGAAAAATAACTGATCTGTTTTCGAAAGCGTTCAGTTAGGGATACAAAGAAGGCTCAAAAGAATGTAAAAGAGTGAAGGATTGTACACAAGATACAACTAAGGTGGTGATAGCAGACAGCACTCTCAGACAGAGGGGCAACAACTCGTCCGCTCGTCGGACATACAGACAGTATTACCGTTTCTCTAGTGTCTTTGACGGCAATAAATAGTAAGAGCATGGTTTTCCGTGAGGAGTACGACCAATTCGCTCCACCAGATTTAACAATGTCATTATTTGCAGATAAATATTCAAGGCAGCCTCTTCGTATCAGCGCGTAAATGACACATCTGGAGCAGATCTCAGTAAGAACAGATATAGACAGGCTAGAGCAGATACATAAATACTCGGATTTGAGAACAATGTGTACAGTTTTGTTTACAGTGAGGAGAACGAGGAGTTTTTAACAACTTGGATTTCAATGACACGTGCTATTCCGAAAAGACGATTATTTCTGATCAAACTTCAACTTGCACTACAACTCCCTGTCGACTATATTCAGCTCGTCTACGTTCTTACTGAACTTCCCATCCCGCCAGCAGCATTCATAACCCATAACTACCCCCGGTGTTACCAGTCATCTGATACTGGCAATACAGCGCTAGTCATCTGAAAATCAACTTGGCCTTTGACCCCTGCCTCAAAGCCGGCAGTGTTTCTAAGGGTCCACGTTACACGAGCAGTCGACGGATGCAAGCTTATCACTGTCTCACGCCATGCCGAGAGTCAAACTCAAGCGCTTTGGAAATGAATTCGAAGAAAAAATCTTCGAACTTTCAATTCCCGTCAAATTCGACGGGAATATTATGGAAACATTATACCGAAATACACTGTGGCTGAATCCTATGTATACAACAATCATGGTAAATCCATTAGGGTTTAATGATAGACTAACAACTAGTCTCCGCAATGAATATATTTTGCAGAAAAGATTTCATAGTGAGAATAAATACATATGATATGCTGAAAGCGAGCTCTGAGACATTCGTCATTAGACTTGCCACATTTTGTAGACTGGCGTGGGCTCGGATATGTATGTTTCAGTGTCTGTAAGACAGACTAGGTTTAGTGGGTAATTGTAGGTAATCATGTAATCATGTAATAAAATATGCATTAATGAGCCCTGTTTTGTTATCATAAATATGTTTGAACAGGTCAACGGGGCTTGGGTGCAGGAGGTTGGAGAGACAATGAAATAATTATATACGCTTTCTTTGTCAGCATACACACAATTTGTAGTTTTCTTGCTTATAACCACGAATATGGGTTTAAGCAACTAAAACACACACGTTTCTATGGCAACTAGATAGATATTATCTTGAGGCCAAACTGTTCACTGTTGTTCTACGTCATCAGCGCACAACTGCCACTTGCGAAAAAAGTAGAATTTATGTTCTCGTGTGTGCGCCAACTATTGCTTCACACATAGCGTTCAGTCTGACATTCCGTACCGAGATCCATTTAACGGTGCACCTTCTCGCCCTCTGGATGATGGGAAAGACATCACACAGTGCATTGCGTAGTAGAGTCTGTTTTAGGAACACGGAGATAGATATATGCTTAGGCACTGCAACAAACTGATTGTCGTGGCGATTGTAGTATATTGATGACAGAGGAAATGTTTCAAAATAACACTGGCATTAACTGAACTGAACTAACTGAACTGAGTTAAACAAGGCGAATATGAATCAATGAGATAAAATACATTGTTAAATACTTGCAGTTCCCTGTCACCTTGGGGATGGAGCATCCTGTATATACAAAATATAATCAGTATGTAGATTAACGTTGATTTGAGTTTTCCTTTGAAATGTAAAGAAGCCCCAGTGCGATTCAGACACTGAGGAAACCTAAGGCTTCAGCATATCAGAAAAGTCTCGGCTATCAGGGCTCTTCAAATAAACATTTAGAGCTTCACCATTTCAGAAACTACTGACATCATTGAATGCATATACACACCGTAGTCTTGACCGAAACAAATAATTCCTTAATATTGAAACGGAGCCCAGTTGGATGAGAACTTGAGGAAATGTAGGCTTGCTTCATGTAGAGCTTTAGAAAAAGCTGGTCGAAAGGGAAAATACAGTCTCTCTTACAGCCCATGTCCCGCATTAGTTTGACTACTGCCTAGCCCTCACAGCATTGCTTAAAATCTAAACAACGTCTAGATTTTCCCGTGTTCAAGATTTACCAGTTCACATTGGCTCATGTTCAGTATATTGAGTTTATTTGTTACTTTAAAAATTTTATATCCATGGATATCCATCCTTAGTCTAGACAAAAATAATGAGGTTCAGGGACTGTGAGGCAGACTAGGCGGAGGGGAAATGGTGTGGTTCAAGGTATGTGAGACAGGCTAGGCGGATGGGAAATGGTGTGGTTCAGGGACTGTGAGGGAAAATAATGAGGTTCAGGGACTGTGAGACAGACTAGGCGGAGGGGAAATGGTGTGGTTCAAGGTATGTGAGACAGACTAGGCGAATGGGAAGTGGTGTGGTTCAGGGACTGTGAGGGAAAATAATGAGGTTCACGGACTGTGAGACAGGCTAGGCGGAGGGGAAATGGTGTGGTTCAAGGTATGTGAGACAGGCTAGGCGGAAGCGAAATGGTGTGGTTCAGCGACTGAGAGAAAGTCTATCCCTCCTCACTGCCTGGGACGATGACCCAGAAACATACACTTTGTTGAACGATAACTGCCCAGTCGGACAAGAAATATAAAATAAACATTTCCATCGATGCTAAACTAATGTTATACCATAGGTCATGGGTTATCATTTGATAATTAATTCCATTTTTGAACTTTAAGAAAGGATGCATGACATTTTATGAAAGATCACACGGCAGACTGAATCAAAATATCACACAGGACACAACCAGACACTGGTACGTCCTAAACACAATCGAGGTGCTGTCCAGTACTAGGGCATGTACAATACACGTATGTGTGTTGATCCAGAATCAAAAGTAACGTCAGTCCTATCAGTACCTATCACCTTCCAGTCAACTCCAGATCAAACTGAGTTTACTAGTTTATTCTATTACTTTGCAAAAAGTTATCATCAAGATAAAACCCTGATAATTCCTGCTTGTGTAACGCATTGAGAATGTTGATTTGAGATACCATGACGTAACGGAAGTGGAGTCATCTATCACTGAATGACAGTATGTGGTGAGTTAGTAATCACTCAGAAGGTATGAATATTCCATATACCATATTATGTTTGGAAAGTGCCGAATTTGGCTTACAGATAGACAGGTATAATGGCGTCCGTGGACCTGGAATACTGATGAGTGTTGGGTATAGAAACAAACTGTCGTGTCATATATGTATTTATATACTATACGGACACATATTAAGATAATAAATAACAATAAATTAGATAAATATCACCAGTATGTTAATATACTCATTACCTCTATCAGTATACTACCACATATCATTTTCACATTCAAACACACTTCGAAAAACACTAAGCGTAAAACATATTCACGAAATCTGAAATTGATAAATGTGAAATGGTTATTACTTAAACGCCACAGGTTATCGCATTATCCTTATGCATGTGTGTAACATGTCAGTTCAGCGTTTGTTCGTCTTCACCAAAGGATATAATACAGACGATTTATGTTGCCTCCATAGCGGAAGACACCCCACACTCTGCCAGCACACACACATACAGCTGTCTACTACAACACACAATATTTGAGTTAATGTCAAAACACAGATCACTATGAACAGGGTGAAAGCAGATGAGGGAGACGTGTTGGGCCCCTTGTGGTGGAATGCTGTGAACATCCCGCACATCACTGCTGCACATTTAGGATCGCTTTGAGAAGGGAGCATGCACTGAGCACATAAGCGAGGAGAATATTTATCTTACCACTCATTTCTTGTACAAATTCCACAAATTAAGGCTCCAGCTTTTCATGTAATGTTTCGTAAAGCGTCCAGCTTTTGAAGGTTACTGTTTCTGGTCAGCACCCCCTCATATGGCAGTAGTTATGGCAGAGGGTGATGTAGGTGAAGTACTTGATACCGCCACAGTTTCAAAGCTTCACTCAAACTAAAATCGTCTCAATTACTTTTGGCCCAGTTCGGAACACACCAGCAACCGGAAGGGGAGTCTGCGATTGCCTCGCACGTGAGCGCGTGCGCCAGCAAGGGGTACACCTCATCCCATATGAGAAGGCTGGTATGTATTCCACACCACGTTGTCCAAATCTGCCGCTACAGATTGGTCGGGGGTTAATGAGAGGGGTGTTATGTTCTCAGACAAGATCGGCACGGTAGCCTCGGTGCTTATCTTTGAACTATTTTATCTATCCTACATATTTGGATGGTTCCCATTTATCAAGATTGTCCACTAATGCCGCTCAGATGGAGCGGCACGTAACGATGTGCCGGGTCACCATGAATGAAAGTAGCCTATGTGTTGGTTCCTGGAAGGAGGCACTCAACCAAAGCGTTATCGTGCAGTGATAACTTACAGTATCACACTTCATGGAGGCGATGAAAGACATATTAGAAAGTTGTTATTCTTCCGACCTCCCTAGTGAACCCAGGCCTCAAAGGTAACCATATAAAACCTCTTCACCAGTATGTTGCCATTCTGAACGAAAACAGTCTACTATGAATTTAAGACATAAATTGAGAATTAAGACTTAAGGTGTAATGTTTATAACATCGCCATCCATTTGAGAATTAAGACTTAAGATGTAACGTTTATAACGTCGCCACCCAAATTGAGAATTAACCCTTAAGATGTAATGTTTATAACGTCACCACCCAAAATAGAGCCCGCTTAAATGTGAAACAGAAACATTTTACACAGAATTAGATCGATGACGAGCCCTTGAGGTGCGATTCGTGAAGTTTGATCCATGAGATGTTATCGGGCACCATTATCACCGCGAATAGCTGAAATATTGCTAATGCGGCGTCAAATATATTCATTCAGTATTCGACTATCATAAATTACGGAAAGCGCTATGTTATTCTCAAACACTATTAAAGATCCCTGAATAGACTAACTACTAGTATCTGAAATGAATATTTTGCTGAGAAAAAGTTAATAGCAAAAAAAAGGACATTATAATGAAGTGGAGCACTGTTGCCACATTTTCTTGACTTGAGTGGGCTTTCTTGGATATATTTGCTTCAGGGTCTGTATTACAGAGTAATCTCTGACCTAAAATGGCCCAGGGCGGACACATCCGAACAGATGAACGCACTAAAGCCAGATAGTTAAGCTGCGCCGGTCCCCTGAATTACGTGCCGGGCGATGCAACAGTTTCGCATTAACAAGGAAAACAAGCCAATATTCGTCTTGTCTGATATTTGTGGAATCTGGACCATATGCCCAATTCCCTATGTGAGTGTCTCAAGTCAGGGTACCCCCCGCGGCACCTCAGTGGGATTCCACAGCTGTTTATAATTGCCAAGGCAATACAATATGACTGTGTTTCCAAATTGCCGTATTTCAATGTAGTTTTGTTCCGTAAATAAACACATCGTGTTGCCCTTGATCTAAGAGCTTTTCCCATTATCTCTGCGCTTTAATCTGACGTGGAAACAGCATCTCGCACGGAGTACAACAGGTGGATAAGATACTCCAGTGGTTGAATGAGAAGAACAATCATGTGAAGTTTTAGAAAATTCGTTGATTTGAATTACAGTCATAGTTTATTCACCAACGAAAAGGATTTGGAACAAGTTGCCCAACTTTTAAAATGAAGCCTTCACCCAATATTTACAACACATATATTTGTATGATTTAAAGTTAATGAGCATTAAACAGAGAAACAGATAACATATACAGATATCTTGAGAGTGATAATATAACAGATAAACATGAACAGATGAGTCAGTTAGTCTGACTGATGTAATGATGTTTGAAGACATTCAGATTTCCTCCACTTGAGAAAATTCTTTACCTTGTACTACTATCATTACAGCCCATGTAACCGATCGACACTATTACAGTTTTTCAACATATCAGTCACTGTGGAAAACCTTAGGGACCTAGCGTTGAAATCGATTTTGAATACAATGCCATGCGTCAGCAAGTCAGCCAGCCTGACCACCTGATCCCGTTAGTTGCTTCAACGACAAGCATGATGATCCTGCGAACCCGGATGTTCACCAACGATCAGCTGGCTTTCGGAAAGACTTTAGAACAGCGGACAGTGTCCCTGTGTGTTATCCTTGGATGCTGAATCTGCTAAGCCCTTCTTGTCTGATCATTGTAACCTGTTGTATTACTCATTGTAATTGCTTACAAGCTGTCATACTTACACACCGCCGTAACGTAGCTTGAATGTTGCTGAGTGCGGCGTAAAACTAAACTCACCCACGCGTATAGAACGTCTGATGTTCCCAGATCACAACTGGTGCCACTGTTATTACTTATACTCAAACGAACAACAGGCTTACTCATCCACTCAGCCACTCGCTCACTCACTCACTTACTCACTCATTCGTATGACGTTCTTAAGTCGGTTACTAAAGGAGGCCAAAATAGCCGCACGCCTTACTGTCGATGGTACCAACTGAGACATACACTATCAGTAGAAATTCCACCAGGTTATACGGAATACTGATCAACTGCTTAAGGCAAGCAACTCTCAGAGACAAATGAGTGAATGAGTTAAGATTTATCGTCACATCGGTAATATTTCAGCCATATCGTGACGAGAACATTTAATATTGAAATGAAAGTATATGTCTGCTATGAAAAACCTGTCAACGAAGGACAGTAAAATAACTAGAATATCACAATTATCAATAAGACTAGCGAGGAAAGATAAATCTAATATTACTATGTGGACAATACAGTATAAATACAGGCTATAGGTCGCCAGCAACTGTAGGTAGATCACCATACTAGGGACCATGGGGACCTACAGTACGTTTGCTACCTGTATGGACCCTAGCTGGATTTACACCATCCCCTCAGCCGCTGGCGTTTGTAGGAAATTTTAGCCAAAATTAGAAATAACAAATATATGTTCTACGCTTAGAAATCCTGGTACGCTTACATTGACTTTGAACGTTTTGGGACCTACATACTCTCTCAGCAGGACAGTAATCTTACAATACTTCAACCCCCTTTGAGTGTGCAGCCACCAACAATTCAAGTTACTAACCGAAGCTACCAATCATTAAAATACAGTTAATTACAGAACATGTTACTAAAAATTCAACCAAAAAATCAATTTCTTTTTAAAAAAACAAGAATTAAATTAGAACTAACTGTTGTAAAAAGATCCTTGATATTTTTTTTGACATTGAAATACTTATCCCTTGTGATGGAGAATTTAACACAGTCAAGCAGAATATGCTTGACCGTGACTCTTTCATCACAATGGAAACAAAATGATGGATCCCCACCTTTCAATAGGTATGCATGAGTAAATCGTGTATGGCCAATACGACATCGTTGTAATATAACCTCTTCAAATCTGGACTGACAACCCATGCAGGTGTAACCAATATACGGCTTTATTTCATGTAATGTATTTGTACGTACCGGTATACCACTTCTTCTGCACCAGTTCACGAATGTAGGTTCTAATGCTCGCTTTGTAATCAGAGTATGGAATAACAAGTGGTGTCACAGATTTGTTGAGTGCTGCCTTGGCAGCAAGATCGGCCATTGTATTCACTGAAATGCCTACGTGGCTGTGTAACCAACAAAAGACGATGTCGTATTGGCCAGTAGCAAGATCATTATACAATTCAATTATTTCTATCAAAAGTGGATGTTGACAAGAAATATTTTAATCTCCTGAAGGCAAGAAAGAGAGTCGGAATAGATTATTGTTTCCGTTTAGGGTGTCTTTGAACATACATATACTGAACATCATTGAAAACGCACCACCCCTAAAATTGTGGATTTCTAAGAGCAGAAGTGAGCAATCTATGTAAATTTTACATATTTGTGTAGACCAATGTTTGATAAAGAAAAGAAGCAAAAAACAATCAAGCAAAACAGTGAAGATTTAATGCAGCTGACAATGAAATAAAGATGGGGTCAAAATGGAAAGTCAGTAGCGTGTATGACCCCCGTTAGCAGCAACACAAGCTGTGCAACGTCTCCTCATTGAACGGATAAGTCTCTGAAAGCCCTGAGGCACTGCATTCCACTCTTGCTGCAAGGCATTGTCGAGTTCCCCAAGGTTGTTGATCTGCGGACGACGTGCGAGGCGTTGGCCGATGTAATCCCACAAGTGTTCGATGGGTGACAAATCTGGTGACAATGCAGGCCAATGAAGTAGAGGAATGTTGTTGTTAGCCAGATACTGTATCGAAACACGTGCAGTGTGGGCTCGTGCATTGTCATGTTGAAATGTGTGCAGATCTTGATGCTGGTGAAAGAAGGGAACGACGTTGTTCTGAAGAATGTTGTCACGGTAGTAAACGGCATTCACTCTGCCACGACAAACAATCAGAGCGGTTCCCTCCCCACACCATAATGCTTCCACCACCCCACCGATCGGTTTGCACAACACAATCCTGATGATAACGTTCACCCCGTTGACGCCATACCCGTAGACGCCCGTCAGCATTTCGCAAGTGAAAACGCGACTCGTCGGAGAACACCACACCATGCCAACGTCGTAACAACCACACACGATGCTGTTCAGCCCATTGTCGGCGTTCACGGCGATGCCTGTCAGTCAGGATGGGTCCAACGTAAGGGCGTCGACAACGTAACCCTGCCGCACGGAGACGGCGTCGGACGGTGGAAGCGCTGATCAAACCACGTCGACCCTCGACAGCGTTGGCGGTTCTGGCAGCGGGCAAGGTTCGATCCCGAATATGGCGCCGTACAATGTCTCGATCTTGACGAGGGGTGGTAAAACGTGCCTGACCTGGGCGTTGCCGGTCCCTGCTGGTTCCTGTTTGTTGGTATCTGTTAGGAAGCCTCAGAATGGTCAATTGATGACACCCAAATCGTCGTGCAATGTTTCTGCTTGAAGCGCCGACCTGCAACATACCCAAGGCCTGTTCTCGTTCCTCTGGTGACAATCTTGGCATGGCGAAAAAACTTTACTTACGAAAGTACTGCGAAAATGAGAACGGTTTTGTGCCGAAGGTCATTTATACCCCTGAACAGCATGCTTTCTGTATGCAATTTGTGCCCTTCGTGTGTGATGTGCATGAATTTTGTTGTTTTCATGTGATGTGTTCGATGATGTGTTCGAACGATCCGTTTTTTACTGTAGAGCGTTATTTACAATCTTGTGTGTTATTATAAAAATTCCCACCATTAATTTTCCATTTCCAAAAGATTCTATTGCCTTATTTCAAAATTTACAGGTGGTGCGTTTTCAATGATGTTCAGTATATTTGAGAGAGACAAATTAAGGATTATTTAATCTTTTAATAAACATCATCACAATAATGCGTGATTATCATATCCGAATGAAACACTTCATGAAGGCTAACTTTTGTATCCTTGTTTCGTGAGGATACTGTGTTTGAAGTGCGATGCAACGCCCTGTTTTGATGCGTACCATAAGTTCCGTGGTTTGCATTTGCTAATGACCGGTGCTACCTGTGGAGCAGAATTCCCCTCGCCATTTCACGAATACCTGCCATCATCACTTATTGATAGTGATTAACTAATTGTTTATGATATAGTCGGAATGGTACAATGGAATATGTATTGGAAGAAATTTCTAATGGATGCGGAAAGGATATTTCTGCTTTCATCAGCTGGTTATATGTCGAGTCGATTTCACAGAAGTCTCAGCAACCTATGATTACACGATGCCATTTAGAAAGTGGTCAAATGCAACATATGTCATATTTGGGATTTCACTTTCTTAGTAAAGTACAAATGCTAGTACTTTTTTCGGTTGAGTCCCATCCGGGATTCGAACCCGCACCCTCAGAGTCAGGCACCTAATCGCCAGCACACAAAGTCAGCCGCCTAGCCCGCTCAGCCACTCATCAGAGGGGTACACAAAGTACGCAATCTAGACTACCAGTTGTCCGACTTTCATTTTTGTGGAAGTCGCGGTGGCTGAGCGGGCCAAATAAATAAACAAACAAAAATAAATAAATAAATAAATAAATAAATAAATAAATAAATAAATAAATAAATAAATAAATAAATAAATAAATAAATAAATAAATAAAACCAACTATCAAAGTTGGGTATACGTGATTTTCTTCATAGTGGGTTATAACAGATACATTTTGCAGCTGATAAATACACGTATATTAATTGGTAATCAGTATATGGAATATGTGCTCAGGCTCAGGAATACACGTACAGCCTGTTTTCTAGTTAATGGGTTATAGGGAATATATTCTCAAGCTCGGGAATACACGTAGAGACGTTTCCTTGGTAGTGGGATATATGGAATATATGCTCAGGATCAGGAATACACGTACAGCCTGTTTTCTTCTTAGCAGGAAATAAGGATTCTATATTTGCAGACCACAATACAGTCTGATCTGGACGTGTTCGGGACATCCTGTCGTGGCCAGGAATGCAGGTGTATTCTGTTTTCTTCGTAGTGGGTATACAGGATATATTTTCCTGTTCAGGAATACAGGTAGCGGTCTATTTTCCTCCCAGTGAGGAGAATGTCGCTGTAACAGGTGCTTGAAGGAAGGTGAGGTTTCAGTTTATGTTTGCTCATGGCCACACTGAACTTCCAACCCTATTTAGTGAAATCTTGGCGGGAAGATCGTTAAAACACGATAGACATGGTGTAAGGCAGCCAGAACGTTGACAGTTGAGGAGTGAGCCAGTTGTACAGAAGGTTAAACGTCACAACAGTTCATATAAACTGGTCGGCAGAAGTGTGCATTTACATTCAACAACTGTCGTGTAACAGATCGCTGTGTGAAGCGCTCCTACAATCCTCTGACTGACACCGTGACATACGAACTATGTGTAGTTCCATCTCCTTATCAAGACTTCAAGGTAGGAAACTGAACTTCCAGAAATGACTGAATGACTTGTGTACCCACTTGAAAAAATATCTGATTTTGTTAATCTTATAAACATATATTGGGATTAATGAACTTGATCAGAGTTCGTGATTTCTGAGAGCTATGTAATGTGGGAGCAAACAGGTGTTTGTGCTGTTAGTTGGTTACCCGCTGAGTGAAGACACAGGTGGTGACATAGATAGTCCGTAGACCAGACAAGGTGGACCTCGTTTTTATCCGCATCGACTGGATAACAGTGACAGTTTCTATCTGATTTGGAATTGAAGTTGTGGATTTTCACCTTTCAACACAGCAGAGCAGAGCAGTGACATCATCAAATGACAATAATGATAGAGTATTGGCTTGTGGTGTGTCCGCTTCACTGAAGTATACTTACTGTTTTATGTATTCTAAGTCTTCCAACTCGCTCACGATATATCTGCAGGAATAAGTACATTGACCACGACACCATTTGTGTAGTGTGTGTCAAAAGCAGTTGATCGTGTAGTGTGACGGGTTTGTGAGAGTTTTGTCCCACGTATCGCAAGGGGTTATACCCAGGTATCATTTCTCTGCCCCACTACACACCAAGATGGGCATCGTGGTCTATTCGCCGTCGGTACAGCTCATCAGGTAATGCAACATGATGTGGACATATAGAACGTACAAACTCAGAAAGCATGCAATCATTCAGCGAATTTATTGTTAGATGGTAACAGTCAACCCACCAATATGCTTGTGCCGTGGTGCTCGTTGGTTGGAGCCGCGACTTTAGCCTTCTCCAGCTTGAAGAGCTCTGGCATCAGATTGAGCCAGAAGGAGACACGTTTAGCCTGCAGGTGATGCTCTAGGGTCATGTTGGTGGTGAAAGAGAGATAGGTTTCATCCTGGGAGTCAAATTGCTTCCATGTACTGCCGAGCTGGTGCTGCACAGCTGAACTTGGATTTCTGCAACCAACGTACTAGAATTATTTATCGCTGAGTTTATTAAGTCGGTCAACGAACTACGTTTTTGAACTAATGCTTTCAGTAAAATCATGAATGTTGAAAACGTTTCAAATTTCACATAAACGACGAGGACATGATATATGTAAGACGCCAGTGATAAGATATTATTGAATTTGAGTGTTGAGTGATGTCCTTTCCGCAGACTCTTAACATGGCCAATGTGTGCTTTCACGAGGTACCTCTTCACCATTGGCTCAACTAACAATCAGTTCTCCAGTGTCTGTAAGATATTACTGTTCCTTAAAAACTGATCCATTCTTGTAACGGTCTTGCCACTTGTCATTATATAACACTACTGCAAAATCATTATCAATATCATAAACTGTTATCAAGTGTTAAGAGTCAAGCCTGTTTATGTATTATCAACTGCAAATTCGTAGAAGTCTTGGATAATGCATATCTTGCGCTCAACTGTCAGTAATTCCTGAGATACCTACCCTGTTTTAGCAAAATCCGCCAGGAAGCTCACATATGTACTTGACAGGGTCTGTTCCTCCTGTGTGATGGGGCCGAGGAGTCCAAAGACAGATGTTGATATTGAACTGAGACCAAACATGTATGGAAGATCGAATGCATGGTACATACCATGTGTGCCACTTCCTGCAGCGAATGATGGGTAATGGTTGAAGTAGTAGAAATAGGTGTTGCCCGTCCCGCCAAGATTTCCACTGTCACAGTGTCTCCGGGCATATGCCACTGCAGGGACGACAAAGGAGGCATCTCCGAAGGTGTGGAAGACATCATTGATGTCAAGTGTTTTCTGATTCTCTGTACGTGGCGCGGTATACTCATATGATATGACGTCAGCCAAAATGGCGTCATACTGTCCATAAGTTGACTTTAGAAGGTCGGGAATGATTTTGTTGTTGTAGGTATCAAAGGAATTTAGTGTTTTGGCAGTGGACGTGTTGTCTTGTCTGTCAGCATTTTCTGCGCTCTCAAGGAGCACCCCGCCCTCGTTGTTATTAACGCCCAACATTGTGTCCACATCATAAAACCCAAGATCTGAGAGGTATGTTGCATTCTTGATCAAAGTACCAGGGTCGTCGGGCATAAAATATCCATCAACAACAGGCCCAGCATCCATACGATCAGTCACCTTCAGTAGAACACTAGAAGGCCGGCTTCTCAAACAGGCGATGGTCAGCTTGTCTGTTGCCTTTCCAGAACAATTCACAGCCGAGGAAACTCTGTCCAGCTTTTCTCTGTATGCTTTGTCATTCGCCCAGTAAGATGTGGCTGCCCCACTCTGCATTATAGCTCTTCTAAAAAGACCCTTAGATCTTGGCGACAGTGTGTGCAGGGACACACTCGCGGCTCCCGCTGACTCTCCGACAATGGTGACACTGTTAGGGTCTCCCCCAAATGATGCAATATTTTTCTGAACCCATTCCAATGCCAGAACCTGGTCCAACAAACCAATGTTCCCTGGAGCTTCCGCGTTGCCTGTTGAGAGGAATCCAAACACACCCAGTCTGTACTGGACAACCACCACGATGACGTCCTGTTCTGTCACCAACTTCCACGGCTCGTACAGAGGAGCACCGCCTGACTTGAAGGAGCCACCATGGATCCATACCATCACTGACTTGTCTGAACCTCCAGATGTTGGGACATGGACATCTAAAGTCAGGCAATCTTCGCTCCATGGGACTTTCAGAACACCGAAATCAAAATGTAACTGAGTACAAACTAGACCATAGTGTAAGGCTTGGAAGACACCTGTCACCCCTGGATGTGGACTCGGAGCTCTGAACCGGAGTTTTCCAATAGGAGGCAGAGCATAGGGTATGGCATAATAAGCGTTATACGTCTTGCCTGTACGTGTGCTTTTAGTTATTCCTTGAATCTTACCCCAAGGACTGGAAATAAGAGGAGCAGCCTCTGTATAACAGAGAAATAGAAGAAAATATAAAACACACTGTGTCATTCCCGAGATACCTGCTCTGCACTGCACTCTCATTTTAACTTGACAGTGAACGCGGCCTTTCTTATCTTGCTCCAAACATAGAAAGTCAAACAGAGAGACAGACAGACACAGATACTTTAAGTCTCATGGCCTAGAGTACATCACAATAACACTAATACGTAAATACGGTGTGGTAGTATAGTAATAGCATTTAAATATTTGGGTTCTCTTTCAGAAAAAAAGTATTCGTTATTTTATTATTTCTTGTATTTTTATCATTGATAAATCTTTACATGCCACCAACTTATAGAATTTCATCCTTATTGGGTTATTGGTATAAAATGACGGTACATACAAGTTTTTGAGGGACTCATAACATGGACAGATGAGAGTAATGATATTCATCTTGTATTTTGTTACTGTGAATAATTTGCCGTGACAAAAGGTGTAAGAAATCCTTTCAGAACCAGCAAAATACAACACTGTGAAGTCTGTTTTTTTCAATAATATGTATTCAAGAAACAACATCAAGATACAAAGGTAGACAAGAGAGGTTTCATGTACAATATAACTGAGTCAATTCTAAAGTAATGGGTTACAAGTATAATGTCAACTTACTGAATGCAACACAGTGGTCAGGCAACGGTTATGTAGGTCAAGTGTTGACGGAGATTGATGGTGGCCGAATGATGTACTCCAGTTATTCTGTGTGTGTGTCCGTCGTCAAGACGACAACCAGCCTTTATACACAATTTCTCCGATTCTGGAATATTCGATCACATACGACCATCAACGTAGTATTCTCTAGCAGTCTCTCGGAAGTGCACAGTTAATCAAGGGAGGCAACTCTAGAGCACTTCCTTAAAGGCCTGCAGCCAAAATACTAAACACACTGAACATTTAGGATTCGAAATGTGACCCATAATAATTATTACTAAAAAAATAATACAATTTACAGAAAATACACTCTCATCTCATGTAAGTAACAACGTGTGCAAGTTATATCATTTATGTTACCATTGAAACATTGTCAGCACTACTGGGCTTTGAGATTATGAGACTGGCATCTTAATTTAGCAAACAGTCTTAATAGCCCTTTAGGTAAAATAGCTGAGATAATGTATGGTTCAGCTTCAAACTCAGTTTTAATGGATTTATAGAAGGAAAGATAAAGTGACTTGTTTAGTCTTGTATACCAGTTATACAATGGTTATTTTTATTTCAATACAGCGCTTTTTAAATGCGGACACAAATAGGGAAACATCGCCAAACTCTTCATTTATCCACACATAAGAAAGACCTGTTATGGATAGTAGTGTACGTACATATGAGACCCAATTATGGCAACCATTTTCATCATGTTGCTTTAGCATTTGATAGCATGCTGCTGGATAAAGTGATGGGTACAAGCGGATTAACCAACAACAATAACTAATACAATTGCAATAATATCTTACACACAGAACGTATCAGCCAGTATCACCTAAAACAGCTATAGTATAAGATTTCTTACTGACTGATAAATATTTCTTAATGAAGTTATTTTGAACCTTTTCTTGTGAAGCTCTGAAACAGAACCTCAAAAGTTCACTGCCATATAATGCTTTAGAAGCTGTTTCAGTGTCAAAAATATTCATAATAGTTATAAAGTCTATATATATTTGATGGCACCCGTGAAGAGCCACCTCCTCGTGGTGGGTGCTGGGTCACGCTAAGCGCTCTTCTCCCGTGTGGACCCGGGGCAGAATGTGTCCACAGCACCCCATTGCTGGTCGTAAGAGGCGACCAAATTGGGCAACCTGTTTGCCGTGGGTTGTGTCCCGTGTCGGTGGAGGACGTTAGTCTGGTGGTTGAGGGCACTGGGAGCCTGGGACGTGTTCCTTTTGCTCAACACACCACTTTGGCCCTTACTTCACCTAGACGGGTGGTAGAATCGGCCCGATTCTATCAATCGGCTGGTCACGTCGTGCACTGAGCATGGACACATTCATCTTGAAATTGACAAATGTGAAAATTATTTTGAATGATTTGAATGAATATCATCCATAACCTGTTCTCTTCAGTTTGCCTAGAATCCTATGCCAGAAGGTGGTGGCTCACGGGCCAATCTGGCAATAAAGACCTCTGAATTCTGTGTTTCTCCAGTTTGATTCCATAGCTTTTCAAGTTTTCATTAGCTGGAGTATAACATCCCTGTAGCCCTGGTGGTACAGACTGGTTTCCGCTGTTTCACCGTCCTCGTTGACACTCCATGGTGGGTGGGGAGCAGGGATGTCGAACGCTTTTCCTACACCATGGCACTTTCTATTCCATCTCGTTCATCCAAACATAAACGTAGATATGTGGAGTCTACATCGTCTGATGAAGGATCTTCTGATATTGTTGACACGTGGCCGAGGTTCATAGTTATCTCATCTCCAAACGACATTCCGTTGAAACTTAACCCCTTTGCAATATCTAAAGGCATTCAAGGTGTCTGTGGAGAAGTGAAGGACGTTACACGTCTCCGAAATGGTTCGCTTCTAGTGGAATGTGCACGGAGACAACAATAGGACAATCTGTTGAAACTAAAACAGTTTGTGAATACACCTGTTGTTGTCTCAGTGCACAGAACTCTGAATTCCTGTAGAGGTATAGTCAGAGACAGGGCACGTTGCCTTTGTGACATGAATGAGGATGACATTGTCAATGAACTGAAAAGCCAGGGAGTAACCGTAGTAAAGCGTTTTACTAAAAAGAAAGATGATGGCACAATCATGAAGCTGAACACTTACCTGTTTACGTTTTCACTTTCTTCCCTTCCAAAATACGTTAAAGCTGGATACTTTAATACCGGAGTTGACGTGTATGTACCATCTCCACTCCGATGCTTTAAATGCCAAAAGTTTGGTCATGGGGCCAAGTTCTGTCGTAACAAGACGATATATTCTCGTTGTGGTGATGCACATGAACTCTCTGAGTGCACAAATGTCATCAAGTGTGCCAACTGCAATGATGATCACTTGGCTTCATCCAAATCTTGCCCTTCTTATGAACTTGAAAATAAAATCCAAAATATCAAATACACCAGCAATATTTCATATGCTGAAGCTAGAAAATTGGTAGCCATTTCAACCACTTCATCAGTGTCATATTCTGATGCAGTTTCATTACGTGCCACTACTTCTAAACATCCCATGAGATCTACGTCATGCCAAACGTCAATATCATGGGTACACAAACAACTTACAATAGGTGAAACAGATGAGACCTCTCACATGCTCGAATCCAATACTTCAACATCGGCCTCTCAGACAGATACTATCACTTCGACTCCTTCAGCAGATCCTTTGTCTGTAACAGAATGTACCACAGATTCATCGAAAATACAACATAAATCATCTAAAAATGTGCAAAAAGAAAAGAAGCAATCGAGAAGGTGAACACTTGGAGGTGCCTCCCTCTCAGTCGTCCCCCATACAAGTTCAAAATCAATTTGATCCTTTGGAGATGGAGGTCATCCCATCTCCCCCAGTCTGTGGGAGTAGATCCCACACCAACTCACGAACTCCGATTGAGCCTCCATGAGTAGTTTAGACACCATTGTTCAGTGGAATTGTAGAGGACTGAAGAATAATTTTAATGATTTGCAACTACTAATACAGGATTTCAAACCATCGGCATTTTGTTTACAGGAAACTTATTTTAAAGCAACAGATCAATTTGATATACGACAGTATGCTTCATATAACCTCTTTTCTCCTCCAGGATTTAGAGCTACTGGAGGATCTTCCATTTTGGTGCGACAGGGTGTCATTCACAGCCCTGTTCCTCTTAATACAACACTTCAGGGCGTTGCTGTGAGATTGACTTTGAGCATTGTTTTTACATTATGCTCCCTATATATACCACCATCTACTCATCTTCACCAAACTGATCTTCAGGCGCTCTATGACCAACTGCCGAAGCCATGTATCATTATGGGTTACTTAAACGGTCATAATCCACTTTGGGGCAGTTCTGACACAAACCAAACTGGAAAGATACTGGAAGATTTTCTTTCAAACAACGATCTGTGTATATTTAATGGTACTTCGAAAACATATTTGCATCCTGGTACAGGCACATATTCATCTCTTGATTTGTCCCTCACTGATGCAGATCTGTTAAATGAATTTGAATGGTCTGTCCATAGTGACCTGTGCGGCAGCGATATTCCTCCATCATCACGATGGAACTTCAGCAAAAACTAACTGGCCTTTATTTGAATTACTATGTACTGACAAACTGAATCCTGCTCGTTTTTTTGGTGCTCCTGATTCTGTGCAATTATTCTCTGATGAGCTAAACAAAATTGCCGATGAATGTATTCCTAAGTCCTCTACCAATCCCCGCATACGTAAACCGTGGTTTAATAATGACTGCAAACAAGCTCGAAAGGCAGGGAAAAAAGCTGAACACTATTTCCGTCGCCACCCAATGGTATATAATTTAAATAAATATAAAATCTTAAATGCTAAAGCACGGCGTACCTTCAAGCACAATAAGCGCCTGTCGTGTCAAAATTACGTTTCGAAAATCAATTCACGTACGCCAATGTCTAAAGTATGGAACATGATCCAGCGAATTAAAGGTAAGGGTAACAAATCAAGCATGCATCATCTCAAAACCGGAGATCAGGTATTAACCGAAAAATCTGATATCGCAAATAAACTGGGTGAAACACTTGCTAAACACTCTTCTTCATCAAACTACGTTCCTCAATTTCAAAAATACCAAAAACTGCAGGAAAAGAAACAAATTAATTTTCATTCTCATTATCAGCTCCTGTTGCAGTATCGTGAGCTTGTTCAAGGGCAGTATGAAGCTCATGGATGGAAAAGATTTCGTTATAGTCTTCCCCATTATCAGAATGAAAATTAATTTGTTTCTTGAAACACTTACCTAACTCCTGTTTAGAGACACTATTGAATATTTTCGATGAAATTTGGATATCTCGTACATTCCCTTCCTCTTGGCGTGATGCTATAGTTGTGCCCATACCTAAACCTGGACGTGATCCTACAGATCCATCCAACTATAGACCCATTTCCTTGACTAGATGCGTTTGCAAAACCATGGAGCGCATGGTCAATAACAGATTAACTTGGTACCTAGAATCTAACAATTTAATTACTAATATTCAATGTGGTTTTCGAAAAAATCGCAGTACCATTGACCATTTAGTCCGATTGGAGTCGTTTGTTAAAAATGCCCTTCTTAACAAGGAGCATTCTGTGTCAATATTTTTTTACTTAGAAAAAGCTTATGACACAACATGGAAGTTTGAGAGATTTACATGATTTTGGTTTGCGGGGCCGTTTGCCTGAGTTTATAGCTGAGTTTTTAACTGACAGGCAGTTTCAAGTGCGTGTGGGTTCTACCCTGTCTGATTATTATAAGCAGGTTCAGGGTGTCCCACAGGGCAGTATTTTACTGTCACTTTATTCAGTATTAAAATAAATAGTCTTTCAAATGTTTTAACAGATTCAATCAATGGCTCCCTTTTCGTGGATGACTTTAATATTTCTTGTCGTGGCACAAATATGCGAACCATTGAGAGGCAATTACAAATCTGTCTCAACAAAGTTCATAAATGGTGCCTTGAGAATGGGTTTAAATTTTCTCAATCTATGACAAATTTCATTCACTTTTGCCGAAAATACAAACCTCATAAAGACCCTGACTTGTCTTTAAATGGTGCACCCACCAAATTTGTCAAGGAAGCTAAGTTCCTTGGTCTCATCTTTGACTCACACTTAACCTTTCTGCCACATATTAAATACCTAAAGACCAAATGCTTGAAGGCGCTTGATTTGTTGAAAGTCGTTTCAAATACAACGTGGGGAGGAGACCAATCAACCCTCCTACATTTATACAGGTCACTCGTCCGTTCTAAACTGGATTACGGCTCCATTGTTTATGGTGGAGCCTGTAAAAGCTACCTCAAACTACTTGATTCTATCCATCATCAAGGGCTAAGACTTTGTCTCGGATCATTCCGAACTTCCCTTGTTGACAGTCTATACGTTGAAGCAGATGAACCTTCCCTTGATCAACGCCGTATTAAATTATCTTTGCAGTATCTTACTAAACTGTATTCAAATACGTCCAACCCTGCATATCATTGTGTCTTCAATCCCCCGTATGGGGATTTGTACAATAAAAAGCCTTCACTTGTTCCGCCTCTTGGACTAAGAGTGAAACCTTTTCTCTCAGCTGCTGGCATTGAGCTAGAAAAAATAGCCCCTTCTCGCTTGTTTTCTTCACCTCCTTGGCAACTGGTTAGACCACAAGTTGACCTTACATTAAGTAAATAAAAAAAATCAGAAACTAATGAATTACAATATAAACAAGCATATAATCAATTAAAAAGTAAATATAGTACATATAAATCCTTACTTACAGATGGGTCCAAGGATGGTGGCGCAGTTGCTTGTGCCACGGTCATTGGATCCAGAACAATATCTTCCAGATTACCAGACAGCAGTTCCATTTTTACAGCAGAAACACATGTCATATTAACAGCCCTACACTATATTAAAAAACACCCAAAATATAAACAATATATCATTTATTCAGACTCTCTTTCTTGCCTTCAGGCTATTAAATATGTATCTTCTCAACATCCACTTTTAATTGATATTGCTGAATTGTATAATAATCTTGCTACTGGCCAATACGACATCGTCATTTGCTGGTTACCAAGCCATGTTGGAATCTCTGGTAACACAATGGCTGACCTTGCTGCAAAGGCGGCACTCAACAAATCTGTAACACCACTTCTTCTTCCATATTCAGATTACAAAGCTTGCATTAGAACGTATATCCGTGATCTGATGCAAAAGAAGTGGGACACCCAAGTAGATATCAATAAATTACACCAAATCAAGTCAACAATCGATTATACTTACTTGGGTTGTCAGTCCAGATTTGAAGAGGTCATTATGCGACGGTGTCGTATTGGTCATACAAGATACACTCATGAGTATTTGTTAAAAGGCGAAGATCCCCCGTTTTGCATGTCTTGCTTGACTGTATTGATTTTGCCATCACAAGGGATAAATATTTCAATGTCAAATCACTTAAGGATCTTTTTAATAAAGTAAATTATCATTTAATAATTGGATTTTTAAAAGAAATAGAATTGTTGGCTAAATTTTGATTAATATGTTTTGTATATAGAATAAAGTTAGCAACTTCGATTGTTGGTGGCTGTGCCTTCAAAGGGGGTTAAGTATTGTAAAATTATTGTCCCCCTGAGAGGGTACGTAAGTCCCAAAACTTTCAAAGTAAAATTTTCTCATACCAAGTTTTTAATCGTAGTATTTTTGTTATTTTAAATTTTGGCTAACTTGTCTTACAATTGCCAATGGCTGAGGGGATGGTGTAAAACCAGCTGGGATCCATTTCAGGTAGCGAAAGTATTGTAAGTCCCCATGGTCCCTAGTATGGTGATCTACCCTCAGTTGTTGGTGATTTATAGCCCGTGTTTTATATTGTATTGTCTTCTCTCATTACAGTGTTTTAGTTTTACTTGCTAGTTTTATGTTCATACCTGTGATAGTCTAGAAGTTTTACTGTCCAATGTCGGCAGGTTTTACTCTTCCAGACGTTTTCATTTTATTAAGTGAATTGTTCTCGTCACGATATGGTTGCAATATTGCCGATGTAACGGTACATTTTAACTCACTCACTCACTCATATATATTTGGATAAGTACGTAGGAAATAATAAATCGCTGTGCTTGTAAAGCTATTATTTCACATCTTTTCGACCAGATTGAACAAGATGAACAAAGGAATCCCAAGTATTTATTGTATGCAGAAGCAACTGTTTCCTTTCCCGCAAAATACCATATTTCTGAACTTCTTAAGTACCCTCCATTTCTAAAAACTATAACATTTGATTTATCAAGATTAACTTCAAAATCCCACATTATGCAAAAGTGCTCTAATATATCTAACTTTCTTTGTAAATCAATTTGCGAGTCGGTACGATTTAAGTCTCGCAATCCAGGGAAGGGACACATATATACTCGACATCAAAAGCTTAGACTCGCTTAAAGCACTCACTATATGTTATGTATATTGCTATGATTACATCGAGTTTGAATTTCTCCACTAACACGGGGGAACTATTTGAAACCTTATGCAGATGAATTGCTGAAGGACATGTGCATATATGGCTCATGTGAACAGCTGCGTTTTAGTGTAAAGCTTTGTTAAGAATTCGCCAATTTTCACCGAGTTTCAGCATTAATTGAACTCATGACAATAATCTTTTCAACGTATCGGATTTGCGTGGGTAAACAGTTCCTTTAAACAGTATGCAGTAATTTACCAAATTTAGTTTAGAACAGCTGATCGAAGTATGTGACCACATCTACAGAAGTGAGTCTAAACTTTTGATGGGTAGTATATTTGTGTGTCACTCCCGGTATCACATAACCTTTGAACTCATGGAATTTATTTTTGTGTATGTTTTCTATGTATTGGAGTATATGGACTAGAGTTTCATTCTCGTGATTACACGACCAGTCTGCTGCCTTCGCATATGGGCAAAAAGACTGTATTCTCGTGATCAGGAGAACGTGTGAAGTCTGTTCTCATGGCAGCAGGATATGCACGCTTTATTCCCCGGTTCACAAATACACTTTCTTGTGTTCCTCGTCATCATAATTTCATCTATGACTTCATAGTATGTCTTCACTTCAAACAGGTTGACCCTGAAGTGTGGCGATGGCCTTATTTTGCTCATTATGGGACTGTTCAGACTGACTTGGGTTTGTAGGGTGCCATGATTCAGCTGTCTATACTTTTATACTCTCTTCCCGTCCATAAATGTAGGAACTGTGTGTGAAATGGAGGACGATTCTTCGTCTAATCTTTCATTACCACTCGTTATACATATTATATCATGAAGACAAAGTGATATCAGGAGGCTGCCTTAAAGGTATAAGGATATCCATTTTAGCCCACATACAACAAGTGTGATACAGTAAGGTAACTTTGATTGTTCAGCCCAGTTATACGACGTATTTTCACTACAGCAATATGCCAAAACTGAGCAAAAAATTCTAACGGGATGCAGTTACTCAGGACTCCACACAATGTGCTTATTTCCGTCATTACTGTATGATATTTCTAACTGTGACGGTGTATATATAATGTCTGTCTGTTGATATAGACTGTAACCTGTAACCTTTTCTGTCCTACACAGGCAGAGACTGTTGCTGTAACAGGTACTTCAAGTTTCAAACAAGTTCAAGTTTCAATTAATGTGTGCTAACAGTCACACTGAACTTCCAACCCTGTGTAGTTATTGATGGGACAGACCCTGGAAACACGCCGAACATGGTTGCATGTGTGGTTGATGTCTACAGAAGATTGAACCCCACATCAACTTCTGTAAACTGGGGCACCCGTGACAAGCCACCTCCTCGTGGTGGGTGCTGGTTACCACTAAGAGCTTGTCAAGCCCCCGTTAAGGACTCGGGAGTATTTATCCCACCAAGCCGCTGTGTCTGTGGGGAAGGGAACCTGGTGGTTGAGGGCAATAGGACCCTGGACTCGTGTTGCTGTTGTCTAGCGCACCACTTTGGCCCTGACTTCACCTAGTCAGGTGGTGGAATGGACCTGGTTCTATCAGACGGCTGTTCACGCCATGCCCAGTGTTTTGAACTATTTTTCCACTTTTAATGTATTGGGTATTGGTGATTTTCCCATTATTCGTGATGTTATATTGCCTTGTGTCCTTCGCCAGAACAAGATTTTTAACCATCAGCACTGTGCCTCCATGAGACATATCTTAAACAAACTGATAATTCTGTTTTCAGACAATACAACTGTTATTGTTTTTCTCCACCTGGAGATAAGGCATCAGGAGGATCTTTTTTCATTGGACAAGGGGTCATTTCCAGCCCTTATTACCCATCTTCAAGATGTTGCCGTAAAATAACGTTACACATTGTATATACCTCAATCTACTACACTCCACCAGTCTGAGCTTGAACAGCTATATGAGCAGCTAGCCAGACCATGCATAATCATGGGTGATTTGAATCGACACAATCCTCAATGGAGAAGTATTAATACAAACAATATAGTGGACGTCCTTGGGGAATTCATAAATGACAATAATTTATGTCTATTTAATGATGACTCAAACATCTATTTACATCCTGCAACTGGAACGTATTCAGCGATATGGGCACCACAATTGTGGCTGTGATCACTTTCCCACTTTTCTGAAAACCATGACTCCAAATGCTGACTCTTTTCATCTCGTTGCAAATTGGCAAATGTATGGGGTATTGTGTGCTTCGAACCTGACACCATCTTTGATAATACTGATGATCCAGTTAAGATATTGTCAGATCCGCTCGTTGACATAGCTCACCAAACAATACCTAAGTCTCCAACAAATCCTCACATTCACAAACCCTGGTTTAATAACGAGCTAAGCAGGCCAGGAAAAAGGCCAACAAATATTTTCGCCAACATCCTACAGTTCACAATTTAGATAAAGTTTAATCTTTACATGCCAGGGCTCGCTGTGCATTAAAACAAAATAAGCGTTAGTCTTGACGAAGTTATGTTTCCAAAATACATTCCCGCACACCCATGGTGTGGAACATGATACAAAGAATAAAGAGCAAAGGTACCTAATCTATTGTTCATCATTTGAAGGACGGTGATACTATATCAACGATAAGGGCTGACTTTGCCAATAAGCTTGGTGAAACTCTCGCCAAGCATTTGTCTTCATCAAACTATGTCCCTGAGTTTCAGAAACATCAGAAACAACAGAAGAAGAAACAAATGAATTTCAACTCAGGCAATGGAGAAGACTAGAATGAATTATTTTCGCTGCATGAGCTTCGTGCCGCCCTTGAACAAGCTCATAATACAGCAACTGGAGATGATGATCTATACTATCAGCTCATGAAGCATTTACCTCAGGTATGCTTAGAAACACTTCTAAAAAATTTCGATACAATATGGACTACAGGTATGCTTAGAAACACTTCTAAAAAATTTCGATACAATATGGACTACAGGGAATGTCCCAACTTCGTAGCGTAATGCCATTGTAATCCCAATACCAACGCATGGCCTGGATCCTGCTGGTCCTTCTAATTACATATCTTTAACGAGTTTTTTCCCTGAAGAACCATGGTACGAAAGGTAAACAGTAGATTAATATGGTATCTTGAAACCAATAACCTTAATACAAACATTCAGTGTGGTTTCAATAAAAATCGTAGTGCCATTGATCATTTGGTACGTTTAGAAACTATTGTCAAAAGTGAATAACATGCCGTATCGATATTCTTTGATCTTGAGAAAGCGTACGATACCACCTGTAAACGTGATATTTTAAAGCATTTAATGGTTTTGATTTGAAGGGTGGTTTACCTCTTTTTATGATGTCCCAGTTTTAAGGGACAGACAGTCCGAGTTTGTTCAACCCTGTCTGATCATTACAATCAGGATTAGGCGGTGTTTCATCTGTCACACTGTTTCGTATCAGAGTCAACAGTCTATCCAATGTTTTAAATAGTGGTAAAAATATGCATACTATTAAACGAATGGTGTCGTCAAAACGGTTTTAAATTTTCCAAGTCAAAGACTTATTGTACACAGTTATGTAGAAAGTACAAACCACATGAAGACCCACATGTATTTGTAAATGGCACCCGTATTAAAGTAGTAAAGGAGGCCAAGTTCTTGGGTCTTATTGTCCACTCCCATTAAACCTTTTTGCTGCATATTAAATCCTTTAAAGCCAACTGCCTGAAGGCACTCAATTTCTTAAAAGCTGTTTTCAACTCAAAGTGGGGAGGTTATCAAGCTACCCTCCTACACCTATATCGACCACTGGTCTGTTCAAAACTTGATTATGGCTCTAGCGTATATGGTGGAGCCTGCAAAAACAACCTCAAAGTTCTTGATTTTGTGCACCATCAAGGTCTAAGACTTTATCTTCGATCCTTTAGAACTTCTCCTGTTGACAGTCTCTATGTCGAGGCCGATGACCCTTCCCTTAACCAACTCCGAAAAAAGAACATATCTTTACAATATAAACCAAAATTATATTTTATCGACTCTAATCCTGCATTTAACTGTGTCTTTATCCTCTTCATGAGGATTTGTACAACAAAAAGCCTTCTCTTGTTCCCCTTTTTGGGCTCAGAATTAAGCCATTTATTGCTGCTGAATGCACTGGCCTGGAAATATCTCTCCTTCCCGTCGGCTTTCTTCTCCTCTCACATTTACAAAAATCAGAAACTAATGAATTACAAATAAACAATACAATCAATTAGAAGTAAACTTATTACATATAAACCCTTATTTACAAATGGGTCCACGGATGGTGGTGCCTATCCTTGTGCCACTGTCATTGGATCCAGAATAATATTTTTTCTTTTACCAGATAACAACTCTATATTTACAGAAGCAAATGCCATTTTAACAGCCTTCAAATATATTAAAAAAACTAAATACATACTTTTATATAAACCCTATATACACTCTTTTCTGACTCTCTTTCTTGCCTTCAGGCTATCAAATATCGATCATTTAAACATCCACTTGTTATTGAAATGATTGAATTATATAATGATCTTGCTACTGGACTATGCGACATCGTCCTCTGTTGGTTACTCAGCCACGTGGGCATTTCTGGGAATACAATGACCGATCTTGCTGCCAAGGCAGCACTCAACAAATCTGTGACACAACTTCTTATTCCATACTCAGATTGTGAAGCTACAATTAGATATTATATCCGAAATCTGATACAGAAGACTGTGTGAGTGAATTAATATTTAACGTCACAATATTTCAGCCGTGTCGTGACGAAAACAATTTATACAAGAAATATGAAAGGATTTTGAAGAATAAAACCCGCCACGATTAACAGTAAAATATATTACAGATGTGGATATAAAACCAGGACGGAAAAATAAAACATTCTAGTAATTGAAGCAGACAATTCAGTATAAAACACGCGCTATAGATCGCCAACGACGGAAGATAGATCACCATACTACGGACCATGGGTACATAGAGCTCCTCTGCTATATGCATGGACCCTAGCTGGATTTACATCATCCACTCAGCTGCTGGTGGTTTTATGCAAGTTTAGACACGTATTAAAGTGGCAATAATAATACAGCAAGAAAGTGGAAGACTGAATTTAACATTGAATGTTTTGGGACTTTCGCAGCCTCCCAGGTGGACAATAATTGTACCGTACTTCATCCTACTTTGACGGCACAACCACTAACGACCTGAAGTATTCATTTAAACTTCCAGTCATAAAATATTTGCCTAATACAAATCAGTCAACAAATCTAATTCCCTTTAAAATGTCATAAGTAAATGGGACATTTAACTTATATTACTAAAACGATCTTTCATAGTTCGTGAGTTAAATACTTATCCCTTGTGAGGGAGTTTCAACACAGTCAGACAAGATATGATTGACTGTTATTATGTTATCACAAGGCATGCAGAACGCAGGATCCTCACCTTTCAATAGACTTTCATGTGTATATCTGGCGTAGCCAGATATAATTAACTCTGGACTGAGAACCCAAGTAGGTGTAACCAATATAGGGTTTTATTGTATGTAATTTATTAATACCGTCTTGGATATCCCCCTTTTTTGCATTAGATCACGGATATAAGATCTAATGGAAGCTATATAAATATATATGGAATAAGAAGTGGTGTCACCGATTTGTAGAGTGTGATGCAGTCGGACACTCAATTAGGTATTAATAAATTACATGAAATAAAACCCTATATAGGTTACCCCTACTTTGGTTTTCAGTCCAGATTTGAAGGCGGCATCGTGCGACGATGTCGTCCTGGCCATACAAGATATACTCATGAATACCTACTGAAAGGTGAGGATCCTTCGTTTTGTATCCCTTGTGATGACAAAATCATGGTCAAGCAAGGTGTGCTTGACTGTGTTGAATATCCCCTCACAAGGGATTAATATTTTAAATTCCAAACTGTGACGGATCTTTTTAATAATACAAGTTCTCGTTTAATTTTTGCATTTTAAAAAGAATTTGATATGTAAATAGATAAATATTTTATTATTTTGAACGTTTAAATTAGCAACTTAGATTTCAACGGCTGTATTCTCAAAGGGGGTTAAAGTACTGCAAAATTATTGTCCTTCTGAGAGGATACGTAAGTCTTCAAACTTTCCTCGTTTTAATCGTAGACTATGTATCTTTTTAATGTACTGCTAACTGTGTCTAAATTGTTAACAGCTGAAGGATGGTGTAAATCAAGCAGGAAGCAAATGTATACTACCGACAAGAAATAAGGGAACTAATGAAATAATAGCGAATTTGAAACTGCTTTAAATATCCACTAAATCAATTTTAGGCGTCAAGTTCAATATCTGGTGTGTCCACCATGTTGGGCAACACATTCACGGCACCTTGATGGCATGCTGTTAATCAATTTCCGGATGGTTGCCCGTGGTATTGCCCGCTATTCCTCTTGGAGAGCTGCAGCAAGCTGGGCCAGGTTGGCGGGTCCTGGGTCGCTGGCGTACACCCTTCGACCAAGAACGTCCCAGAGATGTTCAGTTGGGGACAGGTCTGGGGACTTAGAGGGCCAGTCCGATTTAAACCTATCGCGTAGAGCAATTGACGCAATGAGACGATCCTGTCGTGGTGTCGTTGATTTTGGTCTACCACGCCCAGGTCTCGTTGCAACCCCACCCGTTTGACGGTACTTATCCCACAGGCGTGAAATTACACTTTTTGATTTACCCATCTGCCGGGCAACTTCACATAATGATGTCCCCCCCTCTATCATCCCCACAATTCTCCATTTTGTTGCTTCACCGAGATACTGCCTCGGGGGCATTTCTGTCAGTAAGTGTCAATCTCTATTGCATTAGTGATTGCGACTTCTCCAGTACATTTACAGAAGTTAACTTCTGTATGCACGTGTAGCACGTGCTGGGCATGCATTATTCGAAATTCCATTGTCATTGGATGTTGCGTTTGGGAGATACGCCACGATAACGGACCCTGTCACAGTCAAAGTCATCTACATTCAATTTCTTGGTTCCCTTATTTACTGTCGGTAGTATACTTTAAGTCCCCAAGGTCAATAGTGTGGTGATGTACCATCAGTTGTTGGCAATCTATGGCCTGTTTTTACATTGTGGTAGTGGTTTTAAGAGGAGATCTGTGATATACTTGTAGTTTTACTGTTCTTCGTCAACAGGCTTTAAATTTCTAATTTCATTGATCTGCAATTGTTTTCGTCACGATATGGCTATTACCTCACTCACTCACTCACTCCTGGAAACTGGTCATTAGATGTGTATATTTATACCTTGAACAATTATTATGTAAGAGATAGCTGTGTGAAGCGCTCCTACAATCTCTTGACTTACACCGTGAAAGACAACGGGCAGCAAGAAGACACGGGCGGTATTACTTCCATCTACTATATGACAATATTTTGAGACACTGGACTTGCGTGCCCTCTTGGATTTGGGAAATATTTTGAAGAACTATGTTTGATCCGAGTTCGAGGTTTCTGAGAGCTAGATAATGTGGGAGCAACCATGTGTTTGTGGTGTCAGTTAACCAGCAAGGAAACACGTGGTGACATAGTTAGTCGGTATACCAGACAAGATGGACCTCATTTTATCCGCATCGACTGGATAACCGTGACAGTTTCTATCTGATTTGAACTTGCGAGGGTGCTGATTTTCACCGGTTTACCATAGGGTCGTGCAATTAACACGAGTTCCCTTGATTAAAAAGAGATACGGATGAAATACGGAAATAATATCATTTATGTTCGGCTGGTAATATCAGGAAACAAAATATTGTTGACAGCAGAGCAGTTACACCATTATAGGACCATAATGATAGAGTATTGGCTTGTGGTGTGTCCACTTCAGGCAATACACTGAAGTATACTTACTGTTTTATGTATTCTAAGTCTTCCAACTCGCTCACGATATATCTGCAGGAACAGGTAAATTGTGTAGTGTGTGTCAGAAGCAGTTGACTGTGGTGTGTGACGGGTATGTGAGAGTTTTGTTCCATGTATCGCAAGGGTTATACCCATTTACTATTTCTCTGTACCACTACACACCAAGATGGGCATCGTAGTCTATATTCGCCGTCGGTACAGCTCATCAAGTAATGCAACATGATGTGGACACATAGAACGTACAAACTCAGAAAGCATACAGACATTCGTCGAGTTTATTGTTAGATAGTAGCAGTCAACCCACCAATATGCTTGTGCCGTGGTGCTCGTTGGTTGGAGCCGCGACTTTAGCCTTCTCCAACTTGAAGAGCTCTGGCATCAGATGGAGCCAGAAGGAGACGCGTTTAGCCTGCAGGTGATGCTCCAGGGTCATGTTGGTGGTGAAGGAGAGATAGGTTTCATCCTGGGAGTCAAATTGCTTCCATGTACTGCCGAGCTGGTGTTGCACAGCTGAACTTGGATTTCTACAACCGACGAACTAGAATTATTTATCGCTGAGTTTATTAAGTCGATCAACGAACCATGTTTTTGAACTAATTCTGTCAGTAAAATCATGAATGTTGAAAACGTATCAAATTTTCACATAAACGACGAGGACATGATATATGTAAGACGCCTGTGATAAGATATTATTGAATTTGAGTGTTGAGTGATGTCCATTCCGCAGACTCTTAACATGGCCAACGTGTGCTTTCACGAGGTACCTCTTCACCATTGGCCTCAAGATGAACTAACAATTCGTTCTCCAGTGTCTGTAACATATTACTGTTCCTTATACAATTGATCCATTCCTGTCACGGTCTTGCCACGTGCCATAATATACAATACTGCAAAATCATTATCAATATCATAAACTGTTATCAAGTGTTAAGCGTCAAGCCTGTTTGTGTATTAATACACATGGACAATGCATATCTTGCGCTCAACTGTCAGTAATTCCTGAAATACCTACCCTGTTTTAGCAAACTCCGCCAGGAAGCTCACATATGTACTTGACAAGGTCTGTTCCTCCTGTGTGATGGGGCCGAGGAGTCCAAAGACAGATGTTGATATTGAACTGAGACCAAACATGTATGGAAGATCGAATGCATGGTACATGCCATGTGTGCCACTCCCTGCAGCAAATGATGGGTAATGGTTGAAGTAGTAGAAATAGGTGTTGCCCGTCCCACCATGATTTCCATTGTCACAGTGTCTCCGGGCATATGCCACTGCAGGGGCGACAAAGGAGACGTCACCGTAGGTGTGGAAGACATCATTGATGTCAAGTGTTTTCTGATTCTCTGTCCGTGGCGCAGTATACTCATATGATATGACGTCAGCCAAAATGGCGTCATACTGTCCATAAGTTGACTTTAGAAGTCTGGGAATGAGTTTGTTGTCATATACAGTAATGTGATTTAGTGTTTTGGCAGTGGACGTGTTGTCTTGTCTATCGAAATTTTCTGCGTTCTCAAGGAGCACCCCGCCCTCGTTGTTATTAACGCCCAACATTGTGTCCACATCATAAAACCCAAGATCTGAGAGGTATGTTGCATTCTTGATCAATGTACCAGGGTCGTCGGGCATAAAATACCCATCAACAACAGGCCCAGCATCCATACGATCAGTCACCTTCAGTAGAACACTAGCTGGCTGACTTCTCAAACAGGCGACGGTCAGCTTGTCTGTTGCCTTTCCAGAACAATTCACAGCCGAGGAAACGCTGTCCAGCTTTTCTCTGTATGCTTTGTCATTCGCCCAGTAAGCTGTGGCTGCCCCACTCTGCATTATAGCTCTTTTGAAAAGACCCTTAGATCTTGGCGACAATGTATGCAGGGACACGCTCGCACCTCCCGCCGACTCTCCGACAATGGTGACACTATTAGGGTCTCCCCCAAATGATGCAATATTTTTCTGAACCCATTCCAATGCCAGAACCTGGTCCAACAAACCAAAGTTACCCGGAGCTTCCACGTTGCCTGTTGAGAGGAATCCAAACACACCCAGTCTGTACTGGACAACCACCACGATGACGTCCTGTTCTGTCACCAACTTCCACGGCTCGTACAAAGGAGCACCGCCTGACTTGAAGGAGCCACCATGGATCCATACCATCACTGACTTGTCTGAACCTCCAGATGTTGGGACATGGACATCTAAAGTCAGGCAATCTTCGCTCCAGGGGACTTTCAGAACACCGAAACCAAAATGTAACTGAGTACAAACTGGACCATAGTGTAAGGCTTGGAAGACACCTGTCACCCCAGGATGTGGACTCGGAGCTCTGAACCGGAGTTTCCCAGTGGGAGGCAGGGCATAGGGTATGGCATAATAAGCGTTATACGTCTTGCCTGTAAGTGTGGTTTTAGTTGTTCCTTGAATCTTACCCCAAGGACTGGAAATTAGAGGAGCAGCCTCTGTATAACAGAGAAATAGAAGAAAATATAGAACACACTGTGCCATTCCTGACATAGGCAGTAGGAAAGACACCTGACCTGAATAGCAATCTCATTTTAACTTATCAGTAAAGGTGGCCTTTCTTATCTTTCTCCAAACATAGAAAAAGCCCAGTCACAGTTCACCGAGTTCTTAATCATACAGTAACAAATGTACTGCATGCAAGATCTACTTGTAAAACACGCCTTTGTCAATTAAGTAAGAATAATGTACGTCTCTTATTAAGAACCCGATAAGAAAACCCACTGCGCTGTCATACAGATCCTGCAACAAATAAATTCATATCCAAGAAATCCATGCAAGTATTGAAAATGGATTGAAAGTACTGACAGTCACTCAGCTCCTTTTAATGATATTTTATGACTGTTTTTACGAAAAAGTGTGATAGAAACACGCACACAGTTTCTGTTTGAGATATCCTTAATTCATTTCAATATTTCTCTGATATCAGCAATATTTGTCAAGGTAACATTAACATGTTTCAGCACATCATTGAAACAGTTTCCGATATCATACTTATCTCTATTCGACATATCATCAATTTAATACAAAATTTAAATTTCAGTTTCATTCAAGATATCTCTAGTTTTATTCAGTCAGAGCTCCAGCATATTGTATACTCCACTAGTTAAAAGAACAGAGTACTCTTACACAGACTTTCTTATCCTTATCCTTATTGGGTACTTAACTTTTCTCACCCTTGACGGTACCGGGGTAGAATAGGCCTGCGGCAAGTCATGTTTGTCATAAAAGGCGATCACTGGATTATCTGGTCCAGACTCGATTATTTACAGACCACCGCCATATAGCTGGAATATTGCTAAATGCGGCATAAAACTAAAATCACTCACTCACTTAATTCTTATTAATATATAAATATAAATGCATCTCAATAGACTAACAGTTCTTTTAGTAATTGTTATATTGACAAACAGTTGGCAGCCATTTCTAAATACTCAACATGGGTGTAAACCCCAGACAGTGGCTTCGGCTGTAATAGTATATGTGTATATAGGCATCGCCTATCATTAGCTAGTGCTGTTGCAGAGTTTGTGCGCCACGACGTATCATACGCAAACCAATGCAGATAAATGAGTAATGTACGCAAGATATTACAGACCTATTGGTTTTCAAGAGATTCTTATGTGTGTTTTTACTCTCTGATTTGTAATTGAGTAAATGTGATTTCTTTTGAGTAAAACTCGAAAATATCTGATTATTCACCTTGCCATAGTTCCATGCCTGGTGTAGGTATTATGTTTGAAGAGGAGTAAAACGATACACATTGCTTACTGCTTACAGTTTAGCATACCGTGCCAACAGAAGAAAGGAAATATAACAATGACATGTAATTTTCATGCCCAGTCGTAGCCTTCCTAATGCCTTACTATCGTATACATGATGATAAATATTGCACTTTGGCAAAACAACATTTGATATGTAACTTAATATTGCCCATTTGCTATTGAGTGAGTGAGTTTAGTTTTAGGCCACTTTTTAGCAATATTCCTGCAGTATCACAGCGGGGGACACCAGAAAATGGGTTTCACACACTGTACCCATGTGGGAATCGAACCCGGGTCTTTGGCGTGACGAACGAACGCTTTAACCACTAGGCTACCCCACCGCCCCCATTTGCTATTGAACATAACTTTGTATGTGTGATTCAGTTCCGTAAGGGGATTACTTCGTTTTCAAAGCCGCAATCAGATTTTACAGCTATATGGCTGCGGTCAAAAACTAATTGTGTCAGGACCAGACAATCCAGTGATCACATCTTGAGCATCGTTGTGGGATACTGTGGCATATGTCAATTACGTCAGCCGGCATGACTCTCTGATCCCATTAGTCGCATCGTACAACAAGCATGGGTTACTGAGGACCAATTCTGACCCAGACCTCCACGGGTATTTAGTTTCGAAAATTATGTTTCGACCCGCTGCGACGTTAATGTTTTGGGACAAAATCAGTGTTCAGTTTCAGTGGCGTTGGTTATTACCGGATCTGCCTTTGTCTCCCAAGGGCTCTTTGATAACGTTAACTTTGAGATAGAGTGGACTGTGTTAGTGCGTAAAGCGTTCGCTCACCGTGCCTAAAGACCAGGGTTCGATTCACATCATGGGTACACTGTCCGAAGTCAGTTTTCGGTGTTACACTGCTGGAACATCATATAACTAGCCTACCACATTAGGCACTCAGTAACTGAGCGAGTGAAAGGGACATGACTCTTTCAACCTTGGCTATCATTGACCACATCTCAAGCCCAGGTTCACGTCAGGACATGTTGCCATTCTGCTCATATGAATATATAGCGCACGTTTTTCCAAGTATGCAAAACACTATTTGAAAAGATCTGTGGCATTTTCGATTTACTCTAAACGCCAACTTAAACGTTACGCTCCTGCCTTACTGACGGAGGAACCTATCTTAGCTACCGTTGTGTTCCGTGGGTGTCCACGTCTTGGTCTAAGGTGATCCCAGTCTTCCTGTAGCGCGAATAAGACTTATAATCCTTATGCCGTGACATCCAAGGGCGTTGGCAACATCATTGTATATCGACCCCGACTGCACCATCCCAATGGCTCTTTCTCTCTCTTCAGCTACTAATCGTGGCATATTTCTTGTGTATCGTGATTCGTGTTTCTTGATACATGTGCATCATATCATGCATTCTACTCTCTTTATATCTCATGCAATCATTCTACGCGTGACATTTATACAAATATTGCTTGAATATCGCTGTTTTGGCGAATGATATTGCTCAACAGAATATGGACAAAATGTTACTTAGCAAGCAAAAATGCTAAGAAAGATTAATTTAGATGTTCCTAAAAACTTTTTCACAAGATCAAAGACACGTTTTACTTGTTTTTATCAGTGTAAATCGGAAGGAAATGTTTTAAAAGACTGAAATCATAATGGATTCTTAGAAATTTGTAAACACTCTACAGGAGTTGTTTCTTGCTTTAATAGTTTAAAATTGTGACTTTAAACAGTTTATTTTTGATTCAAAGCAGAATTTTATTTCAACCTTTTTGGGACATCTAAAGCATTGTTTTTGATTTACTTACGCATTGTCGAAAATTTTATTTTACTGAAAAGATGCATTTCCCTAAATATGAATACATTTGAGAAATGATTTTTGTGATTTGCATAAAGCTGTGTTGTTCTGCCTTTTAACAGATCTTTGATAGTTGTTCAATAATCCATGAAGGCAGGAGGATAACGTTTCTTTTCGCGTTTCGTGTATACATTTTTGTCAAAGTGCGGATGAAACGTATTCCTGTCAATCCTGCTTCGAAGTATACGTGACCACTGTAAAGATGCACTGGATTAGAACATCTGCTCAGAACAGATTGTAATTATCAGTTTCTCAATTCACAACAGGGAGAGCATACCCCGGCAACGTTCTTAAATCCTTACAATTCGTCACAAATATTATTGTTTATCATACGTACAAATACGTAAGAACCTTATGCTGTGGCTTGTCATATGTATGTATGTATGTATGTATGTATGTATGTATGTATGTATGTATGTATGTATGTATGTATGTATGTATGTATGTATGTATGTATGTATGTATGTATGTATGTATGTATTTTTCATTTTATTGAGGAAATGGAAGATCTAGCTAGTATGTATTTATCTGTATAGCAGTGCTTTTTGACTTGTCCCGAGTTTCAGAAGATATGATAATATACCGTTCCCAGACGTGCATATATTCCTAGAACATGAATGAATCACGAGAGATGCAGTAGGAACAACAAAATAAACGATAAATATAGGTGTTTCGTTAAACGTTCGGTTAAAAACGGAAGATCCAATGTTCTATATCTGTTGCCTGTGAGCACGATAAACTACCACAGCGGGTTATTAAACAGGCTATACAATATACGAAACAGTATACATAGGCATAGGACATACTCTATACATCATTGTAAGGTAACCTAAGTAAAGGTACGAAAGCTTTAATTTCAGACAGACTAGCATATGGTGAAGATTCCAACAAAGTAGGACCGCCACCATACAGCTGGAATATTGCGGAGGACAGCGTAAAACTAAACTCACTCACTCAAACGAAGTAGAATATGAAAAAGATAGTACAGTTTTTTACTTAACTGAAAAAAAACCCAAAGGAGATTCATAAGTGAGCGTTCGGAGAGGTGAAAACAGTGACACGGCACTAAACAAACAGGTCGCGGGAGAGGGACATAATTGGGATTTGTGAATGTCAGTCGTCCTTTTTATATCCCTTTCCCGTCGATGGCGACCTGTCAGTGCCGTGTCACTGTTTTCACCTCTCCGTTCAGACGGAGAAGAAATTGTATTTATAGGCGTCGTGGGAAACGTTTCGTTCGACAGTACATAAACAAAGACTACAGGTTTGGTGGTGAGAATGTAATGGTGTTATCAGTAGAACAGACTTGGTACATAATCATTGCAATGTAATGGAATAGGAAAACGTCACTTTGCCAACTTTACACAGTAAGACTGACAACGCCTTTCTTGAGGAACCACAGCATCCAAGTATTGACATGGTCACAAAAGTGAACTCCAGCAAAAAGCCTAAACACCACAGCAGGTCCAGCAGGTCCAGCAGGTTCAGCAGCAGCCGCAGGACCTCCACGATTTGGCACATTCACTGCAGGAAGAGTGGGTGAACATTCCGCAGGACACAATTCGTAATATGATTGTTTCCATGGGTCGACGATGCCAAGCAGTGCTGGAGTCACGATTGTTTCAAGTGTACTATGTCTTTGACGAACATGGGCAGTGACAACAAACACTGTCAAATGTGGATAAATTATTACGACCTATTCATTGTTAACATATTTCTTATAGTGTACAACTGAAAACCTTCTCTGCATGTCTTTTGATGCACAGTATTGGTGTTTTACAATCCGTCATGGTCTCCATGTACATTCATCAATATCCTTTGGTTTTTTAAAGTTTTAGGAAAACTTTATGAACCACATCCTTGAGTTCATTTTGTCCTGTGTCGATAGCAGGGAGAAGGTATTTCGTGGCATAGTTAATGTATGCAATTAGTAAATAATTAGACTAAATCACGCCAGGCTGTGACTCAATATGCACAATATACTAAGTTCTGTGAGTTTTGTTTTAAATGAATTCGTTAAGCGGAATGGAATCCAACATACTCATATGAGCGAAGGACGTTTCCAGTAGATGCCTGACGTGTAGGGACAGATAAATATTGCATAAGTTGGTACACCTGAGAAAGTGAGAAAAATAACGAATTACTATGTACGCCAGTTGCTCAGCTCGCGAGTTTACATGGTGTAGTGGTTGGAGCGTTCGCCAGGAAATCGGAAGGTTCCTCGTTCGATCCCCAGGCGCATCATACCAAAAGATGTTAAAATATGGTACTTCTTGGTCACTGACGGACGCTCGGCATTAATGGGTACAACAAACACTGGTGGGCTCGGAGTCAGAATAACGTGTCTGAGTTTGGTATTCACGCTCTACTGCGGCATGCATGGTATATCAGAGAGCTGGGCTATAAAACCAGCTAGTCTGGGCTAGTTCAAGCAGCCACACATACGCAAGCAGGCTCGTTGTCATATGAACGGAATAGTTTTAAGTTCAACGTTAGACCATATTTCACCTCACCTCTTAGATGAATCTCGTAAGCCGCTTTAAAACATTTGTGGGGAAAGAACGTAACAGAAATTGTGTCGGAACAGTCCAATCCGAAAAACTCAAATCTCAATTATTTAGTCGCAGGTCATCTTTCAACAAGTCCAATTTGTGACTTACTTGGACAATCCATGTGAAAGCTGAGTCAGCGATCATTACCCCGAGCCATGACAAGTGACCCTGAACGATAACCAGTCTTCTAGAGACAGTTAACGGGCTTCGTGATTTATTCCACTGTTTATTTGATGAATAATAAATAACATTACCATTACTATGCGGTACACAGACAATTTCAACCATGTGTCTCCTGATATCAACTATATCAGCACGAATTGATAAAGTAACCTATATCCGTGGCTTAGCGAGGATTATTTTTACCTGTATCAATGAATGTTGATATAACTGATATCAGTAGACACGAGAGTGAGATTCTATTTATCATCCCAAATCATTCTTCAGTAGTTTTCAATGAAAATGTTACATCTCTGAACACAGCACTGCCATTAGATATGCAGTGTGACGATGTCATAACATTGTGACGTCATCAACTTCATGACGTCATAGCATTGTCAGGGCACTGTGGAAAATCTACTCTCAAAATGATAGCTCCTAAGATATATTGTCTAATCTTACACAAGCGATATTTCCTGTGGAACACAGTTTTGGATGATAAATGTCCATTATTGTGAACATATACATTTTAAAAAGTAATCATAACGGAGAAGCAGTACATCATTAAATAAGCACCTTTTACATCTACATATGTTATGAGGATGTGTTCTTGTTAATTATGTCAATGTGGTTAACATTTAGTTAGTATGGATACCAAAAGTTTAAAGGGTTGGGTGTGGATTTGAACTCATATCTTGACACTTAGACTATGCTATTTCGCTTGTGAGAGTAAGTTGAGGAGTCAGAGTTACCTCCTTCTTGTTGATTTGCTTCGAGCGGATGTGGAAGCTGTGAGAAATTTGTAAGGAACTGTACACTGGGAAAATATGGAATGCTTTCTGAGATGACGGAGTACTGCTCTGGATTTCGCTCATCTGTCGGCTAAAATCGACGTTTCACCACTCCTCATTACCCTACCACTCGGCCTCTTTCACACTGGAATTTCACAACTGTCAACAACAGTCAGTTAGTGTATCTGCCTGTTTATCGCTTCACTCAGCAATATTCCAGCTATATGGCGGCAGTCTATAAATAATCGGGTCTGCACCAGAGAATCCAGTGATCAGCATCATGAACATCGATCCATGCAATTGGGTTACGGTGTCATGTGTCAATTAAGTCAGTGAGCCTGACGACCCGATCCATGTAGTCGCCTCTTTGGAAAAGTATTGTTTACTGAATATCAATTTTTTTCTCGAATTTTCGAGGGTTCGAGGTAAGATGGACGCTGTTGATGTCCACGATTGGGCGGGGAATTAATTGACCGCAGAACGAACTGAAGCCTATATGTCCGCCGACAAAAATAAAGCGTTTTCACCAACCCTTAAATGTGCATAAAATACTAAACATGTTCCCGAATCTCTCGGCCGTTTTGTTAGTGGATATGGCGATAGCAACGACGCACAACGACTGCCTGTACATACCGAGGTCAGGAGAGTAACGAGGTCAGCTCTCACTTCCCTTAACATGTTCACATCCAGCTGTATCAGCACCCAATTGCAGTGTCCTGAACTGCTCGAGTGGAATGAATCACTATCAAATAGGACATTGCAAACCGAAAGTTAAAGCGGCAAACGATTATATCGCCCATTGATAGGGTATTTGAATTTCATCTGAGAAGTCATGTGGAAAAGTCGTGTCTAGACGGTATTTACAAATACGGGACAACAGACAGCCATCACGGTCCCGGGCTGAGCTGAACGGCTCTACTCTATTCTTCCGAATGTACAATTAAGGCTCGTATTTCTCATCAGGCATGTTCCATAGGCCCATGCAATCATGTAGGATTGGATTAAATGGACCGATGTGATTGCAAACTTATCAAAATGTCGAGAAAGTGTAGGAAATTAATAGAGTGGAAAATAAACTTAGATCCGATGGTTTGGGCGACTTATTAAACGGCGCAGTTAACATGAAACTAAACTTAGATTAGTTCTGATAGCTTACAAGCCAACAACATATTCAGTTCTCTCGATCATGCCTGGGTACTCTTTCAGAAATTAACCCCAGGGTCCACTCTTCGGGGCATTGCTTGGTCATGTTCCCAAACCTTTCTCTATGCATAAGAAAAGAAAGGTAGTGAAGTCGATTACGTTAATGTACTTCATTATTTCCGCTTGTAAACACACTTGTCAAGAAGCCGTTTTACTGCGCTTTCATAGCGAGATGAAGTTTGGGTCGATGCCTTGATCACTGCCCTCAGCAATTATACCAATGACTGACCGCTTCATTTGGCGTGTTTTGCCCGCGTGTTAAGAACTGCAGGGACCAGATATACAACATTACAGGTTTGTTCCCTACCAGACGAAACTTCACAAAACCCCTTTTCAACGAGGAGGAGACATGTATTGAAAGCGTTTGCCATGTACATCATCCCTCGTCAACTGCCTCATCCACCTCAAGTTAGCACATACAATGAAATTTATTTCAAAATAGCAAATTAAACTCACGTATTGTATCTCTCTGTTCAAGGATCAGCGTATACTTATATCCAGTTGTTATGATGTTATAGACACGGCATCAACAACGCAGCTATTGCAGCTGAGGCACTGTCAATAATGTTCTTTACAACCTATCACGAGTACTAGCTGCCAATGGTGTCTGACAACCATCTCCAATCAGAGCGGTAAAACCAATCACGTTTGTTACTCCACGCGGAGTTACCAATTATTTCCTATGGATAGCAGTTTCATTTAGAGGTCCTCCCGCAAGGGATTTTGCTTATTTCTAACCAGCTGTGATAACAAATCAACGTATACTTTGGACGTATTATGCTGTAGATTGGTAGTTTCGCGTTCGTGTACAGTAGGTCACTGGGTGAACTATTTCAGCCTTGTTTGTGCCTGAAGTAAGTACTGGTCCAGTGAAGTACTTTTACACAGTAACACATTAAAGAAGATATACATTAACGGAAACCATAGCTGTACACGGTCAGTGTATTGATCTGAGAATATCTGTTTTATTTCAAAATGAACTTGCCTCTCTTAACTTGCCCTCATAATAATAATTCACGAATACGTTCCGTACCAATGACTAACCCATGCAGTCATTCCACTGTTTAGTTTTGCACTATGTGACCGGGAAAAGAACTACCTGCTTGTTTACTATATTTTATTGATTTTTGTGATAATTAGCACTTTCCACGAGGAACCACAAGCACTCTGATGACCCCGAACTAATCCAAAGATGGTGAATGAAGGATACTGTATTCCTTTGATGGGTTCATTTAGCAAATGGCCATGTATTGTAATTGAACATACTTTATTCAAAACTGAACTGTTTTCTGATGAGTAAGGTATAAAAACGAACTTAAAACGAACGCATTAACTATCGCACAAAGTATATGGGACAATATGCATATGCAACTCAGAATTGGTTTCTTTAACATTTACTGTTCATGCATTTGTACGGAGTGAGGAAAATATCTTATGTAACATTTGGGCCAACGGTGCTCACGTAACATCTTTTCCATCTTTCACATTAATGTTAAAAGTAAATTTCTACTTGATCCTTTATATTTTCCTACTGACACCTACAACTGTCGTATTTTCCTTTGAACAGATCGATATCACTGCATTTCTGCATTTTCATCTGTATGTCAAAGACACGATCAAAGATGACGTATGAATGATTAAAGGCCTCTCCGCAAACCTGTCGAAATCAGACATTGCCCTTTAGGCAATCTCACAAGTTTTGCAACATAATCAATGTCATCGAGGGAACTCATGTGGTCTGCTCTTCCATTTCTTGCAGACAGAATCACTGAAGAAGAAAGTGCTATCAGAATTAGATCAGCCACTTCAATGACCATGAAGGGAATAATATTGGCAAATTTGTTAAAATCTTTCATTAATGAAAATTTAAGTTTGGATCGTTGGAAATCCGCTATCATTGGCAGTAAGTCCAACACTAGTCGTTATGTCGCTGACAGACTCAGAAGAGACATTATTGTTATGTTTTACAGATTAAGATAGATATGCAGCAGAGAGGGTTTGGTTGATCCTGGCACAGTCATGCCGGAAAAGGCTCATCATCAGCTCAGGGCTCTCGCCCCCTCTACATGCAGCCCGGACAGCGAATGGGACTTCTCCCAGGAAACACTGCCTAGCCTAACACCCACCAAGGACTTTCGGGAGAATATGCCGCATTACCCAGATTGTCAGACGGGCTGTGCTCCCGTTGGAGAACCCGGGCACTCTCCTGATCTGCACTAAGAAATCAGGAGGTAACAAACCAAGGGCATTGAGAACAATCGGGAGCCTGACGAGCCTGACGACACTGTACTTGGGATGCAAGCGAGACATTCCAAAGGCGAGGTCGGCATATTTATCATGCTTTTCCTGAATCCTGCCAGTCAGATTGCTGTCAAAAGGGACAGAAATAAATTCAATGATATACATAATTTCATTGGCTTGCTTTAGATTTTGTTTTGGATCCGGTTTGTTGGCTTGAATTCGTCTCAGGCTGTATATTGGCCTATTCCAGAGAAGTTTAATAGCATCATTTTCCAGGACGCCCTGGGCATGTTCAGGGTCGCACCATGGATAGACCTTGGGGTCAAAGCCACAGACATGGCGGAGACTATAGTAAAAACAACGGGCCATGTCATCATGTCTATTAAGACATGCTGTTTGTGACAAAAAAGGGCATCCACTGACAAGGTGTTGGATAGTCTCTGTAAATTCATGGCAAAGACGACATTTCATGTTCACATTTTGATTAAGAATCACATTCTGGCGATTGCGAGAGGGAAGTGACTGGTCCTGAGCAGCAAAAAGGAAGGCCTCAGTTTCACATTTGAGACCAGCAGACCTCATCCAGGCGAAGGAGTCGGTTGGACTGCTGTTCTGTTCCACACCCTGCATGTGCACACGATGCAATGGCTTCTCAGACAGCCTGTCCACAAAGGGTCGACTCTGAGCAGACTTGGTGAAGGACTTCACCTGGTTTACTCCCACCGCTGTACCGTTCAGCAGTACATCACCATGAGCAAAATCAATTTCAAATTTCAGATTGTGTCCAACAACCTTGGCAGTCTTAAGATAGCTGTGGAATTCCTTGCTTTCATCGTGAGTCTTCACATGCATCACAAGAGGATCATACGATAAATAAATATATTGGATATTGATATAACGCACACATCCATGCAACCATTGCTTGCCCAAGGCGTTGGTATATGAAGTATGCCTGGTTCTGTATATCGATCCTTGAACTTAAACAGGGATTGACGTCTTAGTTTTGTGTGTGTTATGTATAGATTATGAGGAACCAAAGAAACTCAAATATGTACTTGGGTTTAATTTGTGTGCACTTGTGTCCACTCTCTGGTATGTATCTGTGTGTAACCGTACACACGTGAGTCTGGAAGTGTACATACACGTGTGTATGTCCCAGGGAGTAGCTATATGTTGTCATGCATGTAAAGTTCTGTGAGTTACTAGGTATGTATGTGTGCATCAGTACGTTTGTGTGCAAAAATATTTTCTTGTATGTAACTACGTAAGCATTTTACCGGGCATGTCCCTTGTGTGCTAGTGTGTAACCGTGTGAAACTGTGTATCAGTGTGTGCAACTGTATGAACCTGTGTATCTTTGTGTGTAAGCATCTGTTTTCTTGTATATAACCGTGTGTATTTATGAGTGTTACTATGTGTATGTACCTGAGTATCAGTGTGTCTATGTTCCTCTGTGTGTCAGTGTGTGTAACTGCGTGTTTTCCTTTATGTAATGCAGATAAAAGACAACTAACGATGAATCTGAACATTGTGTTGTTCAAACTGATGGTGTCCAGAACACCCGAGACAACTGTCGGCCTTTTAAAGAAAGTCTTACATAAGCTGGAGGAAAGAATGCAACCTTTCGTTGCCTTGATGCGTTTTAATTGTCTCCGACGACAGATAATGCTGTTACTTCACGTCCACAAACAAAGCAGATGAAGACATATTTGATTTCACGGACTTCAGTGTTATCATTAATTCATTCTGGAAACATTTGGTGGTCTGCGGTAACAGATACGTGAAAGAAAGAAACCACATTGCCTTATAAATGAAATCAGAAAAAAACAGAAATTGGACTAGTGCCATGCAGCCGAAGGATTTGTTGATTCGTTAGAAGAAGTGTTTGATCGAACACTGGGTCTTTGTGGTTATAACTGATGTTCCAAAGCAAGCGGAGTTCATATAGCATTATTCAAACATTCAAACTGTATACTAGTATTTATGTTGTTAGTCGAACAAGATCATGGAGCAGTATGTAGATGTTTGTTAGTAGACGGAGAACATGCAGTGATATACTGGTGTTTATTGGCGAATAAAGATAAAGCAGCAAAATACTGGTTTTGGACGTGGACGTAGGTGTATGTGGACGGAACTCCATTATAAACCATCCTTCGAATTGTCAAAGGGCACAGTTGGAGTGACAACATGATGCCGTGGTGAAGTTAACAAGCGACTGTAGACATTTTGTCCAAGAAGGCAACTCTCGTGCCTACTGCAATCGTACTGACAACAGTACCTGTAGTAGCAGAACATCACCTTATTGAGCATCGATGCTTCTCTAATATATGCGTGGAAAGATATTGGAAAGTGTCACCACCCACCAGTCACACGAGATGGATCAGACCTTGAAGAATGGGACGTGAATCACCAAAGGACAGTTTGATAGTTAAGGTTAGCCTTCAACAGTGGACACAGGTTGATTCACATTACATACGTCAATGTCCAGTGAACTACTATGTTTCCGTAACACCTACCTTTACGTGGTGAAGATGAAAAAAACCCGTACTTCAAGAAATCGAGTTTTCAATTTGTAAACTTTGTATTGAGTCTTCAACTGGAAACATTATAGTGCTTCAACCAACAGTTTTAACATATTGTTGAGACAGTTGTCACATATTTAAGCTGCTCTGCTGAAAGAATAGATACCTTAGCACGCATTTGCGGTTATGGTTGTTCCATCTCAAAACACAAGTCTCACGTTTGAACAGACACTAATTTAATCTGCCATCCGTATATGACATAAAAGGTATTCGCGCTACGACGCCTCGGGAATACACATGATACAAATATGGCAATTTCCAATACACGTCATAATATTTCACCTTGTAAGCTGGACAAGGTTCGCATTTCTTGTCCAGCGATAGCGTCAGACGGCATTACCTCATTTGGTCTTCCCAATGACGAATTTTTCAAATCAAATCAAAATTAGTCTGTCTTCCCGCCTTATTTGGCCTCTGCGTCATCTAAATCAGTCACTGTCTCGTGATGTATGACTGGAGTGGCAAGCTTTGCTCATAGATCATACACCCGCTTTAAATGCATCCATTTACACAGTGGAGAGGACGGATGACAGGTGGGTCCTTGAATCCACACATCATGTCTAGAATCCATATGACTGTTGAATAATAAGCCCTACAGCTCATATCCTTTTGCACTACTGTTGTTCCATCGGCTCATTGCAATGAGTAGGTGTGCTTTCTGTATGACATCAAAACGTGAAAGACTGATCAATACCTTATTTGTACTTTGAAACAAGTTTAACTGTTTTCAAAACGACTTTTCTGACTGATATGAGAACTGTGGCTAGGCTGCTTGCCCGATAGTAACATATCCTGCAGCTGGAGCCAGTCCGTTCTATGCTATTACCGCTACCAAGGCATATGTTTACAATGTGTAGGAGAAATACGAACAAAAATTACAGCCATGACGAATACATCTACATGATATCATCGTTGATATGTGTCGCTAGCTTTTAGTTGACTGAGGCAACACAATGCCATGACATGTTTCGGAATATCGATAACGGAATGGTAAGTCAGCGTAAAACGATTGATTGCTAGATAAAAACCCATTCACACCACTACATTAGGACAAAGGTTTCTAGGAATGTGACATAAAAAAAATCAAACGTTAGCTACACCCCCCCCAAAAAAAAAAAACAAACAAAAAAAACAAAAAAACCCCAAAAAACAACAACCAAAAAACCAAAAAAACCCCCCAAAAAACCCCAAAACCCAAAACAAAACAACACATTAATGAGCTTTGATATCCCACTTAATGTGAACTAAGTGGTTTCCACAATAGTAAACCTGACTGGTTCTTTTGTAGGAAGCCATTAACCGCCGTTACAAGGCCCGATGATTGCTGGGTGAGTTCTATTTTTACGCCGCTTTTATCAATGCGCAATTAACATCACGGCGGCCAACACCAGAAATGGTCCTCACACATTGTACCCATGTAGAGATTTGAACCCGAGTCTTCTTGACGAGCCAATGCTTTAACCACTAGGCTACCCCACCGCCCCGTCGATGATTGGAGTCTATGACTGGGAATTGGACACACTAGCAGACATACATTAACATTAAGACCTTTCGCGAAGCATCAGAGGACGTAACAGAAATTAGTTCACATCAGAAGCATTCGGATCATGTGAAAGGTCAAAGAAACATGGTGCCATGTTTGCAATCAACGTTTTTGGCCATTATAATTTGTGATACATACTCTTCGACGATAATAGTAGAACCCTTGATAGGTCGTATGTCTATCTTACGTCTGATGTCAGTGGAAGGCACTACACTTAAGAGTTTTGTGCAAATAAAATTAAGTGTGGTGGGACTTCGGACTTCTAAATAATCCCTAAAGAGTTGTACTGTGCCGAATTAAATTCAGGAATAGTATTTCACATACAATGTGAAAAACATCGCAGTGTTGGTGATTAGGTTGGATTTGTTTGCTTTGGTTTGAATACGTCAAAATAATCCTTAAGAGTATCACAATAGACTCGACTGAATTAAACGCAGAGATACGATTTACATGTACAGAACGCCTTTCAAAAATTCCGTCTAGGTCAAGTGCAATAATCTAAAGTTATGATCAAACGTGTACTTAAATTCTCTTGATACTGCTTGTGTGGCAAATATCCTGCCACGGAAGACGCTGTCCAGTTCGGTTCGTGAAGAGGAATGGTTCTCAATTTGAATTTAGTGAAACAATACATTTAAGGCATGTCGTGTTTGCTGTAGTATTGCATAATGACATCAATATTCTTTTGACAACCTTATAAAGACCTGTGAAGGTCCCCTGGTAGAATAGGTCGTCAGCAAACCATGCTTGCCATAAAAGGCGACTAATGGGATCAGGTGGTCAGGTTCGATGATTTGGTTGACACATTTCATCGGTTCCCAGTAGCGCAGTTCGATGCTCATGTTGTTGATCACTGGGTTGTCTGGTCCAGACTTGATTACTTATAGACAGGCGCCATATGGCTTTAATATTGCTGAGTGCGGCGTCAAACTAAACTCACTCACACATTTTATAAAGATGAAGAAATGTTATTTAAAAGCATTCCTGAAGCTGAAATGTTCATGTCATGGCCTGCAATTATTCTGTTGCTTTGTTCATTGAGGCACCAGAGATATGGAGGCAAAAGAGAAATAAACACTATTAGTCGAATTTCGCAGTATTTTTGCACCCATTGGTTTATAGCAAATCCTTTGGTTATTGTAGCATCCGCAACTCTGCATTGTTTGAACTATGATGTAACTGTGACGGAGGGAAATATACCTTTTGTAAATGAATATATCGATTTTCCAAATTATGTGTCTAAGATGGAGAGCGGAACATAGTTATTAACGGTTTAGATAACAAAGATTGCAGGAGATATAAATCCGTACATTCCGAGGAAGTTGAGAAATTATTCCACTCTGATGTTCAATCTCATTTCAATCTGTACACAGACTAAGACTGATTCGATAGCATACGCAAACACATTCTGCATACTCCTGTGTCGTAAAGCAAAGCTATCGCAACATGCAAATTACACCTGTGTTTCTGTATGCTTACGAATCTGTTTTACGGCACCGATTTACGAAGTCAAATATTTGGGGAATTTAGCCAAGACGTTCATCTAAGGGTAATATGTTTCATGATAAGGCCTATAATGACTGAGGGTGAGCAGTAGCTATGCTCCACAAGACTATGACAAGAGGGAAGACTCCTATTGGAGTTACATTCAGGCGCGTACAGGGACAAGGTATTTTATCCTGGGCATCCTATGTTTATCTATATTATCACAAACTGACCTGTTCATACCTTTTACAGGACATCCAGTCTGCACACTGTACATGCATGCCAAGGAAGATGATATCGTTTTTCCTTGTACAGGAAAGAGAAATATGAATGCAGATTTTGTTTTCAATGCTAATTACAAATTGTTTATACATATTTTCCCCCAAAATAAATTTGTTTTCTGTGGTTTAAACCGTGTTTCAACTAAATTCGAAAACATTGCCCCCGAAACCAAGAAGTACCTTCATTGGTCTTTTCAAGTACTTACAATTTAGCAAACTTTATGGATAACAATTTCTTTATTACGAGGGTGCAACGTTTCGATACAGATTCTTGTACCGTTGTCAAACAGGAAAGCTTGTTGGATAATGCTGTACTTCCCAGGTTCTAAAATGTCCATCTAATTCATTTCCATAATAGCATAGCAGAAAGCCCTAAAGGGGTGCTTGGACATTGCTTGGTCACCTGACCCAAAAGCATGTGCAGTTCATCCAGCCGCTAGCATAACAGTAGGCCTGCTGTACATATGTCTGAATGTTGAGCAGATTGTTGGAACACAGATGTGAGTTTATGTGTATTCGAAGGTATCTTTCAATTTTGAAGGTATTTTGAGTAATGACATACTTGAGGATATTTTGTCCATGAAGCTAATGGTCATTGAATACGAATTTTAATTCTAAAGTAATGTTTGCATTTCAGCACATAGATAATTCTATTCTCTATTCATGTTTTCATTTCAATTATAATTCAGCCAAAGTTACTTTTAACCTAGCAGTATGCCTGAAGATCTGCTGCTGTAATTTGTTTGTGCAACTGTTTCAATTGTATCTTTTGTCAAATAATATTTAATGGGGTATCTTTTATTTCTCGGTTAGTTTTTGAACCTCATCGTTTGCTGAACTTAGCCATTTAATGAACGTTGGTCTAAAGTCTAATGGAAAAGACCAGCTAAATATTACCAGATGATAATCCATGGATTTGAGAAGTATTGTGCGGACAGTTTCTAACCGTTTCTTGATATGTGGACTTTAATGTCATTTTCGGATCTGTAGTTCTTTCAAAGATCAGTTCGATACGTTTCTCAGATGCAAAACATGTTAATTCTCTTAAGCGAATAGCAGCCCGGGAGACCTTAAGTTTTGATTTTCGACTGCTCTTAGTCTAATAACATTTGCTTGTCCTTACGTTTTGATTTTCGACTGCTCTTAGTCTAATAACATTTGCTTGTAATTTGTTAGTCATAGCCACGTGCATGAATAGTAATACTTTTATTTGCTCATCGCATTGCACAACCCCAGAGACATCAGCATCATCCAACCCATGAGTGCCCACTGCTATCATAAAATGCTAATATGGCTGATATGATGCTGGTCAGTGTTCTGACTCATATGGATTGGTTCTTAATCTGGACCTAGATTGTTGTAGCTTTCTCAATGTCAATCACTCCCACGTATCCCAAATACATGTGGGGAAAAAGGAACAAGTTTCAAGGCAATCGATTTATTCAGTTTCTATACACAAGGACAAGTACAAACGCTTCACTGTTGTAACCAAAGTTCACCAGTATCTGGCTTTGGACTTCGTTTACTTAATATGCTTACGTTATGACTTCATGGTACTCTTTCCATACATAATCGGTACAATACCTACGCTGGCTGAAAATGACATCTGTCGACTCTGTACAGACTGAAAGTCATCTGTCTAACAGGAAACATGCACGGTATTGAGATATTAATTTTGTAAGTTTAGCGCAGCACTATGTCAGCACTGGGAGAAATCAGACAAAGGAATCAACATGAAACAATGTAACAGATGGTATGGTGAATACTGGCCAAGGGGGTTATACCCTAACCATCTGAAATACAAGCTGGTAGGCTTCAATGGAAAAATGCTCGGTGTTCCTCTCGAGTGTTGACATCAAACATATCACAAGATGCGGGGGTGAGATTCTTTGCCTGTTGAATTGGTTGTTGCCGTTGCCAGTAAACCATAATGTTATGTGCCACGTTATCTTACCAGGGTAGGATGTTTCTGAACAGGTGTTACTGGAAGAACTAAAGACTCGGCCACGTCCTGACCCGTTGAGCAATACTGCACCTCTCAAATCTGAGTTATCATATCATGCCCGCTTTATATATAATCCTGCCATACTCAGCTGTTTAGTTGTTGGAACTTGCCCTCTTGTCCTGTACACCGATTACCAGTATCTATGTGTTTTAGGCATTGCCAACACCTAGGCTCACACAGGTGTCATCATGATTCATGTCAACCCAATTTAAGTACCATCTGTCGTGCAAAACCCAAAGTGCTTAAATTCACGGGACAGACTGAAATGATAACCCGTAATGCGGCGATAGATCTCAATACTCGCAAGTGTTCATGAGTATACGATACTCTCTACAGCAATAAATGTGTCATGTAGAAATACACTTTCTCGTTTACTTATAGAATCAGTGACTGGGGGTCGAGTCCTATCCTCGATTTGAAGCAATTTGGACCTCTCAGAGTAATACACATACTCGACAGTGTACTAGATCAACGATTTAACCCACTCAGCCACCGACGGACATTCTGTCTTGATATATATGTTACCAATACTGATAACATTGACATATGGAACTAATTATACTGACCATGTGTGTTGTGTGATAACAATCTTCACGGTTTCCCTTAGCCACGCCTTGATCACAACGCCACAACCGTCAACACCTTCACGTATCACTGCACCAAACAAAAGTAGTCAGTTTAACTGGTCATGGAAAGTGTCTGGTTGGATTTCATATGGCCTGTTTGCGGATCTGGAAGCTATTTCATTAACAGATTCTGTGGCACATTTGTCCTGTGCTATCTTTAGTTTTCCATGGAAACTGGGTATATTATACACGTCAGCATACATTTAATACAAATGGCCCTTCTACGCACATGAGTGTTTTACATCACGTTGAATAATCTGGGGCGTGATCTCGAAATACTAGTACCGTAACATACCATGTTGTACATATTTGAGGAGATATTTTTATCTTTATTAGAATGGAACTATAATTTTGTGTACGTTACTTTGTTGATGACTTCATTCAACATATGCTGTACTCTATGTCTGTGAGACGGTTATAGTGTGCACAGTTCTGGAAGATGGAGGTGGCCATTAAAAAAAGTATAATGTGGGTGATGTTGCGATATTGTTACAGAGACTGGACTGGCGCTATTCAGAACTCAGTTACTCGCTGCTTTCGCACATCGATACTCCCGGTATTGCCGACATGTATGCCTGGAAAATAGAATCTGGCAGCATTCATTTCAGCACTTCGACCTGAAATTTCAGAGGGATAATTGAGAAGAAAGGCGTAGCTGAAATCCCAGAATTTGTCCCATCAACAGTGTTGTCATTCATAAGGTGGAAAATGGTCGAAACGGTAATTTCCAGGAGACATTAGTTGGTGTATCAAGCAATATATTCAATGTGGTTTTGCTTCACTGACATTGAATTAAAATGTGTGGCAGGATAATGTGTTATGTTGACATAACCGTACATGATAGCGTGTCGATAAAGGTGGTTCTAGCTATTTATTAACGTTTACATGCTAAACATGCTAAAAGTTTACATTGAAGGAATTATGTTGGATAAAAGGAGAATCTCTTTCTTGCGCCTGAATCGGAAGAATCTGTATGGACTGCTTGTTCTGCAGACTTTCTTTGCAACCTTACATTTTGGTATTACATAAGAAGCGCACTTTTGTACCTCAAATCTATTGGACGATACCGTTCTCTGGATATTTATTCGAGTGGAATATATCCGCAAAAACATCTTGTAGATTGTTTCCTGTCGTCTGGCATATGTCGATAAATGTGAATACATATCTATTTTTTCACCGATTAGGCATACGTTCATTCAGCATCCCTGCAATATGTGTAGGTGTGTAGGACAAAGTAACCATTTCTCAACAGACCAGTGAAGAATGTTGTGAATGAACACCTTCATGTTAAACGATAGAAGCCACGCAATTTAGTTTGAGAAAAAGTATATCTTCCTATTGCAGTGACATTCATCAATTTAAACAATACTATCATGTCTGATTTGGCCTCCGATTTATTGTTTGTTCTAAACATTTTATTCACGAGAAAAGGATTGGGTACAAGTTAGACAACTTATAATACCTTCTCCCTAGTATTTACATAATTTTATTTACATTCATTATTACAAGATGGACAGACAAGAACAGAAAGATGAGAAAGATTGGGGCAATTGAAATAATTAATCTTTTTGCTTGACAAATATATGTTTGAACAATTTTAAATATATTGTCATTGACATTATCAGTCAGATATGCATTGCCACGTAGTAGTACTCAGGGTTTATATTTACATTGACAACACTGCGTAAATTAGCCATGATGGCAGATCTCTGTTGAGTATACTGTTGACAGTCAAATAGGTAATAATAAGAATTTTCACAAACATATCCGCATGAACTTTTGGATTATCTATCATACCAGCACGGAACAGATCGTGATTCAGTTGACTACACATGTAACGTAGTTTTGTAGGGATGACATTACTGATTCTCGGTCCAAAATCAAAGTATTGGAGAGCTTTGTTTTGTGTTACAACAATATTAGATTTAAAAGAATTCAGTGACACGCTTCTCCTAACTTCAACTGGAAAGTCATTCCACATTCTAATTGTCGATAGAAAATACGAATTATAAGAAAAATACGAATTATAAGAAGGGAAGCGAGATATCGTCAGAGTTACGAAGATTATAGTTACTTTTAGACGCTACCTTCCTAGGAACAAAATCTTTAAGGAACAATGGTGACATATTATGCTGTCTTTTGTGAAAAAGACAAAGTTTTCGCTTTCTCCTACGCTCTGCTAAAGATCCCCAACCAGTTTCATAATACAGATGTTCATGATGTGTATATTTCGACAAACCTATAACAATTCATGCCGCTTCTAATTGCAGTTAGTCTAATTTATTTGCTTGGTATTGATCACACCCATCCGATACTTCACACGCATATTCGAAATGGGGTGTTATGAACATTATATAAATTCTATTCAGTACACTGCGTGGTAATAAAAAAATTGAGTTTACGTAGAGAAGATGTAATTTTTGAAGTTGTTTTTACAATATTATCAATGTGGTCAGACCATTTAAAATCTTTTGAAAATGGTAATCCCAAATGTTTATGATTATCAACGGTTTTGACACGAACCCCGTTGAAGTAGAAATTGAGTGAGTGAGTTAGTTAATATTTATCGTCACGTCGGCAATATCGCAGCCATATCGTGACGAGAACAATACAAAAAATCCATGATATATATCAATAATACTTGAAACAATCTAAAAACTGTTGACGAAGAACAGCAACACCACTAGTATATTACAAACATTCATTTAAAACTAGTAATGATATCTAAAACAGTTTAATTACTGAGGATATTACAATATAAAAACGGACTGTACATTCCCAACAACTGAAGGTAGATCACCGTACTGCGTACCATGGGGACTGACAGTGCATTTGCTTCCTGCATGGACCCCAGCTGGATTTACACCGTCCCTTCAGCTGTTATCAGTTTCATCATATCTACCCATACATTAAATTGCACGTATGCTACGAGTAAAACGGTGGAAATCTTTAATTTACTTCGAATGTTATGGGACTTACGTAGTAGAAATTGAGTGCCTCAACATACTTATGCAAGGTGAAATCATTTGCCTCAGTTTTATTAGGATTATTTGTTATAAGCCACCGCTTTGTCCATGCCCGCAGCCTTTCAAAGTTTGATTCAGTTCTCTTTCAATGTATAGATGATCATGAGAAGATACACCTAACGACGAATCATCAGCAAATAATCGTGTCAAGCAGTGTAAGTCATCAGCAATGTCATTGACATAAACAAGAAATAAGAGATGACCGAAGACTGACCCTTGAGGGACACCAGCTTGTAACTACCTCGACTTGGATAGGGCTCCATTTACAAAGACGCTTTGTAAACGATTACTTATGTAATCAGGTAGCCAATTTAACAATGAACCATGAATTCCGTACGTTTCTAATTTCAACAATAAAACTTTATGCCACGCACAATCAAAGGCTTCAGAGACATCACAAAAAACATACAGTAGTGTTTTTTTATCATCCAGGTCCTCACATATTTCAATTAACCGATGGACAGTTGAATGACCAGACTGAAATCCTGCTTGGTACTTATATAATAACAGATTGACATGAAAATAGTTATACAAATGTTTGAACATCACTCTCTCAAACACCTTGCCCACACAACTGATCAAGGATATAGGTCGATAGTTAGAGACAATTGAGCGGTCGTCCTATTTAAAAAAGGGCATTACATTTGCTTCTCTCCACGCACTTGAATATATACTACTCTCTAATGACTGATTAAATAACATGCATAGTGGGATACTTATTGAATGTACTACATTTTTAAGAAACTATTGACTGAGTAATCATATTATTATCTGGCATAATGGAAGAGAATGACAAGAAACAGTTGCTGATTCATTACAAATGTTGATGTTAATCCATAAATCTGCAGAAATTCTCAGACATCGTAATTGAGTTGATGGTTAAATCAAATCCTCTTAACCTGGACTATATCTGAATCGTTTGATCACGATTGTACCCGAGAATACACGAAGTGAGCATTGTTAAGATAGTTGCCAGTGTTGGGGGTGGGGGGGGGGGGGGGGGGGGGTTTGTATTGTACAATTCGTTGGAAATGAAGTGCTGATGTTTGGACAAGCAAAAGTCTAAAACAAGTCAAGGACACACAATGAACGAGGACACTCTAGAAGTGTGTTGTAAATATTTCACACAGATGTGTAGACTGAATCTAATAATTAGTATAGGATGATGATTAACCAAATGAATACTTTTTTTCATATTTTGGTTTGTATACAGTTATGATTATAAGGCACATTAATTACAAATTATGTATATACAATTTACCTGACCACCGGTATACTAATGAAGAAACAATATCACCATTCCGGTTAACCTACACTGCATGGGCTACCACCGCTGTACAGAACGATACAGAACCTGAACTCGTGGCTCTTCCCTTTTCGTCTTTAAAAAAATCTCATAGCCTTTGTATGTACATTTAAGAGACGCAGCAGAAGGTAAAAGCAACGTCAAGTTATCTGACCTAAATGGCATATACCTCTCTGCATATGGAGTGATACACATTTTGTACATTCATAATTGAACCAATGGGCACAAATGAAAACTTGTGTCACACCATCTGATGATCGTTCACTTGGTTCATTTCAGATTGGGTTTCACCTGACAAACAATGTGTTATCTGTTATCAGTATTTGTTTTGGAAATTGAATGAAATAAAACATATAACAGACGTGTACTAGGTGCCACTAATAAAGAGTCATACGATATGTATCACATACAAAGAAAAGTTTATCAGAAATGATAGAACTAATAGTGTCAACATAATGTTAATGTGTTGACATAAAGACAAAAAGGTCAAACAGGATTAGCAAACATCATTCATAGATCAACATGAATACAAACATGAAACATCCGCACATTCAGTATGACGTGTACCTTCCTCGTGCGTACGAAACACAGGTGCACCTTGTTCTTGGAGTCTTGGAGATCCACTGTTTCGGATGGCGTGTGTACATACGTCGACCGTGTTCATCCGAGGTTTGATCATGTGAGTTGAGGTCGGACAAGCCAGCTGGGCACTCTTTCTAAGCAATTCCGTGACATTCTTGACCTTAAGCATACACAGACTGCAAGAAATATGCTGCTATAGGGGCCAGAATCCCGCTCCGGGAACACTAAGTAATATCACCGCTAGCAGTGGAGTATGTTCAGTAGGGCTTATCCCTACCAAGACCGCTTTCCGTCCAAACTGGTTCTGCGAGACCATAGTTGCATCTGTGATTCGCTCTCCATTAAATCCTCTGCGGACCAGGCACCCGTGGCGAGCCACCTCCTCCTGGTGGGTGCTGGGTAACGCCAAGAGCTCGCCGACACCCCCGTAGTGGACCCGGGGGCATATTTGGTCCACCAACCTGTTTGCCGTGGGTTGCGGCCCTGTGTCGGTGGAGGAGGGGATCCTGGTGGTTGAGGGCAATAGGAACCTGCAAAAGTGTTCCCTTACTTCACCTAGACGGGTGGTTGAATGGGCCCGATTCAATCAATCGGCTGGTCACGTCGAGCCCTGTGTTTAACTTTTTATGCTCTTAACCTTACTTGTGGAATGGTCTCTGTTGACACAGTTTCAGATACTATATACTTACTTAGAGCATATACCCAGAAGGCGGTGGCTCATGGGTCAATCTGGTTGATCTAGATCCGCTGGAGTATAACAAACCTGTATCCCTTTGGTGTTAGTTTGCTGGATTTCCGCTTACGTATGACATCGCCCTTGTTGGCGCTCCGTGGTGGGCGGGGAGCAGGTTTGCTGAACCATATAACATTTCAATATGGGGAAACAAAATCCAAAAAAACCAAAACGGCAACTTTCAGAATCTGATTCTGAATTAGATTCTTCTGACGATGAAATTGTCACAAAACTTCTCTATTCTGGAAGAGATACTTGGCCTCGATACCTTGTCATGGAAGCTAAAGGTGAACGTGCTTTAGCTTCATATTCACCATTTCTTTTAGAAAAAGGACTTAAAGGGAAGGCTGGTGAGTTAAAAGATGTTAAAAAATTGCGTTCTGGAGCTCTTCTTATAGAATGTGCTCGAAAAGCCCAAGCTATAAATTTGATGACTTCAACAAAGTTAGCAGATATCCCCGTAACCTGCTCGGCACACAAGACACTTAACTTCAGCAAAGGTATCATAAGAGACCGTGATCGCAGTCTTGCTGATGAATCCATTGAGGAAATTGTGTCAGAACTCCGAAGTTAAGGTGTGATTGACGCCACACGATTTACATACCGCAAAGATATACCTATCTCTTGACTTTTGATACCACGACTCTACCCAGTTGGCTGCTTTTCCATGCCTGTAGACCTCTACATCCCACGACCTACTCGTTGCTTTAAGTGTCAGAAATTCGGACATGGTCAGAATTCATGCAAAGGTAGAATCACTTGTGTCAGGTGTGGTGAAATTGATCATGACGGAAATACGTGTACTCGTCCTTTAAAATGCTCTAACTGTGATGGAAACCATATGTCCTCCTCAACTGACTGTACTGAATTCAAATATCAGTCCCTTGTACAAAAAATTAAATGTGAGCAGAAAGTCAGTTACTTGAATGCAATGAAACAGGCAAAGTCAGTTACTTCTGCCAACACAGCAGGGCAGTCGTATGCGTCAGTCACTAAAACCGTAAGAACTGTCAGCACGACATCTGTAGAGTGAGTGAGTGAGTTAACATTTAACGTCACATCGGCAATATTGCAGCCATATCGTGACGAGAACAATATAAGTTATAGTAATGTTAGGATGAAAAAAGAGAAAAAGTAAAACCTGTCAGCGAAGGACAGTAAAAACACTAGAGTATCACAGAACATAAAACTAGCATTGAAAGATAAAACATTGGAATTAAAGAAGACAATACAACATAAAACCGGGGCTATAGATCGCCAACAACTGAAGGTAGATCACCATACTAAGGTCCATGGGGACTTACATTACTTCTGCAACCTGCATGAACCCTAGCTGGATTTACACCATCCCCTCAGCTATTGGCGATAATCCTAAAATTTAGCCATTACTTAAAACAACAAATATTCTACGATTAAAAACTTGTAGTAGATTTAAATTGACTATGAGTGTATTGGACTTACGTACCCTCTCAGGAGGACAATAATTTTACAATACTTCAACCCCCTTTGAGGGTACAGCCACTAACAATTCTAGTTACTAATTTAAACTACCAATCATTAAAATACAACTATCTACAGAACATATCAATTACAATTCAATAAGAAAATCAATTTCTTTTAAAAATCCAAGAATTAAATGAGTACTAACTGTGCTAAAAAGATCCTTCATTGTTTTGACATTGAAATAGTTATCCCTTATGATGGAGAATTCAACACAGTCAAGCAGGATATGCTTGACTGTGGTTCTCTCATCACAAGGGATGCAAAACGGAGGATCATCGCCTTTCAATAAATAACTGTGGGTGTAGCGCGTATGGCCAATGCGACATCGTCGCATAATGACCTCTTCAAATCTGGACTGACAACCCAAGTGAGTGTAACCTATATAAGGTTTTATGGCATGTAATTTATTTATTCCCACTTGGGTGTCCCACTTCTTTTGCATCAGATCACGAATGTACGTTCTAATGCTAGCTTTATGGTCACTGTATGGAATAAGAAGTGGTGTCACAGATTTGTTGAGTGCAGCCTTAGCAGCAAGATCGGCCATTGCATTGCATTGCCATTGCAATACGTACATGGCTGGGTAACCAACAAAAGACGATGTCGCACTGGTCAGTTGCAAGATCATTATACAATTCAATTATGTCAATTACAAGTGGATGTTTACAAGACAAATTGTTAATAGCCCGAAGGCAAGAAAGAGAGTCAGAAAAAATTATATACTGTACATGATTAGGATGTCTTTGAATATATTGAAGAGCCGTTAATATTGCGTTTGCTTCTGCAGTGAAAATGGAGCTGTTATCAGGTAATCGAGAAGATATTGTTCTGGATCCAATGACAGTGGCACAAGCAACTGTGCCACCATCTTTGGACCCATCTGTAAATAAGGATTTGTATGTACTATAATTATTTTTTAATTGCATAAACTCTTGTTTATATTGTAATTCGTTTGTGTCTGATTTTTTTAACTTTGTTAATGTGAGGTCAACCTGTGGCCTCACTAATTGCCAAGGAGGAGAAGAAAGAAGACGAGAAGGCGCTATACTTTTCAGCTCAATGCCGGCAGCAGAAATGAATGGTTTAATTCTGTGCGGAAGAGGCGGACCAAGAGAAGGCTTTTTGTTGTATAAATGTTCATAAAGAGGATCGAAAACACAGTTAAAAGCAGGGTTGGATTCGCTAGAGTATAGTTTTGTAATATATTGTAAAGCTAATTTGATACGGCGCTGTGTAAGAGATGGTTCGTCGGCTTCGACATAGAGACTGTCAATAGGAGAAGTTCGGAATAACCCAAGACAAAGTCTCAGACCTTGGTGGTGGATAGAATCAAGGAGTTTTAGATTGCTGTTACAGGCTCCACCATAAATGATGGAGCCATAATCAAGCTTCGAACGGACAAGTGAATGGTATAGGTGCAGGAGAGTAGCTTGATCCCCTCCCCATTTTGAGTTTGACACAACTTTCAATAGATCAAGTGCCTTCAAGCATTTTGTTTTCAAGGATTTGATATGCGGAAGAAAAGTTAAATGAGAGTCGAAAATCAAACCTAAGAACTTGGCCTCCTTAACGACTTTGATAGGAGTGCCATTTAAAAATAATTCTGGGTCCTTATGTGGTTTATACTTACGGCAGAAATGGATGCAATTAGTTTTTGTCTTAGAAAATTTAAAACCATTCTCAAGACACCATTTATTTATTTTGTTTAAACATAATTGCATTTGCCGTTCAATAGTATGCATATTCGTACCGCGACAGGAAATTTTAAAATCATCCACGAAAAGTGATCCATCTATTGAATCGTTTAAAACCTTGGATAAACTGTTGATCTTGATACTAAATAAGGTCACAGACAAAATGCTGCCTTGCGGAACACCCTGATCCTGATTGTAATGATCAGACAGGGTAGAACCTACTCGGACTTGAAATTGCCTGCCTTGTAAAAACTGCGATATAAAAAGAGGTAAACGACCCCTTAAACCGAAACCATGTAAATCCTTTAAAATGCCATGCTTCCAGGTGGTATCGTATGCTTTCTCAAGATCAAAAAAGATCGATACAGCATGTTGCTTATTGATAAATGCATTTTTACAAAGGATTCTAAACGTACCAAATGATCAATGGTACTACGATTCTTCCTGAAACCACATTGAATATTTGTTATAAGGTGATTGGTTTCAAGATACCATGTTAATCTATTGTTTACCATTCGTTCCATGGTTTTGCAGACACAACTCGTCAAAGAGATTGGTCTGTAATTTGAAGGATCAGTATGATCCCGGCCAGGCTTCGGTATAGGAACTACAATGGCTTTACGCCATGAAGTTGGGAAATCTCCTGTAGTCCATATCTTATCAAATATATTTAGCAATGTTTCCAGGCATGTTTCAGGTAAATGTTTCAGGAGCTGATAGTGAATATCATCAGCCCCTGTTGCTGTATCATGAGCTTGCTCAAGTGCTGTATAGAGCTCATGTAGTGAAAATAATTCATTGTAATCTTCACCATTGTCTGAGGTAAAATTGATCATTTTCTTCTCCTGTTGTTTCTGGTATTTCTGCAACTCCGGGACATAGTTTGATGACGAAGAATGTTTGGCAAGAGTTTCACCAATTTTATTAGCTATGTCAGTTTTGTTAGTTAAGAGATTAGCACCATCCTTAAGATGGCATACAGTAGATTTAGAACCTTTGCCTTTTATTCTTTGGACCATGTTCCACACCTTAGACATTGGTGTACGTGAATTTATTCTGGAAACATAATTCTTCCAAGACTGACGCTTATTCTGTTTAAATGCGCGTCGAGCCTTGGCATTTAAAATTTTAAGTTTATCTAAATTATGGACTGTAGGGTGTTTCCGAAAATATTTTTCTGCTTTCTTCCTACACTTTCTGGCCTTTCTACATTCATTATTAAACCATGGTTTACGAATGTGTGGAATTGCAGAGGAATGTGGAATTGCCCTGTCAGCAATGTCATTTAAAATATCTGAAAAAGACTGTATGGGATCTTCATTGTCCCTAAGAAGATCATGCGTCAAGTGTTCAACACACAGAGTCGTATATAATGACCAATCAGCCCTGGCAAAGTTCCTTCTTGACACAGGTGGATCATCACTAGGGTTAACTGTTTTGAGAATGGTGGGGAAGTGATCACTCCCACACAGGTCATCATGAACCATCCATTCGAATTCATTATATAAGGTTGAATCGGTGAGTGATAAATCCAGGGAAGAATATGTTCCCGTAGCTGGATGTAGGTAAGTGGCTGAGTCGTCATTAAAAATGCATAAGTTATTGTTGGAAATGAATTCCTCAAGGATTGCACCTCTAGTATTAGTGTGAGCACTTCCCCAAAGTGGGTTGTGTCCGTTAAGATCGCCCATGATGAGGCATGGTTTTGGAAGTTGATCATATAGGGTTTGAAGATCTGCCTGTTGAATGGTAGAAGAGGGAGGTATATACAAACTGCAGAGTGTTAACGCAATGCTCAAGGTGAGACGAACAGCAACCGCCTGGAGATTGGTACGGAGAGAAACAGGGCTATGGATAATACCCTGCCGTACCAAAATTGAAGCACCTCCAGTTGCTCTGTCTCCTTGGGGAGAGAAACAGTGATAACCATTATACTGCCGTAAATTAATATCGTCTGTAGATTTTATATACGTCTCCTGGAGACATAACGCTACCGGTCGAACATCCTGTATTAGTAAATGTATTTCAGTGAAATTATTTTTCATACCTCTGCAATTCCACTGAATTAAAGAACTAGGACTCATGGTGATGGTGGAAGTACTGGGGATATACGTTTGCCAACCCGTGGCGACTTACTGTTGTCGCGTACACGTGGGTGAGGAGACACATCCATATCTTCAAGTGTCTCATATGAATTGTGAACCTCAAGAGAGGAAACTGGAGAAGATTCCACATTCTGGAGTGCTCTGATTTTTCTTAATCTCTTTTTCTCTTTTGCAGATAACTTTACTGTATCAGGTTCAGTTTCTGGTTCAGTCTGAGATAAAGCTGTGGAAACTGATTGATTTCGCTGAGGTGAGACATCAAGGATAACCTGTTTATCCTTGACCCACGAGATGTCAGTCTGGCACGATATTGAAGAAGTAATAATTCTAGAGGTTGGAGGTGGGGAAGAAATTGTTGCCGAGTACGTTTCTACTGAAGAAGACGGAGCTGTTGTAGATTGGACAAGTTGTTTTGCTTCTGAGTAAGTGATGTTTTTGGTATGCTTTAGTTTCAAGATTTGTGACTCAAATTCAAAAGTTGGACAAACTTTGGAGGAAGCCATATGCCCCTCTTTGCAGTTGGCACATTTCAAATCATGTGTGCACTCAGAGCTGTTATGTGCTCCACTGCAACGGCAACATACTATCTGCTTGCTACGACAGAACTTCGCCCCATGACCAAATTTTTGGCAGTTGAAACATCGAAGTGGCTGTGGTACATAAACATCAACCCCGATATTGAAGTAACCTGCTTTGATACATTTTGGTATAACTGGGAGAGAAAAGGTAAACAGGTAAGTGTGCGTTTTAACAATATTGCCATCTTGAGTTTTCCTTGTGAAACGTTTAACATGTGTTACTCCTTGCTTTTTCAGTTCTGCAGCAATCTCTTCCTCGCTCATGTCAGACAGACAATGAGCTAAATCTCTTACAATGCCTCTGCTTGAGTTCAATGTCTTGTGAACTGACACAACAACCTGAGTGTTGACAAACTGATGTAAACCCAGCAGATTGATCGACTGCTGTCTCCTTACACATTCTACTAGAATGGAGCCATTTCGAAGACGTGTCACGTTTTTCACGTCACCACAGGCACTTTGAATGCCTTTGGAGATAGCAAATGGATTTAACTTTAGTGGCTGTCCATCAGAAGATGATATCACAATAAACCGAGGCCAAGCATCTGTAATTTCAGGAGAAACATCTTCATCCGATGAAGTAGAGTCTACATGTCGGCGTTTAATTGTCTTGCCAGAACCAGAAGAATTTGTTTGAGACATGTTGTGATAATATAATTCAGCATCCCTGCTCCCCACCCGCCATGGAGTGTCAACAAGGACGATGTCGAAGTGGAAGCCGACTACAAACACCAGGGCTACAGAGATGCTATACTCCAGCAAAAGAGACACAGGTAGCTACAATTGCCAAACAGAGAAAATGCAAGGCTGGTTCCGCCCTAGACACTTACCTGAAGACAAATAGAACCCGGAGGTCAATAATGCCAGATTGGCCCATGAGCCACCGCCTTTTGGCATAGGACTCTAGGCAGAATGATTACCAACAGAATACATCCGCTAGAACATTTCATGATAGAAACACATCATAAATCAGTGGAAGTAATATAAAGATACTTGGAATAATAATATTTCCCATGCAAAGGGCATGGCGTGACCAGCTGATTGATAGAATCGGGCCGATTCTACCACCCGTCTAGGTGAAGTAAGGGCCAAAGTGGTGTGTTGAGCAGATAGGAACACGGTTCAGGCTCCTACTGCCCTCAACCACCAGGATCCCGTCCTCCACCGACTCGGGACGCAACCCACGGCAAACGGGTTGCCCAATTCGATCGCTCCTTGCGGCCAGCAATGGGGTGCTATGGACATTGCTGACCCGGGTCCACACCGGGGTTGGCGAGCTCTTGGCGTTACCCAGCACCCACCACGAGGAGGTGGCTCGCCACGGGTGCCAACATCTGTAGAGTGTCAAACAGATCTTACATGGACAAATGGTGAAACACCAAAACCAGTTTCTAATCCAGAAAACACAGTTCAGGTTCCAAAATCAAGATCAGTATCTACCTCAACGTCTGAAACCTCTGCTAAAGTCGTCGAAAAGCATAAAAATGAAACTTCTAAAAAGAAAAATCAAACTGATCGAGTGTCAAAGGCACTCAAAAATCCCGTGCAACAGTACAACAAGGATGGGTTGCTCGAGGATATGGATACAGAGGTATCCCCCCATGTGAACATTAATGACAATGCCAGTGGTCACTCGCCCAAAAAGAAAGGAAGAGCATTGTCACCAGTTACTGCCCCTTAAATGACTAATACAGCCTTAATACAGTGGAATTGCAGGGGACTGAGGACCAATTTTACTGATTTACAGCTATTAGTGCAAGAGTTTACACCGTCAGCTATATGTTTACAGGAGACTTACCTAAAAGAAACTGATATTTGTGACTTGCGTCAATTCAATGCATATCACACTTTTTCACCACCGGGAGTGAGGGCAAATGGAGGATCTTCCATCCTTGTTAAACAGAATGTTATTCACAGCCATGTTATGCTCAAAACTAATCTTCAGGCTGTTGCAGTGCGACTTACGTTGCATGTTGCTTTTACAATATGCTCTCTGTATATCCCAACATCTTCAACTCTTCAACTAGCTAATTTACAAGCCCTCTACAATGAACTTCCTAAACCCTGTATTATTATGGGTGATCTAAATGCCCACAGCCCACTCTGGGGTGGTTCAACCACAAACGCCAAAGGTAAATTGCTGGAGGATTTTATTTCAAATAACGATTTATGCATTTTTAATGATGGTTCCAATACATACTTACATCCTGGCACAGGAACATATTCAGCCCTTGACATGTCAATTACTGATTCACACTTACTAAACGAATTTGAATGGTCAGTCCATGATGACCTCTGTGGTAGTGACCATTTCCCAACACTACTGACACCTGTAGCCCCATCTGATGTTTCTCCATTATCGAGATGGAATTTCAAAACGGCAAACTGGTCTTTATACGAAACGCTGTGTGTTGACAAACTTACACAGGGAAATTTCAATAATGTTCCTGATGCCATAAAAAGTTTCTCTGATGAAGTAACTCTCATTGCTGACGAGTGTATACCAAGGTCCTCTTCAATTCCACATATTCGAAAACCATGGTTTAACGATACATGCAAACAAGCTAGAAGAGAACGGAAAAAGGCAGAGCACTATTTCCGTAGACACCCCATGGTGCATAATTTGAATAGATTTAAAATTTTAAATGCCAAAGCACGGCGTACTTTTAAACAAAGTAAACGCCAATCTTATGTATCAAACATTATGTATCAAAGATTAATTCACGTACGCCAATATCTAAGGTCTGGAATATGATCCAAACAATCAAAGGGAAGGGTTCCAAATGTAGCATTCATCATCTTAAAGACGGAAACCAGTTGTTAACTGGTAGAAACGAAATTGCAAATAAACTTGGTGAAACTTTAGCAAACATTCTTCTTCGTCCAATTATGACCCTAAATTCCAAAAGTACCAAAAACAGCAAGAAAAGAAATCTATTAATTTCAATTCAGATAATGCGGAAGATTACAATGAGGTATTTTCTATTGATGAGCTCTATACTGCTTTTGATCAGGCTCACGACACTGCTTCTGGAGCTGATAACATCCATTATCAACTCCTGAAACACTTACCGGAATCATGTTTGGAGACACTCTTACATATTTTTGATGACATTTGGACAACTGGAACTTTCCCTTCGTCATGGCGTGATGCTATAGTTGTTCCCATCCCCAAACCTATATCGATCACTTGTCCGTTCTAAACTTGATTATGGCTCCATCGTGTATGGTGGAGCCTGCAAAAGCAACTTAAAATTATTAGATTCTGTTCATCATCAAGGTCTAAGACTTTGTCTTGGGTCCTTTAGAACCTCTCCTGTTCACTGTCTATATGTTGAAGCCGATGAACCATCTCTTACACAACGCCGTCTAAAATTATCTTTACAATATATAACAAAGCTATTCTCTAACGAAACTAACCCTGCATATAACTGTGTTTTTAATCCTCTCTACGATGAATTGTATAACAAAAAGCCTTCTCTTGTTCCACCGCTCGGGCACAGAATTAAACCCTTTCTTTCTTCGGCCGGCATTGAGCTGGAAAATATAGCTCCCTCCCGTCTTCTTTCTTCTCCTCCTTGGCAGATAGTTAGGCCACAAGTCGACCTAACATTAACTACATTTAAAAAATCAGAAACTAATGAATTACAATACAAACAAGAATATAATCAATTACAACATAAATATAGCTATTATAAATCCTTATTTACAGATGGGTCCAAGGATGGTGGCGCAGTGGCTTGAGCCACTGTCATTGGATCCAGAACAATATCATCTAGATTACCAGATAATAGTTCTATTTTTACAGCAGAAGCTAACGCCATATTAACGGCTCTTAAATATATTCAAAGACATCCTAAACATAAACAGTACATAATCTATTCCGACTCTCTTTCTTGCCTTCAGGCTATTAAAAACCTATCATGTAAACATCCACTTTTAATAGAAATTATGGAGTTATATAATGATCTTGCTACTGGCCAATGCGACATCGTATTTTGTTGGTTACCAAGCCACGTTGGCATTTCTGGCAACACAATGGCCGATCTTGTTGCTAAGGCAGCACTCAACAAATCTGTGACACCACTTCTGATTCCATACTCAGACTATAAAGCTACAATTAGATCTTATATCCGTGATCTAATGCAGAAGAAGTGGGACACCGAAGTGGGTGTTAATAAATTACATGAAATAAAACCGTATATTGGTTACACCTACTTGGGTTGTCAGTCCAGATTTGAGGAGATTGTTATGCGACGATGTCGCATTGGTCATACTAGATACACTCACGAATATATACTTAAAGGTGAGGATCCTCCGTTTTGTATCCCTTGTGATGAAGGAATCACGGTCAAGCATATCTTGCTTGACTGTATTGATTTTGCCATCACAACGGATAAATATTTTAATGTCAAAACAATGAAGGATCTTTTTAATGTTAATTATCATTTAATCATTGAATTTTTAAAGGAAATAGAATTATTACATAAATTTTGAATAATATGTTTTGTTAATAGAAAGCTGATATTTTAACCATGGTGGTAAGAATTGTCAACTGCGATTGTTAGTGGCTGTACCCTCAAAGGGGGTTAAAGTAGCGTAAAATTATTGTCCCCCTGAGAGGATACGTAAGTCCCAAAAATTTCAAAGTGAAATCTAAACTGACCAATTTTTTAATCGTAGTATTTTTGTCATTTTAAATTTCGGCTACATTTTCCTACAATCACCAATGGCTGAGGGGATGGTGTAAATCCAGCTAGGGTCCATGCAGGTAGCAAAAGTAATGTAAGTCCCCATGGTCCCTAGTATGGTGATCTACCTTCAGGTGTTGGCGATCTACAGCCCGTATTTTATATTGTATTGTCCAAATAGTGGTATTTGTTTTAACTCTCAACACTAGTTTTAATTGTAACTGTGATATTCTAGTTGTTTTACTGTCCTTTGACGACAGGTGTTTATAATGTATACATATTTCATTTCAATATAGAAATGTTCTCGTCACGATGTGGCTGAAATATTGCCGATGTGACGTTAAATATTAACTCACGCACTCTGCGGACCATCATTGAATGACAAATTGAGTCTGGTTTGCTGATCATTGATGTTCATTCCATTGACCCTGATATCTACTCCATCTCAAACGCAGCTACCTATGACTGCAAGTCCAGTTGCTCTTAAACGTCCGCGAACAGTGCTGGATATACTTACACTGTTAACCTTCTTCTGTTTGAAGATCTGCTGCGTTATGGACTCTGTTTCGCAACGCAGATTTAATCATGTGAATATCATCTCGGTCTGTTGTGACTAGGACGACCTGGGCAAAGTTCATATTCCACGGCTTGAAATCCCTACCAGTCCACCAATAGCACTCTGACATCACGGCGGACATCAACCTGCTGCTGCGTTTCTATAGTCTGACCCTTTTGGCAAGACTTAAAAACCGTTTGCTATTAATCTGCGAATTTCAAAGAGGTCACTGAACAGTGAACGACAGCAAATAAGCACGAATACTTGTGTATTGTCCTCGACTTTCCATGGATAGAGCGTCGGGCACGTACAAATCATTGACATTAAGTGGCAGGCGGAATTCCATATTTACAATTTGAATACATATGTGCCATTTGTAACAAAATGTATCAGGCGTTAAAGAACATAATTACGCCATTTCAACAACCTGGTGTGTTTTTCTAGACTGTTCAGAAAGTTTACATACCCATTTACTTATCCATACAGTTGTAAATATTTCAAACATGAATGCAGATTTTACAACGTTTCAGAAACAGTGTGACGCCGAGTATATATAGTTCAGTATTCCATAAAATGACAATGCAGTGATTTGCATGATGAACACTAGTATGTAATGGTATGCTCCAACCTATTCAGAAAGCCTAGTTCCATTATTCACTTCCTACGACAAGCGCGGTTTGTTAGAGATCAATGTTAAGAATGAAGAGATTGTTTTTCATGTGGAAGCAGGATTGTGTGCAAGTGGCAGGGGCTGTTTGAAGCGCTCAGAAACGACCGGGGATAGCAGTGGTCAAATCATAAGTGGTGTTTTGATTCATTGCTACCTCCCTCAAGGTGCAAAACGTGAGACGTTTCGAGTTTACACTTCAAACAAGTGTCTTCTATACATACCAACTGGGGTAAAATTTCATCTGAAAACAGTGAAATTCATGCCAACGTTCAATAAACCTCTTATTTGGAAAATGAAGAAAGGACCTCTTTCATGAAATATGTACCAAACTGGACCTAATTATGTGACCATTATTCCTGATTGCTTCTATCACAAAGACAACCCATAGCATTGTTTGTAACAGTATTACTGGTTTTTGCGGTAACAGTTCTCCGCTTTAAGTGTCCGAGTGCACCTGCGGCATATTAACCCCAACGTACCCGCCAAATAGCAGAAGCATAAAAGTGATGATATCATCCTATATATCTTACCTGATACCCATCGACCGCCGAGTGAACAGACGCCTATGTGTCAGGCAATATGATATACACGCCACGCTTGCAATGTTCAAGTCATCAGTGCTCTCAAAATACCGATCATACACACCATTTACTTAACTGTTATGGCGATAGAAACGACGTTCAACAACTGATTGTACACACTGAGGTCAGGAGATCAACGAGGCTTGCTCTAACTTCCCTTAACATGCTCACATCAAACCGTATCAACACCCAATTGCAGTGTCCTGAACTGCTCGAGTGGAATGAATCTGTATCAAAGAGGAAATTGCACACTGAATGTTAAAGGGGGCAAACGATGATATCGCCCATTGCAAGGGTACACGGTTTTCATCGGAGAAGTCATGTGAAACACTCGTGTCTAGACAGTATTTACAAACACGGGACAACAGACAGCCATCACGGCGGTCCCACATTAAGCTGAACGGCTCTACTCTATTCTTCCGAATGTACGATTAAGGCTCGTATTTCCCATCAGGCTTGTCCCGACGGCCTGTGCAATGATGTTGGATTGGATTAAACGGTCCGATGTGATTGCAAATCCATTAAAATGTCGAGAAAGGGTTGGAAACTAATTGAATGGAAAATATACTCAGATTCCTTGGTTTGGGCGACTTATTAAACGGCATGGTTAACATGAAACTAGACTTAGATTAGTTCTGATAGGTGACAAGCAAACAGTAGAGATTCAGTCTTCTCGTTCAGAATCGGAAACTGTCCGAGATATCAACCATCGGGTCCACACTACGGAATAGTGCTCTGTAATGTTGACGAACCTTTCAACTTTCTTTGTTACAGGAAAGAAAGGTAGTTAGACTGAACTCGATCATGTCCTTCACACTATTCCCGCTTGTAGGCAAACAGACTTGCTAAGGAGCACGCCCTACTGCCCATACGAATCAGATGCTGGGTCGATAGCTTGATAAACAATGGCCGAGTACATCTTTGGTGTGTTTCGCCCGAGTTTTAGAACTGTAAGCATAAGAACTACAAGGACATGTGTACATGTAAAAGATCGAGCATATACATATTTTCAGATGTTATTGTGTTGTAGACTGTCATCAACCAATCAGGTATTGAATCTGAGGTGCTGTCAATAATTTTCTATACAACTCATCCCAAGTACTGTCTGCAAACCATCTCAACAAAGGCTGGTGAAACCAATCCCGTTTGTTGCTTCACGCTATGTACCAATTATTTCTTATGGATTGCAGTTTCATTGAGGTTCGCCCACAAGGGATCTCGCCTATTTCTAACCAGCTGTGATATCAAATCAACTTCTACTCTGGGTGTATCATCCTGTAGATTGGTAGTTTTGTGTTCGTGTATAGCAGGTGACTGGGCGAACTATTTCTGCGTATCTTGTGTCTGAAGTAAGTGCAGGACCACTCACGGAAATATACACCGTAACACCTTGAAGAAAAGACACGTTAGGTGGGCATGGTCAACGCACATGTCTGGAAACGAACTCTTTCCTGCTATCATACCCTCGTAATAATCATTGACATGTACGTTCCACACCAACGAATAGCACTGACATTGCTATTTTGGTACTCAGTGATATGCTGTGTGAGTCATCTCCATGTATATAGCACAGGAATGTCAATCTGTATACTTCTTAAACATTTTTTGTTTGTAAATGATAAATAATAAAAAAACCAAACATATAGATAAGCATTTCCACCCATAAATCATAAACAGAGAGCAGGGAGCGTTAACTGGCTCTGAGCAGGGGAAGATTTCAGACCACATATTTCTCTGAAAGGTTCATATCAAACATGTCCATGTATGTTTTTGAACATAGTGTTATAAATCACACATTAATCGTTGGGGTTTGTAGGTAAAGGAATAAAATGGAACACAAGGGTATTTTGCCAGTCTTTTATGCTTCTAAACAAAATGACAAGTAAATGACAAAACATGTGTCACTCACTTATCACATGTTTTCGTCATGTGTATGAGATTGTCTGACATTTACAAACAAGAGGTAAGAGGTATGTCTCATGTAACTTCTCTGGCATTTTTGTCAAGGGTTCTCAGCTGACGCCGATTCGATATTCCATGTTAATGATGAAGGTAAATTTCTGCTTGATCCTTTATAGTTTACTCAGTGACAGCTCCAACTTTCGTATTCCATTTTGAACAGATCGATGTCACTGCATGTCCGTGTTTTCATCCTTATGTGAAAGACACGATCAAAGATGATGTGTGAATGACTCTCCGCAAACTTGTCGAAACCAGACATTGCCCTCTAGGCAATCTCACGGGTTTTGCAACATAATCAATGTCATCGAGGGAACTCAAGTGGCCTACTCCTCCATTTCTGCCAGACTACATCTCTGATGAAGAAAGCTGTATCCGAATTAGATCAGCCACTTCAATGACCATGAGGGAATATTATTGGCAAATTTGTTGAAATCTTTCATTAATGAAAATTTAAGTTTGGAAGCGGAAAGCCCAACCTGTCGATATTTCTGTTGTCCTAAAAACACATAGAAGACGTTTGTAGTTGATTTTCATCGTTGCACGGGTGCCCAGTGTTTCAGAGCACATATAGCTCTGAAAACTGTTGAAAAGTGTTTGTGACAGAGAAAGCTATACTTTTATGACTGATTACCAAAATGTTTGTCACAAGTCATGGTAAAACATGTGTCTGTAGCTGACAGTGGAAGATCGTTATTAATGAAACACGTATTGGGATAACACAAGGATATAGGCGATGCACAAAGGATATACATATACTCTGTATGGAACTACTTCACACTCGTGTTCAAACATATGCCATTTTGTCAGAATAAAACTGCTCCAGGGTTTAAGAGTAGTAAAACAAAACAACCTTAATATATGCATTCCAACCCCACTTATCTATTTGGCATAGCATTTCCGCTTGGATTAACCATACCAAAAGGAAGGAAATTAGGACATGAAGTTAACCGGAAGCCTCAGCTATCGCTTGATCTAATGGTGTTCCAGAGTGGTTACATATCCAACCCTCCTCCCCAGACGACGTCATCTGTTATATACATATAGTTAGACTTATGGTGATCCAGAGTGAGCAACCCCAAGACAAGACTGATGATTATCTATCTATCTATCTGTGTGTGTGTGTGTGTGTGTGTGTGTGTGTGTGTGTGTATTTCGTGTATTTCGTCTGTGACGTCATGCAATAGTATTATTTTCCCAAGTACAAACATCACTGAATACTGGTACAGGTTTAGATGATAGGCTGATGCTATTCATAACATGAAATACGTATTTAATTAACTTAATAAACATCAGAAAATATTGTACCCATTTATATGACATGAAATACCTGAAAGATTATTTTACTGATTTAGTGGAAAGGGTGTTCTCCGTTCACTGTACAAAGAATAAACGTCAGTGAATACTAGTACAGATATAGGTGATAGGCTTATGCTATTTATAAGACGATTTACATACACCATTACTGTAAGAGATATCAGAAAACATTATACCCAATTATATGACATGAAATGATTGAAAGATGTTTACTGATTCAGTATAAAGGGTGTTCTCCATACATTTTAGAAAACATAAACGTCAATGAGTACTACCACATATACAGATGATAGGCTGATGCTATTCATAACATGATGCACACATACATATTCATTAACTTAATAAATATCAGAAGATATTATGCCCAATAACATGCCACAATCATAAGTACAAGTCGTGATCAAAAGCAGTAATCTCACATTGTTACAGCTGCACATACCATATAGTACCATATAATACCATATACTAATAAGTTTTATATATAATTGGTTACAAAGAAACTGCTTTGTCTACCCAATATAAAAAGACCCCCTGAAACCACTGTTCACCAGTCACCTTTTCAGTGAATGTAGTCATGTATAAGAAATATGGAGTGATTTGACTTCATAGCTTAAATATATAGCGGAAGGTAACATCAGATTGAACTACCTTGCTTGGATTTAAAGGAAGAGATATTAATTTAAAATGCAATATGTTTTGCTGTTAGAGAAATCATGTATACCTCAAGTTAAAAGAAACACTTCCAAATTTCATACATGTACAAAGAGAGAAAAGCAAAAGCAGATACCATGAAACAACAAAATATAGTGACTTTGCAACATGCACAAATGACAAGTTTTATACATTCTGGTCATCGTTCCATAACATATTCAAAATTACCTAATATTTGTGAAACTTATAACCCATGGGAGAGAACAACAAAAACACGAGTTCTATGACCCATTGATTAAAAAAACAACATAGTTTTTAGTGATTGTATAATTTCGTTAACTTGGCAGCTTACATTGCATTTTATCAATAACATCACCACGTGAGGTAGAATTGGCACTCCAGATGAGGTCAGACCCAATTATCCTGCTACTAATTTAATGCAATCATAGTTGTGGAAAAACAAATTGTGCTTTTTGTAATAATGTCAATTCACATTGCATTAGTGTGACGACCGACCACTTTAATCCATGTGCTGTTTGGCCCAGTAATACACCTTCCGTAAAAGGGCAATCCCGACTTATGTAAATGACTGTACAATTACCACATATGGGAATGGCAGAATTACCTTAATTTGTGGATTTCCCCGTAACATCCCTTTCATTATCTCCTTATCTCACCCAACCAGAAGGGTCTTGTCTTCTAACACCTGCTATGAAAACAACTCTTGACAACTAATACGCAATGCTTGAAAGCTCATTTGTTACAATCATTGAAGCTTCAAGATATCCCTTACGACTTGTGCCAGTGGAGTGGATAGGCTGCTCATCACTCATCCTAAGGCAATCTAATTATATTTGAGATCCGAAATAATTGATCAATCATTTTGATAATACACACGAAACTGCAATGTGATATGACACCTGCACTCGAATAATAGCACAATAGGAGACTGTTGTTAACCTTTGGAAAAAAATAACGTTCAGCATTAATAATACTCATTAATAAAAGAGACAAAACCTTTTCCATAATCGTTAGGAATCTCTGGCAAAAATCCCAGTCTGATGTATGATTCTGACAATGCCAGGGGAATGCATTACTGATCATTACCAAATACTCGTGACACTCTTGGTCCTCGGGGACGTGAGTGCATCGTGTCCGCTCGTATCTTTTCGACCAAATGATTCCATAACAGGACATATGATCCATGAGCAATTAATGTCAGTGTTATATGTCATTGTCTATCACGAAGGAGCCCTGGACATCGGAATAAAAATGTATACCTTTCTACATTAAATTATATGGTTATCCGACACAGAGGTCAGTGCTTTATCTGATGATTTGGAATTGTCAGATGCGATAGCGTTTATCATTCGTTATCATTAGCGTATTGTGGAAACACACTTGGTGATGAGGATGCTCGTGGTGAATATCATTGTAAAGCCCTACTCCCTGACATTGCTGTATCCGGCATGCTCATCACAGAGGCCGATTAGGAGAGCCTACCAATCAGAAAATATAATCTGCTCCCGGCATTAAAATTGCATAGTATCCCAGATGGTTAGTAACTTCCATTTCATGACAATGCTAGACCAAAATGAAACAAAACAGAATAGAAACCACAACTGAAGGTCAATGTGTGCAATAAATTGTGAATAGTGCGGAGTAAGTGAATTGGTTGAAGTCAATATGTAGGAGAGATGGGGTGGAATGAATGGGTGGGTGAGTGAGTAGTTTATGACTATTTCCAGTAACATGTTGAAAAAACTGAACCGTACTCTTCTTTTCTCTTCTGATTCCTGGAAAGGTTCGAATAAATACAATTGATACTGTGCTGAGTCGGGATGAGCAACATACTCTGACTGAGGTTCTGTGACACAAAGTCGACTAGATCAGTAAATACAGTAAGTACACAATTCCATAGTTGTGAAATATCAAAGACAGCATTTCACGAATTGAAAGTCTTGGTGTCAAGTAATAACTAATGACTGATTCGCCCCAGACCTCTTTGTAGCCCTGCTTGGTCGTTGTTCGTCCATCAATGTTAATGGCGAAAGTGAACCCTACGCTTATTTTGAGGAAGGACTTAAGCGCAGTTTGTGAAATGTCACTGAAATGTATGGAATGTCAAAATTACATACATATGTTGAAAGACATGCCCACAGTTTGATGTGCCCTTGCCCTGATATTAAATGGAAACAATAATGAAGGCCGTGATATGATTACCGAATATATGTTATTTGATGTGATTTGGCATGCATAAATCCCTAAACTCGTTGCTAAAGATAAATAATGAAATAAAAATTAGTTATCTGACAAATTGATTTCTCGTTTATAGCTTAACACTTTCTATCGTAACCGTCAGTAAAATGTTTGACCATAAATGTACCACCTTTCAATGTGGGTAAAGCTGACATTCCAGAAACTGACACAAATTTGATCCAGTTCACTCATACCAAATGGTAGTTCCACCTACTATGCGTGAGATATGTATATATATACACACATGAATGTCGCTTTCTCATTGGCTAAGCGCTATTCTATTATTTTCAATGTCCCCCGCTTACAGGCGAGGCATTATTTTCAATGTACACCGCTTAGAATTCCGAACTCTTCTGGTGCTTCATGGTAGTACTTCTTTGTCTCGAATACATTGAATCACGAATCAGACACGGAACTCACTGTAAGAGTATTATTGTAGGTATGATCACAGCGGTCCCAAACAGTGGTGCAGAGTATGCAATGATGGGATTTTGGAGATGCCACCTGAACTAGGTCAATATTATTGTATCCATTGTATCAGATTAGTTAAAACTTGCTGGGAGAGTGCATACGAATCTTCTGAAATATAAGCTGGTACGTTGAAGTCCTTCACTGAATTAACACATCTTAACGTTGAACGCTAATTTCTACAGAATATGAAAGGTTAATATATGTACAAGAACACAACATATTAGTTGCTGCATTCTTCTGATTCAGTGACTGCCGTATGAATTAAACAGACGTTCATTAAACAACTTGTTTACAGTGATGGATATGAAAACAACTAACAACGGATACCGTTGGGTACACGGTATATCCATTGCCCTGCACCTTATTTAACAGAATATCCCTGAGTGTAATTTATTCTGCCTTGCATCCTTGCTTTCGAGGGAAAAATAGTTTTACATACCAGGAAACAGGACAATGACCGAGGACGAAAATTGTAGCCCAACATTCATTACTGTGTTTTTTGTCAGCTTTTAACAATATAACTGTGACACGTCATTTATTATTGGATGATCAAGGTTACAGAGTTAATGTGTCCGTGGGGTGAGTACAAAAAACTTATCAAAAGATGAAAGGCATTTAGTTATACAACTAATGAGCATCACAACTGGAAGAATAGTTGTTTTGTAGAAAAGAAATAAAATGAAACAAAATAGATAAATAAAATAAAAATATAATGGACGAATTCTTCCGATGTCAAATGACATCCAAGTCCATACAAACATTAGTCCATTAATCTTCCCAAATGTTCTCTGTCGTTTCTGCCGACACCAGTTCATTTAATATTGCACGCGCTGAAGCACATTTTATTGCACTGTCAGAAAATGAAATTCACAGGCACATCCCCATTACTCTTATTGTCATAGGAGGGGGATTGTCCACAGGGGCTTTGTCCTACAATCTAAAGAACAATCATAAACATATTACAAAAAAGAGACTAGTAGACACACTAATTACGGCAAAATATTTTGCATGTACCACTCAAAGCACACGTCATTTAAGTAAAGGTGTATTTCTCCGTATAAAAGATTTTAGAATCAGCACATACCCTTATGAGAAATAAATACAGACACACTTTACCATCGTTCAAATTGCGAGTGGAAAGTCGGGGATTTACAAATTCATGGTTTTCGTGCTGTTGAATGCTCTTGTTCAACAATTTGCTCCCCATAAAACCTGAATTCTGTTCCCAACTGTCCCAGGGTGTTCATAGGCATAGTTAATGGAATCTTGAGTATGAAGAGGATTATGAAATGATATGTTGATATTTCTTGTTTCAGATCGTTTTATCTGAACGGATGTAATTAACGCAGCAAAGGGCAACCCAAATAATTTATATACGGTCAATCTTGTCAAATGAAGGTTCGCACAAAAACATTACATGTGTACTGTGGCCATCAACTTCAACAGATTCAGCGAATAACACCCCATCCCACCCAACCCCACCCCAACCCTCCAAAGAATACAAGCACCATCCATTGCGAAGGACTTTTTTGTGTGCAAAACTCAGTGTTAGCTGGCTATAAGTTTACATACAGATTCTATAGGGCAACGTTTGTAAGGACCAAACGTATACCTCCTGTGGAAGTAAGCGTCAACCTCTAGCTCTGCCATTTCAGTAAAGAAATCCGACTGCTACACCAAGGGAGGTAACTCTTGGTGTAGTAAAGTTCATTCTTAAACCCACGCGTATTGCCTAACAATCTGGGTACTTTCCTACTTGATGTAACACCTATTTCCAAATTCTATTAGCAGTTTTAGGAAACACAGGTTTTCCCAATAATTTATGGGAGTCCGAAAACAGCCATAGGTAAATGTTGCTGATAAACAGTTAATATTAATTCATCTTTCAGGATAATAAAATTGAGTGATGTTTAGAAATCTGCATCTGCCAAAGTTATTAGCGAGTGGCCAATGCCCATGCGACAACAGCGGGATGATCATGTTCCAGTGTCATATAATTATATCATTAAAATTCATCCTCCAAACTGGTCTACTCCAACGATAAACTCGAAACGAGTTACATTACAGTTTGTAGCCAGGAAACTGGACTGGTCGTTAAGGTCAACCAAATGTAACTGAGGGTCAGGTCAGTTTTGCCGGCATTTTTCAGAGCTTTTCATTCGTTTATGTGTGTTTATATTCGAATATTACTGAGCGCTACGTTAGACAGCAAATTGTTTAGCCTCATTTCATAAGCTTATCTCTCCATAGGTTTATAGTTCCTCTCTGAAGGATATCGTATCGCCACATAAGTGATCCCGTTATACTGCTCTGTTGCTATTTTTCAACAAGGGATAACTATTTGGCACCACATCGTTTAATGTAATGGAATAGTGGTAATACTTTTTATTTTTGATTTTTTAGATGCGATAATTTAGTATTCAGTGTGTTTTTAATTTGACAGATATGTTTGGGCCTCGATGTAGATAAAAGTGTTCAAATCGTTGGTAGATTTAGATGTATTACGTACATATATTTCAAATACAAACTCCTTACATTGATCCAATACCATGAATCTTCACAAAACCCATTAGCCTTTCAGACAGAAGTGGTTATTGAGTAATCGTACGTTAGTTAAGTTAAACAAACAAAGAAAAGTTGTGAAACATCAAGCATAAGTCTCATAACAAATTTCACATATTATGGTGTTAGAAAAGGTTTATTTATGTAGGTGTAAACGGATCACCAGATCAATAAATCAATAAATAGATCACCTAAACCCCCCACCCCCGAAACACACACACCTACGTACATACTTACACACACACGTACGTACGTACCTACACACACACACACAAACACACACACACACACACACACACACACACACACACACACACACACACACACACACATACATACATACGAAGTATGCCGTTAACTGATGGGGGATTTGAATGATTTCTCTGGTTCACCAGATCCGACGCACCGGTCGCACCGACCGGGACACGGAGACCACGCAGTATTTCTCCAAATATTTATAATCACGATGAAGGGTGAGTGGTTCGGAGTAGAGCATGTCCAGGTGTTCTTTTAGTGAATGAGTGAGTTAATATTTAACGTCACATCGCAATATCTCAGCCATATCGTGACGAGAACATTCAACAATGAAAAAGATCATATGTACATTATTAAAAACCTGTCAACGAAGGACAGTAAAACAACTAGAATATCACAATTTCAATTAAAACTAGCATGGAAAGTTCCAACTAATATCACAATTATACAATACAATATATAAAAACAGACTATAGATCGCCAACAATATAAGGTAGATCACCAAACTAGGGACCATGGGGACTTACAGTGCCTTTGCTACCCTCTCGGGAGGACAACAATTTTACAAAACTTCTACCCCCTTTGAGGGTACAGCCACCAACAATTCAAGTTACTAATCAAAACTACCAATCATTAAAATACATCTGTTTACACAACATGATATTCAAAATTCAACCAAAACATCAATTTCGTTTTACAAACCAATAATTAGATGAGAATTAACGCTGGTAAAAATATCCTTCATTGTTTTAACTGTAAAGTACTTATTTCTTGTGATTGAGAATTCAACACAGTCAAGCAGGACATGCTTGACCGTGACTCTCTCATCACAAGGGATACAAAACGGAGGATCCTCACCTTTTAAGACGTGCGCATGACTATATCTAGTATGGCCAATACGACATCGTCGTAAAATAACCTCTTCAAATCTGGACTGACAACCCAAGTATGTGTAACCAATATACGGTTTTATTTCATGTAATTTATTTATACATACTTGGGTGTCCCACTTCTTCTACATCAGATCACGGATGTAAGTTCTAATGCTAACTTCACAATCAGAGTATGGAATAAGAAGTGATGCCACAGATTTGTTGAGTGCTGCCTTGGCAACAAGATTGGCCATTGCGTTACCTGAAATGCCTACGTGGCTTGGTAACCAACAGAAGACGATGTCGTATTGGCCAGTAGCAAGATTAATATACATTTCAATAATTTCTATTAAAAGTGGATGTTTACAAGATATATTTTAATAACCTGAAGGCGAGAAAGAGAGTCGGAATAGATGATATATTGTTTACGTTTAGGGTGTCTTTGAATATATTTAAGAGCTGTTAATATGGCGTTAGCTTCTGCTGTAAAAATAGAACTATTGCCTGGTAATCTAGAAGATATTGTTCTGGATCCAATGACAGTAGCACAAGCAACTGCGCCACCGTCCTTGGACCCATCTGTAAATAAGGATTTATAATTGATATATTTATGTTTCAATTGATTATATTCTTGTTTATACTGTAATGCATTCGTTTCTGATTTTTTAAATGTAGTTAATGTTAGGTCAACTTGTGGCCTAACCAACTGCCAAGGAAGAGAAGAAAGAAGACGGGAGGGAGCTACATTTTCCAGCTCACTGCCGGCCGAAGAAAGAAAGTATTTAATTCTGTGCCCTAGAGGTGGAACTAGAGAAGACGTCTTGTTGTACAAATCCTCAGTGGATTGAACACACAGTTATATATGCAGGGTTAGATTCATTAGAGTGTAATTTAGTAATGTACTGTAAGGATAATTTTATACGACGTTGTGTAAGGGATGGTTCATCGGCCTCAATGTAAAGACTGTCAATATTGTAAGGATAATTTTATACGACGTTGTGTAAGAGATGGTTCATCGGCCTCAGTGTAAAGACTGTCAATAGGTGAAGTTCTGAAAGACCCCAGACAAAGTCTTAAGCACTGATGGTGGACAGAATCAAGAAGTTTACGGTTGCTTTTGCAGGCTCCACCATATACGATGGAGCCATAATCGAGTTTTGAACGGACGAGTGATCGATATGGATGTAAGAGGGTAGTTTGGTCGCCTCCCCACTTTAAATTGGAAACAGATCTAGTGCCTTCAGGCATTTTGCTTTCAGGTATTTAATGTGCGGTAAGAAGGTTAAATGAGAATCGAAAATTAAACCCAAGAACTTGGCCTCCTTTACAGTTTTGATGGGGGTGCCATTTAAAGATAGTTCAGGGTCCTTATGTGGCTTATATTTTCTACAAATACAATTAGTTTTGGACTTAAAACATTTAAAACCGTTTTCAAGACACCATTTATTTTGTTTAAGCACAACTGCAATTGCCGTTCAATAGTATGTACATTTTTACCACGACAGGAGTTATTAAAATCATCCACAAAAAGTGATCCATCAATTGAATCATTTAAAACCTTGGATAAACTGTTGATTTTAATACAAAATAAAGTGACAGACAAAATACTGCCTTGAGGGACACCCTGATCCTGATTGTAATGATCAGACAGGGTTGAACCCACTCGGACTTGAAATTGCCTGTCTTTTAAAAACTCTGATATAAAAAGAGCCAAACGGCCTCTCAACCTAAAATCATGTAAATCCTTCAAAATGCCATGCTTCCAGGTCGTATCATAAGCTTTCTCAAGAGCAAAGAAAATCGATACAGCATGGAGTTTATTTACTATAGCATTTTTAACGAAGGATTCTAAACGTACCAGATGATCAATGGTTCTACGATTTTTCCTGAAAGCACACTGAATATTAGTGATCAGGTTATTCAGTAATAATATTAGTTATCAGGCTTCAAGATACTAAGTTAATCTGTTGTTCACCATACGTTCCATGGTTTTACAGACACAGCTAGTGAGAGATATCGGCCTGTAACTCGTCGGATCTGTATGATCCCGGCCAGGTTTTGGTATTGGGACTACAATGGCATTACGCCAAGAAGGAGGAAATTCCCCAGACGTCCATATTTGGTCAAATATATCTAAAAGTGCCATAAGACATGGTTCAGGCAAGTGTTTCAATAGCTGATAATGTATGTTGTCATCTCCCGCTGCAGTGTCATGAGCTTGCTCAAGAGCTGTATATAACTCATGTAATGAAAACACATCATTATAATCTTCACCGTTATTAGAATCAAAATTAAGTTTTGCTTTTTCCTGCTGTTTCTGATACCTCTGGAACGCGGGAACATAATTTGCTGACGATAAATTTTTGGCAAGAGTTTCGCCATTTTTATTTGCAATTTTAGATGTGTCAGTTGTTAAATTATCACCGTCTTTAAGATGGTGAACGGCCGATTTTGTACCTTTGCCTTTTATTCTCTGAATCATGTTCCACACCTTAGACATAGGCGTGCGTGAATTTATTTTGGAAATATAGTTTCTCCAAGATTGCCGTTTGTTTTGCTTGAAGGTACGAAGTGCCTTCGCATTTAATATTTTAAATTTATTTAAATTGTGGACAGTTGGATGATGACGAAATATTTCTCTGCCTTTTTCCTCGCTTTTCTAGCATTTTTGCAGTCTGCATTAAACAATGGCTTCCGTACCTGTGGAGCTGTAGAGGACCTTGGTATGCACTCATCAGCAATTTCAGTTAAAACGTCGGAAAACGCGTGAATAGGATCAGTCATATCCCAAAAACATTCGAGTCGTAGTTTAGATGTGCATAAAGTTTGAAATAAGGACCAATCTGCATTGGAAAAAATTCATCAAGTGTAAGATGGTAAATCAGAGGTGTTCTTTTAATGTGTGGCTACATGTCGTAATACGAGTCGACAACGTATGGGGTGGGGTAAATACAACTAGTAGAAAATAAAATACAGGTATCAAACGTGCTGTAAGCACCTAAGGCCACTTGTGTGGCGATCTACCTTTCGTTACTGTCTGCTATTTTATCGACGGGTGTTGACAACAAACATATCAGGAGACGAGAGTCTGTTGAATCAATTGTTGCAAGCAAACGGTTATTTAGTTTGTCCTCTTGCAGTTGTGTGTCCAAAATCTGATTTGTCTGAACAGACAGTGTTTGATGCCAGTTGACTGGCCTCATCTCTTCATCAACCGTTTGAGCGATGGGCCTATTCCATGATAACAAGCTAGTTTTAAGTAGAAATCTTTGTCGTATTTGAGTAATCGTACGTTAGTTAAGTTAAACAAACAAAGAAAAGTTGTGAAACATGAATCATAAGTTTCATAACAAATTTCACATATTATGGAAAAGATTTATTTATGTGGGAGTAAACGGTAGATCACCATAACACACACGCCCCTCGCCTCCCGCCCCAAACACACACACACGCGTACGTACATACATAGCACACACACACACACGTGCGTACGTACCTACCTACCTACATACACACACACACACACACAGACACATATATATACATTTTTGCTAACTTGTCTCTTTCATAATCGCAATATGGCTTCATTACTGCCGAATTTAAATTTTAACTCATTCATTTGGCAGTTAAATACAACCATAATATAAGCATATGCCCTGTCCGCTTGTCCTCTACAACGCCAGGGTCTATTTAATAGCACCGACGTCAACACAGATCTCGCGCTGAATCGAGTCAAACGGTTTTGGATGGCAAAACTCAGAACTCATGATTCACCCTTATTCTGTCTATATGATAATTTCACTTATCGCTAGAGTTCATAAATAAACTGCGCCTGTTATAATGATATTGCTTTTTCCCTTAAAGTTCAGATCCGGGTGCTCATCCGCGATTCAAACTTACAACTCAGAGCAAGGCACCTAATCACCAGATCACAAAGTTAGCTATGTGGCCCACTCAGCAACCTTGTGCCTTGATATACATAACGACACTGATGACACTGTGAGCTGTATTATAACAGCTTTCTGTTAACCACGTCCTGCATAATAATCAGACAAACACCCCAAACACCTTCAAAATCGATACACCGCCCAGAAGTAAAGAGTATAATGCTGCCATGAAATGCATCTCTTGTTGGGGTGGTCCATGTTTCACGTGAACGTTTTCAGGGCCTGGGGCATGTAACAAATTCGATACTTCCTCATCGATTTACCGTTCCGCAGAAATTGAAAATTGCTACGTTTCATTAACTGATTCTGTGGTATATTTGAAGCGTCTAATACTGTCCTGTGAACAGGTGGGGCGCCATAGGGGTAGATTCATGTCACATGACAATGACATGTCGACGTCGTTACCATGGAAACTGCCAATATTATAAACATCAGAATACATATCACTCAGATGATGTTCCTTGCACAGATCGATATACTGGTTTGCTCCTATCGCTGTATCGTCTAGCAGTACACCGCCAATGTAATGTTTTGCTGCAGAGAGGGTTCGAGTAATCCTGATACAGTCAGGCTGGTAAGGCTCATCATCAGCACAGGGCCTTTACCCCATCCACACACGACTCAGACAGCGAATCTGACTTCTTCCTGGAAACGCTGCCCAGTCGGACCCACCAATGCCTTTCCGAAGAACATGAAAGCTCCCCAACACTTCAGTTCAGATTGTCAGAAGGGCGGTGCTCACGCTGAAGAACCGAGATCAAGACGTAGCAAACAAGGGCACCAAGAACAATGTGGAGCCGGACGACACAGTACTTCGGATACAAGCGAGAGATCTCCACATTTAGAATGCCTTTCCTGAACCTCACAATCACGTTACTGTTATTGTTAAGGTCGAGTTGCATTAGGCTTTAAGCACATTTTCTTTTTTGCATGTTACGTGTTTGGTAACGTCATGCAGCATGTGCTTTGCTGGAGGTCTGTGGTCTATGTACATTTAATGTGTGCACCGTTCTGGAATAGGGAGGTAATAAACTTTACTGCCTGCGAGTGGAATTGCCATGACATGGACTAAGCTTACTATGGGTGCTGTTGCGAGCATTAAGCGGGGACTGACGGTATTCAGAAACCAATTACTCGTTACTGTCGCACACCCATATCCCTTCATTGGCCTGAGGTATGCATGGGAAATAGGAACTGGCAGTATTCATTCTAGCCCTTCTATCTTAAGTTTCAGATGGAAAATCGAAAAGAAGGGTGTGGCTAATATCACCCATTTGGTCGCACTGACAGTTTCACGGTGCTATTTGCCCTCATGGCCCAAAAGTGGCTTTTGAAAGGCGGCATTGGATGGTATAGCAACAATTTATAGCAACAAATGGCAAGGTTTTGGTGGTTCAACAACATTTGCATTATACTGCTTGGTAGACTTGTGACATCATCGGTTGCACTGATATAACGATACATGACGACATATTTCGGGTTATTGTTACAGATGAGACGACTAGTTTACAAGCTAAAAGAGTTAAACGAATAGTGTTGGCTAATAATAAATAATCTCTGTCTCTCGTGTCTTTGGATTTATAGCACATCAGCGCTTGTCCCCGAGAGCATTGTGCGAACTCCCAGCAAGGACTTACACCGTTATCATTACTTCGTCCCGCGTTTTCATCAGAAGAATTCAAATGCGACAGTGTCCTCTATTAGAGAAATTCACTGTTAGGGTAGCACGATGTAGACTTCCATTGATCAAGTCCCTTACTGTGAATGTCGTGCCTTGTATCTCTTCTATGAATTTAAGTTCAAGTTGGTGGCAGTCTGCAAATAAGTGTGTCTGGACCACAGACAGACCAGTGATCAATAGCATGAGCATCGATCTACGCAACTGGGATACATACAATTGTACCATATGACCATCCGATGCTGTTAATCGCATTTTACGACAAGCATGGGTTACTGGAGATCAATTCTATCCCGGATCCTCACGGGTCCTTCCATGAATGTTCCCTGCTAACGTGATGGACAGATTTCTGGTGTTTGACGTTGGAATCGGTGAACTGCTGGTATTACATTTGCAATAATTTGTGAAAAAAATATATTTTTCTGTGACAGAGACATCAATAGATTTGAACAGTATAACTTATCTGTCACGATACTGTCGTATCTGATTTGGTCGACTATTAATCACAACATAATACGGCGAACGAGGACCTGCCGGATGTCAGTCATCTTAAAGCCCAATCATAGAAAAAGTTACTGACTTCATTACAAGTTTTGTCGCCAATCAATAAAAAAGTGCCCGGCCATCGTCGCTAAGTTGAATCCTCTTGATCTGCACATCAGCTGAGACTAAATATTCCGATCACGATTTTAACTGAGGGTATTTGAAGTGTGTTTTGTTGAGATAGTTGCCAGTTTGGGATTTTTTTCTTAATGATTTCGTGGAGCGAAATGAAGCGCTGATGGCTGGGCTTGCGGATGTATCAAGATGCTGATGACATACTGAAAGAGGATATGATCAAGAATACCAGTTGCCAGACTTCCACTTTTGTTGAATCCACGGGGGCTTCGTGATTGCTATGGCTTCCACCTCATTGTAACATGCAAACAAGGGTGTACACATGTTCAGTATTATTATTATTCATTTTGTAAATTGAATGATTAAAACCTCGCATCATGTTCTGTTTTGAAGATTCGTAAATATTCGACAAAGGCAAAATATGTGTATGTCCTAACATGGAAAGCACGGGTACATGTCCAGCAGGAGAAATACAGATACACTCTTGATACAACTATCTGTTTCCACCATACCTTTCATTACATAAGCGATCTGCACTTTAGTACTATTACATATTCATGTACTGGTGTATATTGCAAGATGAACTTTAATTTTACCTCCCTAAAGGTTTTCCTTAAATATTTGGAAACTGAAATTCACATTTGTTGTAATCACGGGTGTAAATGTAACAACCACTTAGGATCAAGTGGATATAAAATAGGCGAGTTGAAACAGAATCCGTTCTAAGCCACAACTGTACGATGAACCTTTGCAACATTTACCGAGTCAAAATAGAAACTTCACATTCTTTCTTCAGGCCACTATAAAACAACAAGAGATGGTAAGATGGTTAAATTGTTATTTTTTCATACCTGAGATCTGTGTAATGTACTCGAAAAACTGACAGTGCCACAATCAGTTCCATTAAGCTACACAGCCGTTCCAAAACATGGGTATACAGAATGTCAAGTCACAAAAATGGACGTCGAGAATGGAGATTGGCAGCCCGCAACCGCTTTCGAATGGTCTGTGAGGACAGTCGACATCTCAGCCCTGGCTCATGTAGCCAGGAGAAATCTGTCACGTAGGTGACGTAGGATGATTCAACGGTCTTCTGGTCATGACGTCACACGTGGACTTTGGCGATCAGAAGTGGTGCCAGTTTGTTGTAGACGACCCCACAAGTCATACACAGTACGACGGCTGCATCCCATTGCTCTTGCGACATCAATAATGGATTTCCTCGCTTGCAACGTGCCAACGGCACGTTCAAGCTGCACATTTGACAATTGTGGCCTTTAAAGTACCGTCAGATCTGCGGTTTAAAACCGTTTTTTTCAGTTCTTGAGGCCCATGCAAATACGTGCAAATGAAAAAACGTCGATGCGAAAATCACGTGATCGGCTGCACGTGCAAAACCTGATTTGGCACTAACGTCATTTGCACGACGAATGAATGGGTTTGTGTGGGTCTTGCTAACGTTTTTCAAGAGTCGAAAAATAGGGATCCCATTTCGGATATCATTAGAGGAAAAATATTCATTATTTTTAAAAATTACATTTTGTGAAGTTTCTTTTTTGACTCATCATAGCTATGGAATTAACCGGTATCTCTACAGTCACATCACATAATGAAAAAAAAAGATCACGCATATATGTCTCCTAAAAGAACACCTTAATATATAAAACTTTAATGCGACCAACTCTTGGAATTAACTTTTCTTGTTGACTGTAGTACTAAGAATGGTACATCGTGCTGGTGTTCCCATCAACATGTGTGGTACTGTTATCTGAAGAAAGGTAGGTTGATGTTTTAGTGGGCATTAAGGTTATATTTGGCATGCGTTATCAAGTTGAATGCTGAAGAAGCATCTGTTAGACGAGTCTTATAAAACGCCAGTCCATGGTCAGTGGTATATACTTACTCCGTGGAGTGATACTTATTATGATCTCGAGATTATTATTGTTGAAGAGAATTTGTTTACTAGAGAAATCGGTTTTTTTATTCAGAACTCTTGCGACAACTGCTGACAGTACACCCCGCTACTCCCTGTGTACTAACGAACGTGAGAGAGAGAAAACATACTTTCACAGCTAACCGCTGAATAGTGATAACATGTTCCTCAGTGTGTTTATGAGTACTTCTGCTAATTAAATTAATGTTGACGGATGAAGGCGAAAACCCCAAATGGTCCTTTCCGGTCGGGTATCACTATTGTTGTGATGACAGACACGCTTGACCCTGATCAATAAGACGGCACCCATTTATCTCGCTTTAACAAAGAATTGAAATACATGATTTCTTGATTCAGGTCTGTTATTATGCTCAAATCCTAAGAATATTAGATGTGTTAAGAAGAGACTTTCGTCACTTGAGAAATTAGTTTATTGATTCAGGACTGTTACTGTGCTCGGATTCTAAGAATATTAAATGCTTTAATTGCAGTTTGTAAGTGATGTCAATATCATTTCACGTAGCCCCGACACAGTCCAGCCTCATGTTTAGTTGTCCCAACACATAATTAGTGGTGAATACAAACCTCAAAGCTATAAGATATCAAGACATTACATCTGTACGGTTTGGTCCCGTTTCGGCTACATCTCAACATACCAAGTGTGAAACTGATGGGCATGTGGGACACCCCTTTTGCATAAATGAGTATGTCCCTAGTCTAATTACCTATGGCGATACACGACTCTGCTTCAGATTGTCAGGTACTAACAAAGTGTCTTGATCTTACAATACTCACATACTTTGATCATGAGAGATCGGTCAGTAGAATAATAATGATAATAATAATAAGGGTACTTATACTGCGCAATGCTCCATGCCACTTAGGGGCATGCTCAAAGCATGTGGCCGTGGGACCTTACCATACTTAAGGTGGTGCAACTGCCCGATCAAGACCACGAATGTATAGAGACACTGACCAGAGCCTACAGCGTGAGCAGTAGTTAGTTGGTGACCAGGAGAAGGCAGCCATTCAGTTCCTTGACACAGCAGGAAACACGAATGAACTTCATTTAGTTTCTGAATTCAACTACCACAAACTCTATTACCACAAAATGATTGTGATTAATATAGACATTAGAGCTATGTTAGATTAGTCCACTATGTGCAGTAGGTAGTTCCATGTGCATTTCTTGCATTACGCATAGCCACTGGAGTATAAATTTGTTTTGATAAGAGTGCAGGCAAAATGGAATGTAGGCAAATTGGGAACATGTCAACTGTGTCGTTTCTGTTTATATGTAGCTACATGTTTCGGTGATATCACGTTTAAGTGTAAAATCTAGTCTCCTAAAGCATTCGGAGACATTAAATCTTAGATCACTCACCCTTAGTGCATGTAAATGCGCTGAGCGGTTAGTCACAAGACAAGACCACATAAACCAGTTCATAGGTCACATCCAAGCGTTCTGAAAAAAAACAATCTCTGTGGGCTTAGAACACACGGAAGACGAATCGCTGCACAGTGACAATGTGTCGCAATTATGTGCATGACAAAAGTTCAAAGTGTAAAAGAAGATCTTCCAGGATTCAGTAGCTTTTTGGTCTTGATACAATTCAAAGTTGATATTGTCATCACACATATTTGGTGTACAGAAACGATACACCACACCAATGTTTACGTGTCTGCTTCGAATTGATATGAAATAGAAATGATACAATATCAGCCCCTAAAGAGAAGAGCAAATGAATAAAAAGACATAAATCCACGAACTAAGATTGATAGATATATTTTGTAGGACAAAATCACACTCAACGGTACATCATTTGGCTACAGTTTCAAGATATGATTGGCACCCGTGGCGAGCCACCTCCTCGTGGTGGGTGCTGGGTAACGCCAAGAGCTCGCCAACACCCCCGTAGTGGACCCGGGGGGATATTTGGTCCACCAACCCGTTTGCCGTGGGTTGCGGCCCTGTGTCGGCGGAGGAGGGGATCCTGGTGGTTGAGGGCAATAGGGGCCTGCAATCGTGCTCCTGTTGCTCAATACACCACTTTGGCCCTGACTTCGCCTAGACGGGTGGTTGAATGGGCCCGGTTCAACCAATCGGCTGGTCATGCCAAGCCCATGTGCATTGTATTTGATATTGCACACTTTTGATTTAAATAAATGATCCTGATAAAGGTATTGATCAAATACTTCACTAAATTTCTATTGATTTAAAGCTTTAACAAATACATATTTTGCCTAGAGTCTTAATGCCCAGAAGGCGGTGGCTCATGGGCCAATCTGGTAGATCAATTATTTATAATTCTTCTGCTGGAGTATATCATCTGAGTATCCTTGGTGCTGCAAGTCGGAGGCCCACTTGTTTTTAGCATTGTCCTTGTGATACTCCGTGGTGGGTGGGGAGCTCAGATGATGAACCATATTAAACTAACTATGGCTTACACAACCCCCATTAAAAGAAACAAGCGTCAACTTGACAATGATGATGATGAACTACGACCGTCCAATCCGACCGTGGAATACTGGCCACGATTCCTAGTGATCGAGACACTTGACAAGTCACCTATCAAATTAAACCCGTTTGCGGTATCTAAAGGTATACATGGTATCGCAGGCGAGGTACGAAATATCAGACGACTGCGTTCAGGTTCCCTACTTGTAGAATGTAGCAGGAAACAGCAATCAACCAACCTGTTGTCAACTGAGCTGTTTGTTGGAGTTCAGGTCGCAGTTACTCCACACAGGACTCTGAATACGAGCAAAGGGATTGTCAGAGACCGAGATCAATTGTTCGCTGATATGACTGAATTTGATATCGTATCAGAAATGAAAGATCAAGTGGTTACTTTCGTTAAAAGATTTACAACCCGGATAAACTCAGAAACAAAACCAACTAAAACATATCTTTTCCACTTCGCTTCTCCAAGTATTCCAAAATCAGTAAGAGCAGGATATTGTAATATCAGTGTTGATACTTACATTCCCAATCCACTGCGATGCTTCAAATGCCAAAGGTACGGGCACGGTGTCACTAACTGTACTAACTCAGTAACATGCGCTCATTCTAGTGAGAAAACTCATGTTACTGAGGACTGCAATAACACTCTTAAAAAATGCGTCAACTGCTCTGGGACACATTCTGCTTTTTCTAAACAATGTCCGATCTGGAAGCAACAAATGGAGACGAACAAAATTAAATTTACACAGAATATCAGTTTTGCTGAAGCTAAGAAACTTGTTTCCACACCAGACGCTGTTGCATCTTATGCCTCAATTACGAGAGCACCCTCCACTATCAGCCACAAAACAGCCGTGTCCACTTCATCAACACTGTGTCAAACTGATCTGACATGGGTGGATACAGAAAAACCTGAAGTATACTCACCAAATCAGTCCACTCAGACTGCTGAGTCCCTTCACATTAGTGAATCTCTTCCAAAACACTAGTTCAAGTTCAGTCACGGTCATCTCAGGAACCGTCATCGTCATCATCATCACGATCCATAGCGAAACATGAATCTCAAAATAGTGGGAAACATCTTACGAAAACTAAAATCAAAACCAGAAATGACTTACAAAAATGTCAAAGTAGCAGAGCCTCAAAGGGTTCGAATGACAAAGTCCAACTTTATAATAAGTTCGGATCTTTAGAGGACATGGATGTGTCTGAAAACATCCAAATTAGGGCACATAGCTTGTCGCCCTCAAGGAAAACAAGGGGCAGATCCCCAATAAACCCTCCGAAGAAATAATTTCTTCACATATTATTCAATGGAACTGCAGAGGCCTGAAGACAAATCTGAATGAACTACACCTGTTAGTCCAAGACTTTAAACCTGCAGCATTCTGCTTGCAAGAAACATATTTAAAACAGATGGATAAGTTTAATCTTCGTCACTATAATGCGTCTCATTCTTTTTCTCCACCAGGCGATAAAGCCACAGGAGGATCGTCAATCCTTGTAAGGCATGATGTTATCCATAGCCCCGTGACTTCAAGCAGTTGCAGTGCGAATTACTTTGCACGTTACTCTTACTTTGTGTTCATTGTACATTCCACCTTCATCGCTGATCTACAAACTCTCTATGATCAATTACCCAAACCATGTATACTCATGGGTGATTTAAATGGGCACAATCCTCTTTGGGGTGGTGTGACCACAAACACAAAAGGTCAGGTTCTGGAAGATTTCATTTCGAATAATAATTTATGTATATACAATGATGGTACAAATACATATTTACATCCTGGCACAGGAACATATACAGCTCTTGATTTGTCACTAACTGACTCCAACTTATTAAACGAATTTGAATGGTCAGTCCACAATGACCTATGTGGAAGTGACCATTTTCCTACTATACTAAAATCTACAACACCATCTGATGTGCCCCCATCAACAAGATGGAATTTTAAAAAGGCTGATTGGCCTTTACATAAAACGCTGTGTGCTGCGAAGCTTCAACCTGAATATTTTATTACTGTTCCTCACGCTATCAAATGCTTTTCTGATGAACTGAAATCTATAGCTGATGAATGTATACCGAAGTCCTCTGCAGTTCCACATATTCGAAAACCATGGTTCAGAGATGAATGCAAACAAGCTAGGAAGGCAAGGAAAAAAGCTGTACATTATTTCCGTCGCCATCCTATGGTGCATAATTTAAATAAATTTAAGATTTTAAATGCTAAAGCACGGTGTACTTTTAAACAGAACAAACGCCAATCTTGGCAAAATTATGTATCTAAAATAAATTCTCGGACACCCATGTCCAAGGTATGGAACATGATCCAGAAAATTAAAGGTAAAGGTACTAAATCTACTGTCCATCATCTTAAACATGGAGATCAGTTACTTATTGATAAAAAAGATATCGCAAATAAACTGGGCGAAACTCTCGCTAAACATTCTTCCTCTTCTAATTATACACCTAAATTTCAGCAATATCAAAAACAACAAGAAAAGAAAACTATTAATTTCAATTCTGATAATGGGGAAGATTATAATGAAACGTTTTCTATTCATGAACTCCATACTGCTATTGATCAGGCTCATGACACTGCTACTGGAGCTGATAACATACATTATCAGCTCCTGAAGCACTTACCAGAATCCTGCCTAGAAACTCTCCTAAATATTTTTGATGATATTTGGACATCGGGTAACTTTCCTCCTTCATGGCGTGACGCCATAGTAGTACCAATACCTAAACCTGGACGTGATCATACGGATCCATCCAATTATCGTCCGATTTCGTTAACAAGCTGTGTTTGCAAGACCAAGGAACGCAAGATAAATAATCGACTTGTTTGGTACTTGGAAACTAATAACCTTATCACAAATATACAATGTGGGTTCCGGAAATACAGAAGTACTGTCGATCACTTAGTGCGTTTAGAATCATTTGTAAAAAACGCACTGATTAACAAACAACACGCTGTGTCTATCTTTTTTTATCTTGAAAAAGCATATGACACTACTTGGAAATATGGCATTTTACGAGATTTACATGACTTCGGGTTGCGAGGTCGTTTGCCTGAATTTATAGCCAATTTTTTAAATAACAGACAATTCCAGGTCCGTGTGGGCTCTACCCTGTCTGATCATTACAATCAGGATCAGTATTTTGTCAGTCACACTTTTTAGTATAAAGATAAACAGTTTATTAAAAGTTTTAAACGATTCAATTGATGGATCGTTATTTGTGGATGATTTTAATATTTCTTGTCGTGGTAAAAATATGAATACCATTGAACGACAACTACAGTTGTGTTTAAACAAGATTAATAAATGGTGTCTTGAAAACGGCTATAAATTTTCTAAATCGAAAACTAACTGTATACATTTTTGTCGTAAATATAAACCACATAAAGACCCTGAACTATCTCTAGATGGCACACCAATTAAAGTTGTGCAGGAAGCTAAGTTCTTGGGTCTCATTTTTGACTCACACTTAACGTTTTTACCACATATTAAATCACTTAAAACTAAATGCCTGAAAGCACTTGACTTGTTGAAAGTGGTTTCAAATTCAAAATGGGGAGGGGATCAAGCTACCCTTCTCCATCTATATCGATCTCTCGTGCGTTCGAAACTCGATTATGGCTCCATTGTCTATGGTGGAGCCTGCAAAAGCAACTTAAAACTATTAGATTCAGTCCATCATCAAGGTCTAAGACTTTGTCTTGGCTCCTTTAGAACTTCACCTGTTGACAGCCTGTATGTCGAGGCTGACGAACCATCTCTTGAGCAGCGACGTATAAAATTAGCTTTACAGTATGTAACAAAACTATATTCAAATGAGTCCAACCCTGCATATAACTGTGTTTTCAATCCCCTGTATGAGGATTTATACAAAAAGAAATCTTCTCTTGTTCCGCCTCTTGGTTTAAGAATAAAACCACTTATTTCTGCTGCCAGCATTGAGCTGGAAAGTATATCGCCTTCCCGTCTTCTTTCTTCTCCTCCTTGGCAAATGGTTAGGCCACAAGTTGACCTAACATTAACGACTTTTACAAAAAAGCAGAAACGAATGAATTACAGTATAAACAAGTATATAATCAACTGAAACATAAATATAGCAATTATAAATCCTTATTTACAGATGGGTCCAAGCGCGGTGGCGCAGTTGCTTGTGCCACTGTCATTGGATCCAGAACAATATCTTCTCGATTACCAGATAATAGTTCTATTTTTACAGCAGAAGCTAACGCCATATTAACAGCTCTCAAATATATTCAAAGACACCCTAAACGTAAACAATATATAATCTATTCCGACTCTCTTTCTTGCCTTCAGGCTATTAAAAATATCTCTTGTAAACATCCACTTTTAATAGAAATTATTGAATTGTACAATAATCTTGCCACTGGCCAATACGACATCGTCTTTTGTTGGTTACCCAGCCACGTAGGTATTTCCGGTAACGCAATGGCCGATCTTGCTGCCAAGGCAGCACTCAACAAATCTGTCACACCACTTCTTATTCCATACTCTGATTATAAAGCCAGCATTAGAACTTACATCCGTGATCTGATGCAGAAGAAGTGGGACACCCAAGTGGGCATAAATAAATTACATGCAATAAAACCCTATATCGGTTACACCTACTTGGGTTGTCAGCCCAGATTTGAAGAGGTCATCATGCGGCGATGTCGTATTGGCCACACCAGATATACACATGAATACCTTTTGAAAGGTGAGGATCCTCCGTTCTGCATCCCTTGTGATGAAAGAATCACAGTCAAGCATATCTTGCTTGACTGTGTTGAGTATTCCATCACAAGGGATCAGTATTTTAATTCACATACTATGAAGGATCTTTTTAGCAGTGTTAGTCCTCATTTAATTATTGCATTTTTAAAGAAATTAAATTTGTTAACCGAACTGTAAATAGATAAATATTTTAAAATTGGAAGATTAAATTAGTAACTCAAATCGTTAGTGGCTGTACCCTCAAAGGGGGTTGAAGTACCGTAAAATAATTGTCCTCCTGAGAGGGTACGTAAGTCCAAAAAACATTTGACGTAAATTTCAGTTTTCCAGCTTTTTAATCGTAGAATAAGTGTGTTTTTACTTTATAGCTAGATTTGTCTAATTGCTAACAGCTGAAGGGATGATGTAAATCCAGCTAGGGTCCATGCAGGAAGCAAATGTACTGTAAGTCCCCATGGTCCTTAGTATGGTGATCTACCTTCAGTTGTTGGCAACCTATAGCTCATTTTTATATTGTACTGTCCTCTATAGATACATTGTTTTAGGTCTATTCACTAGTTTTATATTCTATTCTGTGATATTCTAGTCAGTTTTACTGTCCTTCGTTGACAGGGTTTTACAATGTCCGTGCTAGTAATTCATTTGTATTTCTATAATTAATCGTTCTCGTCACGATATGGCTGCAATACTGCCGATGTGACGTTGAATACTAACTCACTCACTCACTCAAGATATGATTTGTTACAGAATAGTTAAAGAGAATCGAATATTTCTGATATTCCGGTGTTACATTAACCTTTCAAACTTCCGCTAACGTGCTTTTATAAATGTTACTTGCATGCAGTACCCGCGGTATGTTATGTAAACGTAATAAGGTTTTAGTCAATAACGCATGATGAAGCATATAGACCGCTAATGGGTTTACCTGCCGTAAAATATTTATCATATAATTATACAGCACGATAATGATGAAAAATACTTTGTTTGCAGGTAACTGATCCTTCAACCTGTATGTTGTCATCAGTGAAGTATTTAAAGAAGTTTATATGAGTGGTATTTGTTACCATCAAAAATTGCAGTGACAGAAGGTGTGAGAAATCCATCAGAAACAGCAAAATATAACACTGACAAGTCTAAGATTTTCAGTAATTTTGTATTGAGCTAAAACAAAGGCAAGTCACAAGAGAGGTTTCATATACAATACAACTGAGTCAATTCAAAAGTAATGGGTCACAAATATAATGTCAACTCACCGAAGTCTTGATGTGAGAGTAAGAATCAAGTATGCAGAATGTAACACAGCGAGCAGTCAGGCTGCAGTTATGCAGGTCAAGCGTTGACGGAGATTGACAGGTATGTACTCCAGTTAATCTGTGTATATACGCCTGTGTCCGTGTCGCGAACATGGCAACTAGCCTATGTTTGTGTGTGTGTGTTTGTGTGTGTGTGTGTTTGTGTTTGTGTGTGTGTGTGTGTGTAGGTAGGTAGGTAGGTAGGTACATACGTACGTACGTGTGTGTGTGTGTGTGTGTATGTACGTACGTACGTGTGTGTGTGTGTGTGTATGTACGTACGTACGTGTGTGTGTGTGTGTATGTACGTACGTACGTGTGTGTGTGTGTGTATGTACGTACGTACGTGTGTGTGTGTGTGTGTATGTACGTACGTACGTGTGTGTGTGTGTGTGTGTATGTACGTACGTACGTGTGTGTGTGTGTATGTACGTACGTACGTGTGTGTGTGTGTATGTACGTACGTACGTGTGTGTGTGTGTGTGTATGTACGTACGTACGTACGTGTGTGTGTGTGTGTGTGTGTGTATGTACGTACGTACGTGTGTGTGTGTGTGTGTGTGTATGGGGGGTGGGGAGGGGGGTGTTATGGTGATCTACCGTTTACTCCCACATAAATAAACCTTATTTACGGCCAAGATCTCCTGAAAGATCGAACACATACAATCATCGCCATCAACGTAGAATCTTTTCGGCCAGCCCCCCCAGAAGTCAAAAGTTAATGAAAACACAAAGTCTAAGGGAGGTAACTCGAAAGCACTTCCTTAAAGGCATGCAGCCAAAATACTAAAGGTACCGAACATTTATGATACGAATTGTGACCCAATAATAGTTATTACTTAATTAATAGTACAATTTACAGAAATTACACTCTCCTAACATATGGATGGTCAGAGTCTCTAATGCTTCTCTTTAATGGAATTGATTTCGTGCTGTGCCTTTAATAATGCAGTTATTCTACAGGAACAGATTGCCTATACTGCCGACCATAACTTTGGAACTGAATGTAGAATAAATGACTGTCAATTTCAGAAAGTGTTCAAAGAAACTTAAAAAGTAAATTGTGAAACCAATTTGTTGCAAAGACTTTAAATTTATCCTTTCTTTCGTTTATTTAAAACAGCAAAAGGAGACAGATTCATAGTGCAGATTTGTGTTCTTTACGCTTTGACAATCCGACTGTCCCAAATCCTTTTTCTGACAACATACGTCACAATTTGCATTATGATAAGAATCCAACGACGGAGTACAGCAAAGAGTAGTCTGATACTAGACACGGATCTGCTGATTTGTTGCGAGACTGTTGTTTGGATCTTCATGTAACTTGTTCCGTGTAAATTGCCATGTGAGGACTTGAACAGGATGCACATCATGCAATCGTTGCTTTGGAGATACTTCTGTACTAACACCGTCGACTAGAAAACATCAAGATATGTTCAAACAAATCCGTGTTTATTCGGCAAACCATACATACAGATGGAGATGCAAAGATAGAGGGCAAAGCTTTAGCTTGCCCGCTTACCACTGACTATTATTATGTTTCAGTTTTAGTTCACAGATGATACAGATCATCATCTAATAATCCAGTGTATGTTTCAGCCACAGACACCGTTATCATGCTCCATGTTTCAAAATCATAATACGCTCGTCAAGTCAGTGACCTAGGTTTGATCTGTGCCCCTTGATGTTGCTGGAATATTGCTGAAAGCAAAGTAAAAGTGAACTCACCCAGGGCCTCAAGTTCATAAAGCGATTGATATAATTTTGACAAAACTTTATTTTAGTAACTTTGCAAGGATATGTTCAAGTGGTAACTTCTGCCTATAAAATATGCACCATTCACAGATTCTGTGTGACATTCATGAATTAACGTGGGTGAAAGTCATTTGTGTTCTTAAGGAGTTATGGCGAAAGTATCACGTATAGTGTGTTCAGGTGTTTACAGTGTCTGGCCTTGCCATCATAAGTACATCAACTAATCCGTTACCAGTTGGCAATGGTACAACACCGACAATAACAGTTTAATTCCGACCATATAAAAGAAATTAAAGTCTGTCATAGTGTTTGGAAAGCAACATTTTCGGTGCTACACATTACAGTATGTCAAATAATGCCGCACCTCGAGACAGCAAGGTGTGTAGGTTGAATGTTAAACGGTAATCACCACTTTACAACCGGATACCAATTTGCATGACATCGAGCTCCACTTGAGGATAAAATACCACTTGCTGATGTTAACATATCTGAGTGTCCAGTGATGACGCTACGTGGGTTTGCTCACAGCATGAATCGTTAGTGTTAAGGGCACTGTAGTCACGGGTTGAGAAAAGGATCAGTGTGTAGTGCCAACAAAACCACTTGACATATATGCTAATATAAGTGTGTAGTAGTATGTAGGTTGCAATGTAATGATGCGAAAAATACTTGGCTATTAATGGGTGTTTTCCTCCTATTAATAGTGTTGCCACCTGCGCCGAAGTCATTCCAGTCGTTACGACGTCTGTCCAAAGATACTGTAAGAGTACTTAGACGTAGTTTATATCGTCACGAATTCACTCGTAAAATCAACCTGCCACGCTGGCGACAGTGCAGGAAATACCCCGGAATGGTAGGCGTTGATACTTGACGGGTTCTCGTCATTAACTCTCCCCGAACGGCTGAAGGATTTCACACTTTTCATGGATAAATCAGTACTGGACATCCTGGAATGTGTATGATAATTAATTGAATCATTACTTGCTTCACTGCTAGTGTCTTCTGTGGTGTAGATATACAGCTGAAATACAGTAACTGTGCATTGTTTGACGTTGTGTCATTTTGAAATACAAACAGATGATAACATGAGTTGGGACAGTTTCCTTATTCGCGGTTTAACTGTTGACAGGATAATATTGCAATTTATATGACTGATTTTCTTATTCAAATTTATGCTATGGCACAGGTATCGTTTCCGCTAGCATACTTTATTCACATAACTACTTCGGTGCCTTCCCCTCTGTTAGTGTCTGTTGGTTGTTATATTTACTTACCCAGTCACAAAATGCTGCGAATTGTTAGTCTGGAGTATTAAATTAAACTGTTTTAGCGCTCCGTAAACTGCTTCGGTTGTAAAGGAATAGAATTGAACCTCAGTGTCTTTCATGTTTTTTCATTTCACAAAATTTGAGATACAATCGACCATACTCTTTCTTCCAAGATTTCAGTAGATTTCAGTAGTTGTCTAACCATGGTTACAAAGTTCAGTGCTCAGATGAAGCTTTCAAAAAATCACTGCACACATTCTGTCGGAAGCAGTTGTCCCTTACACGCTGCGGAGAGACACACACAGATAGACAGACACACACATATCAATGTGTGTATAATTATCAACAAATGATATAATTATGTGTAACATATGTCTATAAGTTCAGATGTCGTTGAGAACGATACACTGAGAGGCATTTTTAGCAGTATTTTTCTTGTACGACTTCTTTCGAAAGTGATTCTTTCCCGAAACCCTCACCAAACGTGTTAAAGCTTTTTTTGTCTCAGAGTATTTCTGCATTTACCACGAACATAAATTTACGGGAGGCTTGGTATGGAGAAAGTGTGAACTGGCTTTACATTATTTGCCATATGCTTCCCATAAAGAACCACCTTAATATTCCTAAGAATACAAACATGGTACCTCTTACGGAATCAACAGGCCGATTTCTTGAGTAAAGCTGTTCTGCAGAATGTCTCTTCAGCAACAATAATAAAAGTCTCATTGAGCGGAGTAAGTGTACACTACTAACCTCTGACTGGCGTTTTTATTGGTCTCGTCTAACAGATGTTCCTTCAACACTCTTCTTGATAAAGCACGTCACGAGATAGCCTTGCTGTCTGTTGCAACACGAACCTACCATTCTGCAGATAGCAGTACCACACATGATGGGAACACCAGCACCGTGTACCATTCTTAGCACTACAATCAACAAGAAAGGTTAATGCCACCAGTTGGTCGACGTAAAGTGCTCTTTTATAAGACATACATTCCGTGTTACATTTTTTTGTGCTGTAATGGTAGACGTACTCGAATGAATATAGGCCGTTTACTGTCTCATGGCAGTGCTCTCCTCCATCGGTAAATAGTCGCTGGTGTCAAAGCGGAACTGAAATGAAACACTGAAAGGCGAAAATTACTTCCGTAACTGTCTGTGTAGTCAGCTAAGGGACTGTTTGGCAGCCGTACGCGGTATGTGTATGTTTCATGGCTTTTGAGTTGTACATAATTGATGAGAATATACATTTCATCGAAATGTGTTCGCACAAACTTGATACTACAATTTAACTTACGAACATATGAAATATCTTTGGCAGGATATATAAAACCATTCAATTTCATGCTCAATGCAACTGTATAGTGGAGCTTATGACAATATATGTGAACGATAGTAAAGTTGCGTCCATAAGACACGCCACCAAATATTTGTCTGATCTAATACAAAACTTATGCTAAATATGGTAACAGTAAATATTTCACTGCAAAAAGCGATCATTCAGCAAATATATTAATAATGGATAACAAGACGAATACCGACGCAGCTCGTGATCTGAGATCACATGAATGACAGTGGAGTGCATTATCCAAAATTCGATCATCTATGAAAAATCAACTAGGAGCTTTTGCAACTTACTGGGCAGTACATATTATTCAATGCCGGGCGTGGCCACCTCTAGCACTGGCTAGAACTCGGCGTGAACAGAGTAACTGAGTCCTCTGGCGCCTGAGGGATCCGATGCCATTTCTTAAGCAGAGCAGTTGCCAAAGCGTTCCTCGTCAATGGCTGATTTTGGCGTTTCCGAATACGACGTCCCTGGTAATCCCAAAGGTGTTCAATTGGAAACATATCTTGAAGAGCTGGAACTTGCTTTCATCATCAAAGTTCACTCTTCGGCAGTTTCGCTGCTGCCACTGCTGGCGCGTCAACATCATGCCCTTGAAAGGTCGATTGGCACATCCGTGAATGCGGAGTCGTCTGGTCACACTCTGTCTGCTGACTGGATGTCCGAAACTGTTGGCGCTTGATTACGTCACGGTGACTTATCGGTTCCTCAAGCACAACACCGGTTTTCATGTTGTAGACGTGTGACAAGTCTTCCGATGGCTTATTTGCAGGAACCCATGGTCCTTGTCACAAGGCCTTGTGTCTGGTCCATCTGTAACATACCGATTGCTCTCTCCCTCTGCTCTGGTGTTAAACGAGGCATGTTCCTGGTTGTTAATCGATTACAATGATGTACGAGAATAAATCTGGTTAGCTTTTATACATTATTTTGAAACTGGTAACTTTGTGCACAGTTTCCCTTTTATTCGTGTAAATTCAAAAGTTCACTGGGAACAGGCATGCTCGAGATATGTGTTTTTGGCTATTTTGAAACGGACACAATTCTCTTGACAGTTTATATTTTGGCGGTGTTTGTTTTGGCCTCTATTTTACAACACTACCTTACAGTGATGGTGATAACCAACCCTTGGTTCTAATACAATCTTGGGATCCTGATTTAATAATCCCACACCTCCTCCTCGCTCCCCTTTCCCCACTAGTCTGACCTCCAGGGTGCATGTACTGAATGTAGTACCAGCGCCATGTGCCCCATGTTTTCCTATATAAACACGGCACCAAAGTTATCCGAAAATATTAGCGTTAGCCCAGTAAACGAGTCACGCCAACTTGGGTTTGCGTGTGTAAACAAAAACCCATTAACTATGTTCTTATGGTGGATATAAACATCATGGTCCTCATCATTCGGGGTAACCACGTATACTCCTTTTGACTGACCGCCATATGGCTGGTGTATTGCTGAGTGCGGCGTAAAACACAACTCAACATTATGATTGGTACAAGAATTTGAGAGAACATATCTATAGTCTAGCTTTTGATGGCTAGATTCTGAATAGGTATATACTCTTTAGTGAAGCCATTGTGAAGCCAGCTCGCTTCTGCGCCATAAAAGTATCAAGCATAAGTGATTTAAGCCTCTGATGGCACCGTCTGTAAAATCGTTCAAATGTTACACCAAAGCACACAGCTGATGACATGCATAATGAACAAATGGTAACCTGATACCAGTGGTGTAACTCTGGAGTGAGTGAGTGAGTTAATATTTAACGTCACATTGGCAATATTTCAACCATATCGTGACGAGAATAGATTTGAAATTGAAATGGGATATGTGTATATTATAAAAAGCTATCGTCAAAGGACAGCGAAACAACTAGAATGTCACAGTTACGGTTAAAACTACTGTGGAACGGTAAAACGGGTAGCACTATTTGGACAAAACAAGATAAAGCACGGGCTATATACATCACGAACAGCTGAAAGAAGATCACCATGCAAGGACCCATGGGGACTTGCATTCCATTTGCAACCTGGATAGACCCTAGCTGGATTTAGACCATCCTTTCAGACACTGGCGATGATAGCAGAGAGTGAGCACTCACCAGTATTCCAGCTATATGGCCACGGTCTGTATATAATCGAGTCTGGACTAGACAATCCAGTGATCAACAGCTTGAGCATCGATCTGCGCAATAGGAACCGATGACACGTGTCAACCAAGTCAGCAAGCCTGACCACCCGATCCCGTTAGTCGCCCCTTACGACAAGCATAGTCGCCTTTTATGGCAAACATGATTTGCTGAAGGCCTATTCTATCCCGGACCTTCACGGGTCGCGCTGATAGGAAGATTTAGCCATGATTTAAAAGAACAAAGAATACTACGATTAAAAGGTATGGCTCGGCAAAACTGACTTTGAAAGTTGTTGGGACTTACGTACCCTCTCTGGAGGACACTAATTTTACGCTACTGGCGTACAACCACTAACGATCGCAATTGCTAATTTACAACACCGTTGGTAAAATACATATTATCGATGTACAAAATATATTCAAATATGTTAAAAAATTATGTAGTAATTCAATTTCCTTTACAAATTCAATTCTTACATGATGATTAACATTATAAAAACGGTCCTTTACAGTTTTCACATTGAAATATTTATCACTTGTGATAAATATGCAGGACATGCTTGACCGTGATTTGTTCATCACAAGGGATACAAAACGGAGGATCCTCACCTTTTAACAACTATCCGTGAGTATATCGCGTATGGCCAATGCGACATCGCCGCATAATGACTTCTTCAAATCTGGACTGACAAGCCAAGTAGGTGTAACCTATATACAGCTTTATTCCATGTAATTTATTGATACCTATTTGAGTGTCCCACTTCTTTTGCATTAAATCTCGGATATATGATCTTATGACGGCTTTATAATCAGAATAAGGGATGAGAAGCGGTGTGACAGATTTGTTGAGTGCTGCCTTGGCAGCAAGATCGGCCATTGTGTTACCAGATTCCATGGCTGGGTAACCAACAAAAGACGATGATGCATTGGCCGTGAAACTCTGGTCAGGTTTAAATTATTCTCGTTTCGATTTTAGTTGTCGTTTGGGTTCCATCAATAACATTATTCATTCCATCAACCCATTCTTTCGTATCCACAAGGTGACCTTGAATACTAGCTCGTCTGTGAAGTTCATTTTGTGTTTCAGAATGATGTACAAAGATTATTCAAATTTAAACTTTAATGATAACAATAACATGTTTCTTCTTTGCATCTATCACACCACATGTGACTGATATAGTGAACTGCTGTGTACTTAGAATAATATCCGTCTGTTTAATGTCGACTATATATGTTATGAATTATGAAAATAGTGTTTATGCTTATCGTTTGATTTTTTCCGTTTGAGAAAAAACGAATTCTTATGATCAAATGGGTATTCAAATCTCAAAACGGATGTGTGCGTTGATAGACACCCTGTGTTGTTTTAGTTGTGAGAAATATGCATTCGACATGTGTAGAACATGATGAGAAGCATGACGATCCCAGATGCAATACAGATAGTTCATCAAGTAAGGACTATGAAACATGTATTCCAGGCTTCAGCTTTCTGTCGTGAAGACAACAGTTTGGCTTCAGTGCAACATGTGTTCAGAATTCCATGGATTTGACCTTCTCTCTTTTCGAGAATATTTCTGCAATTTCATGTTTGGACACATACAATATTGGCAGTCCGCCATGGAATCTTAAATACTGTTAAATAATCTTCACTGTCTGGGCATTGTCAACGTGGGCAGTCTAATGTCGAATATTTCATCATTCTTCCATAACATACAATTACACCAATTTGATATTGTGAAAAACAATAAACAAAAACGACGTTATCAAAACATGGTAGACTATGGACATGTGTATTATAAACCTACTGAGGATGTAGCTATGAGATCAAACCCTCTGACAAACGGCAGAGCGGACTGAACCACTCTTACTGGGTGAAGTCTGACAACCAAGATCGTTGGATTTCTCTATCGACTTATGTCTACGAATTACCTGTACCCACTCTATACAGACATTGGAACTCTTTCACTAGAAAGACTCCCCGTATTTCCACGTAGGCACTGGATCAGCTGGAACCTATGGAACATTCCGATTGGTTCTGTGCTTAGATTGCGTTGTCTTGTAAATAAACAACCTCCACCATTCACACCACTTCAACAGATCACCCACTGGAACACGTACTAAAACATCCTATTTCACATGCCACATCTGGCACTCCTTATGAGATTGCGCATTTTTGCAGTGAAATATGCTCACAACGTTACCGCAAGTCCCCAGAAGCTTATTAATGTACTGAACGCATTTCTTCGAGTTTAGACAAATCAAATCAGTATCGGAACTAGTCCATGCCATGTATGAAACGAAAACTTGTCTGGTTCGGGTTACGTTTCTATGGTGTTGTGCTTGCACTAGTTTAAACAAGGGCATGTGCTGAAGTTGATCAACTCGAATTTGAGGACAGAGAAATATGCATATTTCAATGCATTTCATTACAATACGAAGTGCACAGTTTTCTATGTCCCCTTATTACGATGTTAATCTCGTAAGATGGTTCACCCTCTCATCGATGACACGGATCAATTGTTCTCGGCTAACATTCATACACAACTGCAAATTAACATGCATGCGGCAGTATAACGCTCTTCGACATAATGTGGTTGCATCACGTGTTCCAGACCAGACCACGTCAACGACGCCAACATATTACCCTTTCCAATATTTGTGATAAGGTTGTATTTAATTGTTTCGGTGAATGTATCTGTATGGTCTATGTGTAGCACACTTCTACATTGCCCTCCATCGAAATGTCTGCTTTATACATAAAAGAATGTCAAATGCATCTATCATGACAAAACACTCTTACCGAGAACTAAATACTCAGTAAAAATCGTGATCTGAATATTTATCCACTCCAAAAGTCTTAGATGATGCTCAGATCAAGAGGATTCAATCACCGACTTTGCTACGATGTCTGAAAATTTCTTTCACATCTACTGGTTTGCGTCAGAATGTGTAAGGACGTCAACATGAGTTTGTGTGACCGGGGTTTAAGATGATTGTTAACCAATATGCCAAGTCACTGGTCCTCACTGGTTAAGTAATGCCGTGATTTAAAGCCAGACGAGTAAGCAGTAAGGCTTGTGCGTCTGTAAAACGTACTGTTCAGATACATCAATAACATGCATGCGAGTATGTTATGCCTGACATTGGGCAACTCATCAGATATGTCAATAGCTTATGCTCACAAGGCGGTATACTGTTCAGATATACTGGTATTGTATTCCAACACGGTGGTGCATTGTACCAATATATGCCAAAACGTAGATGTACTGTTCAGGTATACTGGTGTTGTATTCCCACAGGTGGTATATTGTTCACATACACCTAAACCATTACATGCCAACACAGAGGTGTACTGTTCAGGCATACCAGTGGGACCATGTTTTAATACGGTGGTGTGCTTTTGAGATAAACCTTTCATCGTTATATTCCAATCACCATGGCACATATGACAACGTTTGATGTGCTGGCATAAGATCGGATACGTACGCACATGCTTTCTTCAGGTCGTTAATCAAGAATTACAATCAAGTCAGTGATCGTGATGCATGAGGTAGTAAAATTTGAGACAAAACATACATGAGAGCATTAGGATCTGTGACAAAGCAGCGGATATATTTTAAGTCGTGCATGTTCAGATATTGCTGTACCTGACATCACAGAAAATGATAACCAACTTCACGGTTAACTGCAAAATTACCCGCATTATACTACAAAACGTTTTAACAACACCAATTTGTGGATTGGAATTAATTTTTGGTTCGCAATTTGCCTTCTGAAGTGGAAGTCCAACGTGCTGAAATGAATATTGCCAGTTTCTATGTCCTACGTATTCCTCGAAAAATAACGTTTTGTAATAGCAACGAGTAATCAAGGCTTTAACAGCGTCAATCGTTTCAGTGTTCGAAACAGCAGCCGCAGTAACCTTAATCTTGTCATGGCAATTTCAGTGCTTGTAAGGTTTTGCTCCAAGAACAAAGTGAAGACAGTGCAGTAATAACACTCCAGATGGTTAATATAGCTATGGCAGGACGAGACAATAAAACGCAATATACTGTTGTCAATGTGTTACACACAGACAGTTTATTACTCTCGCAATTCCTGCCGAAGAAACCTATCTATCTAGTCAGAATAAGGTTTACAAGATATTGTGCTCTTAGACCGTTTCAGTTACCAATCTAAAAAGAACATGGATAAGGCCTACATGTCACGACTTCATACACACTAGTTCGTCATCATCATCTCGTTCTCTCTTGCAGAACATGATCATTTAAACCTAAATACATTTCAGTGTTAGCCACAACCAGTTTCATTAGAAAACAGAAGTAACATATGACTGATATACGATGTGTTGCCATATGGTGATTTAACGCTGGAAACGACGAACAAATCATGATGAAAAATCATATAGTGACAAGTTATGTATAGGGCTAACGTTCTTTACAAAATGGAAGTTCATAGTATGAATATTTGCTAGATGACTATTATAAGGCTCAACAACCACTGTCGGCGTGAGACGATTTACAATCACCCAAATAAGTGGACCTGATGGTTTCTGGTCGACATGGGTTTCCTGGCAAGAATACGAGCCCCGAATCCCAACCGGAAGCCCACTCAGTATGTTTATATTGAGCATGCTTATCGGTGAAGAATCCCGCCTGGGGTAAAAATATTCGACATTAAATGTAATGCAAAATACATGTAAACAAGATCACCGTTGTGTGCTTTCCACAAGCACTGTTATCTCATGATTGCCATGTTTGTTGTAGAACATCACTGACATAATCACACTCAATTATGTATGATGATAATAATGTGATGCTAGCGTTATTGCAGACATGTGGAACTGGAGGGGGAGTTTGAAGGGTGGGAGGTGTCTAGAAAAAAATGGACGTATCGAAGTGTTTAGCAGAATCATACTGTATATATATGGGGAATACATTTTATGTGGAAAGTTCACAGCGATATACTTCTTCCATCGTCAGAAAACAATTACATTTGTTAAAGGTTGACAGGGATCCAAGAAACGCACCTGAACTGAGCGTTGAGACCCGCATCATTTGTCACATCACACAAAACACCAAACACAATGGCAGTTGGGCCATTGCAGACACAAACTTCAAACAACTGTCAGCTCTGTAAGCGAAACGATCACATGGCATTTCATACAATTGACCAAATACTTCAAATAGGACGATGTATGTCATTTGACGTCTGATTTATTGACAGTCATGGATGAAAACTACATGTTTTCAGTCGGTAGATATTGTTTGCAGTAAAAGCCGACATGATATGTTTGAACGGAAGGAGTGAGACAAGTACAAACTAAACAGGTACTAAAGTAGCCTTAGCATGTTGTGCATCCAGTACCGACACCATTCCAGAAACAATGGGGAAACAACGACTAAACACACCATACAATTACTGACATAAACTCACCACATAATTATTGACAGACCGTAGACGAAACAGATACAAACCCCTGGTGTTATGTTCGAAGGTGGGACAGTGAATGTACAATTATTATACAACAAAATAAGATATAAAAGAAACCAATAAAAAGAAAAAAAACAAGTACCAATGAAACAAACAAGACATAAAAACTCCACAAAAACAAAAGAAAAGCCCAAAAACAAAAAACAAAAAACAAACAAAAAAAAAAGATATATTTTATATCGATGGGATTCTACAAGTTGAAAGCATAAATATACAAGCCCAATGGTAAGTGGACCTCACGGACGTTTAGTATTTGTCATCATTTCCTGAAAGTGTAAGTCAGGTGGGAGAGAAGACGGATTACACTGCATTCAAATGGATCGACCACCCATGGAAGGTATTCTACATAGACAGCAATATTGACATTTTTAAGAACAATATGGCATCCCGAAGACAAGTCCCTTACAATGGTAATCTGTTTAACTGTAGGTTGACGAATATGTCTACAGTCGGAGTTTGATACTAAAGCCACACAGGGATCTCGTCTCCTAATCACCTTCCTGTGATGGACATGCCTTTTAAGTTGAAATCTGTAGGGGCTTCGTGAATGATGTTTATTTTCTGATACTAAGAGCTTATCGGAACGTTTTAATCTAAAATCCATATTCCCGTTGCTTCGATCCGTAAACATTACAACTCACTCTCTTGATAGTTTCTTCTGCTGCAGAAGAATAAATAATGCCATTTGACAAATTTGATAAATTCCAACAACAACAAAATAGAAACATCTGTTTTGAAGATCTGACTGTAACTTGCTGACGCAGCGAATTTGCCCTGGGCTATTTCCTGTCCGAAAAGATGTTGAAGCGCGGTGATGGCTGTAACTATCTATTGCGCGGGGACAAACGGAAACGTGTAATCGTCGCAAAACTGAGGAGGTGTAAAGTAGGGGCATGTAATGGGTAATCAGTTGTTCCTGGAAACCTTGTTATTTCACAGACAAATCAAATATGCAAGAAGACGTGATAGAGTTTAAATCAAGCACAGGTCAGATTCTAGAAAAATAGCCGCCAACTGCAACTGATTACTTCTGTTTTCAAGTCAGATCATCCTTGCTCGACTGTTTTCCAGGAGTACCCCCAACAGATGGCCTTGTCTACAATGGAACCAAATAAAATGTTTCCAAACTACCGTAAGCAATCGGTTAGGGTTGTACAAATGAAAGTGTACATTGTTAATAAAATGAACGTAACCTTTTGAACTTTAAGGTTATATTCTCACTGGTTCAGATCTTGACTCATGTGATTTGGTAGGCAAAACAAATGTAGCTATCAATATTATGTTAAACATGTCTCTTTCCTGCAAAGGATCGGACACAAGTTATTACATTTTAGACGAACCAACAGATGCATAAGTCTACTTCCGCACGGAAACAGCATTGAATAAATAAATAAATAAATAAATAAATAAATAAATAAATAAATAAATAAATAAATAAATAAATAAATAAATAAATATCCAAACTTATCCAAATATGAAAAAAGTGCACGCAGGTAGAGTAGAATATGACGTACGAAAGGCAAGGCAATCGAAATTGACAGAAGAAATCACTGAGGCACAACAGTAACCAAATAGTGACCTCATAAAGTCCCTTATAGAAGACAGGGTAAATAATATGAGAGATTTATTGCGCACTTCACTGAGTGAGTGAGTGAGTGAGTGAGTGAGTAAATATGTAACGGCACATCGGCAATAATTCAGCCATACCGTGAACATTTAAAACTGAAATAGAATATATGTGTATTATTATAACCTGTCGCCGAAGGACTGTGAAACAACTGGAATATCACAAATAGCAAAAAAAAAAGAAAGAAAAAAAACTAACGTGGAAAGATAAAACTAATATCACTAATTTGGACGAGACAATATGAAGACAGGCTACAGATCGCCAACAACTTAAGGTAGATCACCATACTGGGGACCACATCACTAATGCATTACAACAGGAAAAATGTTACAACTATGACGTTCACGCCATGAGACCATGTTTCGACTTTTAACAGAACTAGCGTCATTTACACTGCATGAGGCCCCACATTCAAGTTGTATATAACGGTAGAGAAATTGGTACATTAGGACAGAAAGGAGATAACCATGTTGCAATTCCTTTACATGAAGCAAGAACAAGTGAATGTAATATATTTCCCGCATTACACCATTCTACTGAATACATATATGTGACCATATATAGTCTGGTTCATAATTATTGAGAATTTTTCTTCTTACTTTGAGCTATCCTAACACCTCAACTGATTCACTGATACTTAAAACTAAGTAATGGTATAAGGGAGGTTACTCATCTTGGCCTACTGAGTATAGTACAATTAGAGTTACCTCCCCTGAATTTGTAGCAGACGTCATTTTCCTCAGCACTGTCAACAATGTCTGCTGAAGATAAAAGAAGGTTGATTTTTGAGTTGTGTAATCAAGGAATTGATGATGTAAATACACTGGCAGAGAGAACAGGAACTCCTCTTTCTACTGTGTATAGGATTAGGAAGAATTGTAAAGAGGGAAAGGATTTTGGGCACCAGAAAGGAGCAGGGAGACACAGAAAATTGGACTTCTCAGATCGCGTCCGGCTGGGAATTCTAGCGTCTAAAAAGCAAAGGGCAAGCATCTCCAACATCAGGTATGAAATGATAGAAAGGGGATCAACAGTTGTATCAAAATCTACAGTTAGAAGAAATGTGATTGATCTTGGATGGGAGAAAAAGACTGGAATTCCTTCTCCTCTCATGAAACAAGAACATAAAGACAGGCGTGTTGAGTGGTGTTTGGCACATGAAAACTTTGACTGGGAAAATGTGATTTTTACTGATGAAAGCTCAATATGGGTATATCCCAATAATGTGAAAATATGGACAAAGTCTGCGTCAGCACCGTTGTATCGACGACCTAAATACAGCCCAAAGTTTCATGTATGGGGAGGGATATCCTTATTAGGAACGACCCCGCTGTGTGTGTTTGAGGGAAATCTGACAAGTCAACGCTACACTAACATATTAGATAATTTTCTCCTTCCAAGTGCACATGTGTTTTATGGAAATGACTGGATTTTGCAGCAAGATAATGATCCTAAACACACCGCAAAACATGCCAAGCAGTGGTTTCAGGAGAAAAATGTGACTGCATTACCATTTCCTGCATATAGTCCTGACTTAAATCCCATTGAGAACATTTGGGGGATGATGAAGGAATGTGTGAATCAAAAGGGGTTGACAAAAATTGAAGACATGAAGAGAGAAGTGGTCCGATACTGGGACAGCATAACTCACGAGACACTAACCTCTCTGATAGGAAGTATGCCTACCCGTCTTAGACTGTGCCGTGAAGCTCAAGGAGACTTGATAAAATATTAAATTGTTACCTACACAACATGAAAAGGTCAGTTCACTTTCACAATACATTCAATTTTACCTGATTTGTTCTCGTTTAATAATATGAAATGCTTTAGCTATTCTCAATAATTTTGAACCATACTGTACTATCTTTCTTAGTGGTTAGCAAGGTGATCATAGCGTTCGCTTGTTGCAACATGGATCCGTCTTTCTCACAATACAACGTGCAATACTCATTACTGGTGGCTGCCCGTCGTGATATGACTCAAGCGGCAGAAATCTGTAATCATTCACTATCAAGCTGCATGCATAAAATTGTCGAAGGGTTTTATTGACCAGTCGCCATATAATCTCAAACAGTAGTGGCCTAATGAGTTGTGGCGTACTGCATAACCAAAATTCAAATTGTCCATGTTTCTAACAAATGTTGGACACTGTAATTAATACATGCACGCGTTTAATGTGTGTTATATGCAGCATGCACAAACTATAAACACTTTCCCAACCTGCTACCTATACCCTTTGTGCGTTAGAACTTCTCTTTCATCTCCATGTAGAAGTTGAAAGAACTAGAAAGAGGCAAGCAGGCGGTTCTTGTGTATATTGGTAAAACACACTGGCAGTTAATAATGTTTGGACAAGAAAAGCATACTTGATATTTGTCAGAAAAAATCCCTATCATATACGTACACATTTTATGCTAAGTACTCTTAGCTTAATTATATACTTAGATTGACGCATCTTTATCGTAACATGTAATTGGCAACAGCAGTCGCTGACATGACATGAGGACGTGGAATGACGAGCAATAAAGGGATGTCGAAGAGGGAACGTGTATTGAATGATAAACAGATGGACCCTGTCTTTATCAACGTTGATGACTGGAGACCCTCCAATATTACCGTCCATGTATATAAACGCACATCCATATATCAAGATATGGACGTATACATAAATTGTGTCTAAATTGATTACAAAGATGTAGGTCAGCACATAAGTTGTATACATGCAGTGTCAAGTTTCAATTCACCACAGAGGAGTGAGTGAGTGAGTTAATATTTGAAGTCACATCGGCAATACTTCAGCCATATCGCGACAAAGAAATCCTGAAAATGCACAAACCTGTTTCACAAATGGAAGTGGCAAAACTCTTCAAACATTCATAAGGTATATACAAGTCAAGTATGTATTTGTTTTAGCAGTATCTGTAAGATGATGTTTATAAACAAGCTAGACTCGACCACACAATCCAGTGATAGTAGATTATGCAGGTTGACGTATGTATGTGCCTTCCAGTTAATGTTATCTCGACATGCATCCGTGTGTGTGTTTGATTTTATTAAGCGAAGTGATCGATAGGCACGTGGCGTATATAAGTTGCAGATCTGCAGATGAAGTCCGTAAAGTGATGCGATCTGGCCTCAGTATATCAATACAGGAGACACGACTACTCAAGGAGGGATGATGACTCGAGCCTAACGTCAGCGCATACATACGCACACATTATTTGGGTATAAGCGTTTAAAGCTGGCAACAGAGTCTTCTAAAAAGACGTCATTGTTGGAAAATGTAACAAAAAGGACAGTATTTTGAAAATACATTCCCAATGGGGTAGTTCTGAAAAACAGGTTCAAGCAGTGTTTATGTATGACTATAGAACTGAGAAGAAAAAAAAACTATGCGATCGAAGTGTTTCATTGTAGGGTAAAGGGTGAAATCTTGTTATTGTCCTTCAGTGATATAAGGCATATGTTCACAGCAGTCATGAATTATCTGGATTCCAAGCAAACATATATTTGTTTGGTAAGCAGGTATTGTCTTTACATCTACAGTGTATCGTGCTACGCTGGAAGTTAAGCAATCTTGAGTGAGTGTAGTTAGACGCTGCCTTCTTCATTATGCTGCTAAACAAACGAATGAAACCAGGTGAATGGTTCAAACTGCGCATGCTCCAGCGATATTCACTCTCTCTAAATGTTTACAATACCGAGTGAGTTGAACTTTACGCTGCAATCAGCAATATTCCAGCTATATGGCAGTGGTCCGTAAATAATAGAGTCTGGACCAGACAATCTAACAACATGAGCATCGATCTGCGCAAATGGAAACCGATGCATAGTCTACCCCGTGTCTTCACGGGTGAGTTTGCAATACCAGTTCTACTCAGAGGTCCTCTACGAAGAAAAGCAGCAGGTAACAGGTGTGGTATAATGTTTGAAATGAAGATCATGGCAAGGTCACACGTTTGGTTATATGTGCCTGGGTAATGTGCAAGAAGGTGCCAGCATGGCTGCAGTGATTGCTGTCGATGAAGCAAGATTCACGCAAGAATATGATGCGAAATTGATTCACGTCAGGAAGGCAGATCAGACAGATACTGCAGCTGATTACACTCTTGTTTCAATTCATATCATGCCCAACTCGCATATGGTACAAGATATAAATGAATTGTTAATTAAACCACGCATTGATTGTATTGAAGAAACCATTTTTTGAAATAACAGGCACATTACCTTCACGTAACCACATAAGTACTACATAAAATGTTGATTTGCTGTAATTAACGATTCGAACGATTCGCCTTTCAGTTGACAAACTATGAGTATCTGAGGTTAGACAATAGTTACAAGTTATATTTCACCTTAAAGATTAGGAAGATCGTAACTTGATATAATCGCGTGCATCCTTTCCGAAGAATCTGGCTTCTCAAAGTATTCAGCCATAAAGTGATCGATCGTTTTTCTTTCTTTTTTTGTTTTATGTTACATAGATAGTACATAGTTGCATCAGCTGATAACTGATGAACTCCAAAATGCTTACACTTTACTGAGGCAAACAGTATGTCAGCTATCAAAGTAGACAAATGTAATCAAATAGACCTTTTCCAGGCTTGTAGAGCGACGATTGACAGTGACGGCGTGAACGCATATGTAGAGAGCATCAGGACTCACATCATTTGTCACACCGTGCGAAACTGGGCATCTGGCACAAAATGATGACGATATATAATACTCTGTTTTATACTCGGGGGTCGTCTTACTCAGTGCATGAAGACCCTCGAGTATAAAACATGGGCAGTGTTCATAAGTGAATATACAGAACTATAAAGTTGTGGAAAGGATATTTCTATTAACTTGTATCGTTTCTGACAAGCGTAAATGCCATATTTATTACTGTATATCCATATAATTCCGTATTGATTTAATTATTGTAATGTACCAGTGAACCTCGTATTTATCTCCATTTGCTATGGACGTATGTCTGTCTGTCTCTCTCAATCACATATAACAAAAGCGAAGAGCTTTTACATGCCTGTGGGGGAAAAATGTTGTCATTGTTGTTGACTGGTATCAAGCATGCTAGATAATGTACACGATATAAAATGATATGGTTAGCATTTAGTTGTAACATTCACGCGTATCGGAGTGATCATCCCATGTGCTGTTGTTACCAACATTTGAATATACGCACTGCACATTTGAAGTGTCGCGTGATATTAATGGTTCTCGTCACGATATTGCTGAAATATTGCCGATGTGACGTTATTTTAACCCACTCACTCACTTGTAGTATCGCGAAAAATGGATTTCCTTCTTTTCTTGAACAGTTCTTGGATGTCAAGCAATTGTGACGCGTATCAACGCGTTCCATACGTTTTAGCCAATATCTCGCCAGTGAGCACCGTCATCAATTGTCATTTGAGAACGTGCTATTGACTGCTGGTCTCCTGTCAAACCTTACGAATGTTTTCAATTACCTGTGATTTTCCACAACTGGTGGCAAGTTATTGGCCTCATCTGACGAGGGTCTCTGTGTCGAATGTTGTATGTCCTCGCTATATAACGCGTGTGGCATCAAGTTTCTCACATGTTTTCTACTCCTGCTACTTCTCTCCAGTTTTGGCACGTACGTATTCTTTGTCATCTATTTCTAGTTAGGACAACAATAATAGTTAAATCAGGCTCGATATGCGCGTCTGTAGCCGTGTACATGCATATATAACATAGCGTCATATGCATACATTATTTTTCCCTTAACCCTCGTGTGGTGAATGACTTATCTGATTGGAATGTTACAAATCTCATGATATTACAATTGAGCGATATAGGAATTCCACTTCAGTCGTCGGCACCCAGTACTTCGAACCCTGTATAGTTTCAGTGTGCAGCTACTTTCACTCATTGTCAACCCATACACTTAAATATGTTTTCTGTAAAACGTCTTCACGTTTCGCATGAATTAATCAAATACCAGTACTGCCTGAATGAAGTACGATTATTATTACGTGCAATGTCTCTTGATCATTGGTAAGATGAAATATATTTTGCAATAATGTAACGCATGATATGGCAGGTATGTGCAAAGGAAATGGTGAAGACATTCAGCATTGTCTCGCTTATGGTGTCATTAGGGTCATAATTGATGGGACCAGAAGATTCCTCACTATCGAGAGACTCCCAGTTCTGCCTACTGACAACAGATCTTTTCAAGCTGACAAAACTCAGCTCTGTTTTCCTAAACATTAGTACAAAACATTGAACGTTCAACATGACATTGTCTTGAGCCAGATCTGACACGTAAACAGTCCACAGTCATCTGAAGAAATTTAGCCAACAGGAACAGGTCACAGTTGAATTTGGACTCAGAATTACAATGCATGAGCTACGAGAAGACATCTTGAGAAACAGGTTTACAAAACAACATATTAATACGTATATGTACAGCTCAATTTTGTTAACTTCAGCCGGGACCAACAATTCGGTTCGAATTATATAGAAAACCGAGTTACTAAGGGTCCGAGTAAGACAGATTCCACTGTATTACGGAGTGACGGTTACCTTTCTGTGTAGTTCATGTATGGAGATATGACATATTAGATATGGTCTACTAAATTACATCCTAGTCGTCCATATATGATCACATTCATTCTTCATGCGACAAATGAGGCAGCAAGAATTAGTGCTGCTAATTGGGGAGACAAACAGAGGAATGTGAATGTTATTTATTTACAGCATTTGAATTACAGCTGGTGACAGGGAGGTGGAATATGGTTCATCGAATGCTATATCGGATGAACCGGTGTCGACAATAACGCAGTTCCGTCTCAGGAGCACACTAGGGCGAACGAAAGCTTGACTAGTATTGGCTTAGATGTAATTGGTATCGCGAGAAATATTGGATGATGCCAGTTATAGTTTTTATTATTTATCATGTCCTAAAATATATTTTACCCATTTAAGAATACTTCGTCTTGCATTCACAAACACGACGATGGTGAAATTTGTAACCTTGAGAACATCAAATGATTGTAAATGGCATGTCATATTTCAAAGTGTTCAATTACAGACGTCATTTGTATCTACTATTTTAAACCTGTACTCGTTTCCTCACACACTTCTTGTTATTTGTATAGCAATTCAGACACGTTGATACCAAATAGTGCGTGTTGTGTATTTAGGAATACAAAGCCCAATCAGTGTCTTAGTGGAAGATAACTGCAGGAATTTAATTAGGTACATCCTGGAATGCCTGTGAAGTAAAACGTATTCCTAGTGCTGCTATGACCGATTCCATTTCATTATGTGCTTCATCTAAGCATATCTTATTTGCTTCATATCCTTACTCTTTGTATTTTAGTCGTGTTGTTTGCTTTTTTTCTGTCCCAAATCAAGGTCAGCTTTGAACGTTAGCCTATGAACCTTTCCTGGTTGTTCTTAGATTTTTGGTTGATATAATTGTCGAATAAACTTAAATATTTCTGTAGTATTTGTGATTCTCTTAAAATGTATTCAGAAGAAAAGTAAGACATTTACAGTTCAACCACTACCCACCCAAGCTAGTTAAGAAAATCATCAGTACCACTGTCCATCCAGCAAGAAACCCAGACACAACCAAAGCCGAGTCAGCACCTATCCCCATCTCTCTCCCCTTCGTAAGAAAGACCTTCTGCCACATCAGTCGTCTCCTCAAACAACAAGCTGGCATTGAAACCCTTTTCACCAGCTCCAACCCACTGAAAACTCTACTCCAAGCCAATGGTAGGAATACTTCCAAACATTTAAAACCCAAATGAGTTATCTACAACATCATCTGTGACTGTGGTGAGGTCTATGTTGGTGAAACTTCCCGCCCTATAAACCTCAAAATTAAGGAGCACCAGGCATCAACCAAGAAACCAGACCGAAAATCAGCCATCTCCGAAGACATAAACAACTGTTATGGTCACAACATAGAATGGGACAATGTGGAAATATTATCAAAAACCCTCCATGGCTTTACCAAAAGAAAACTGACAGAAGCAGTCCAAATCCGCCGACTTCAATCAACAGAGAGCAAGGATACCTCATTCCCTCCACCTATAATGAACTGAAAACAACAGGACAGGGCACTCCAGCCGTCATTGCCATGTAAACCCTATCTGCTATGTATAGCTTGGCGTCACCCCACATGCTATGTATACCCTGACTTCCTCCTAATATCATAGTATTACTGCCCACCCCATGTGCTATGTATACCTTGTTCTACTCTGGCTTCCTCCCAGTTGTTATTGCGTTATTGTCCCTTATGTATACCTTGTTCCGCATCCTCAATATTGGCCTCCCCGCATTGTTACTGTATTATTACCCATCTTATTGTTGTTCCTGAGAGGGTACATAAGTCCCAAAACATTGATAGTAAATTTAATTCTACCAGGTTTTTAATCGTAGCATTCTTATCATTTTATATTTGGCTAGCATTTCGTATAATCGCCAGCAGCTGAAGGGATGGTGTAAATCCAGCATGGGTCCATGCAGGTAGCAAAGGTAATGTAAGTCCCCATGGTCCCTAGTATGGTGATCTACTTTCGGTTGTTGGCGATCTATAGCTCGTGTTTTATCATGTATTGTCTTCTTTAATTACAATGTTTTAGTTTTTCATGCTGGTTCTATATTCATATCTGTGATGTTCTAGTGTTTTTACTGTCCTTCGTTGACAGGTTTTTATACTATACATATATTTCATTTCAGAATTAAATGTTCTCGTCACGATATGGCTGCAATATTGCCGATGTGACGTTAAATGTTAACTCACTCACTCACTCACTCTTATTGTTGTTATTGTTAATCACCTTGATGAATTCCTTGATGTTGTCTTACTTAATCCCTGTTATATCTATAAAAAGCCGGTTCTGTGCTGTGTTGCTTTACTCTTGCTTGATAACGGTATAAGAAGCTATACCGAAACGTCCAATTACAGATATAAAGAAGTTGTTATCCATTAAGTATTATACTTTATTTCTATTTCAGATACACATCAAATATGCAAGAAGACGTGATAGAATTGACATTTAACTCAAAAACATAAGTCACATTGTTTAGAATAGAAACCCTTGATTGGAATGCAGCTGAAAAGCGAGGCGCAAACGAGGAAATAATAGCTTCCCTTCAAAGAACTACGTGAGCGGTTCTGATTTCTTGTCAGTTTTCTTTTCCCTGCATTATTTGCTTACCATTACCAAGTAAGTATTATACTATTAACTGCTGCTTTGGAACTCTCATGGAATACCTAGATCATAATCAAGTCAAAAGTGTATGTTTTGATGCGCTGTGAAATGCAACGAGAACATACGTATACGATTCATATGTTAAAACAAAGTTACAGTGCCTCTAAATAACATTTTCTTTCTTCTCTTTTCTAGAGCATTTAACTTTCCTTACAAAATGATATTGATTAGCTACTGTTTAATAAAACCCAAGTAAGTCCCACCGACTGCATATCTGTTCAAACATAGCGGGACACCTGAGGAATAAAAGAACTTTTAACAGTGATCATATGATCCAAGCACTCCTTGGTATATACACTAATACATATAACACATGATAACTATTCCATCTGGATATTTAGCTCCTGACAGGGTACGTACGTCCCCAAACTTTTAAAGTAAATTTAAACTTACCAGGATTTTAGACGTAGTGGCTAACATTTCCTACAGTCGCCAGCAGCTGAAGGGATGGTGTAAATCCAACTAGGGTCCATGTAGGTAGTAAAGGTACTGTAAGTCCCCATGGTCGTTTTACACTCACTTACTCATGATATTTTAGCACTGACCGTGTAGCAGCTAAAGTGAGTGAGTTGATATTCAACGTCACATCGGGAATGTTTAAGGCATATCGTCACGAGAACATTTAAGATCGAAATGGAACATATGTATACCATAAACACCTGTCTACAAAGGTAAGTAAAAAACTGGAATATCACAATAAGAATTAAAACTAGCATGGAAAGTTAAAGCTATGCTGAAGTTTGAGACAACAAAATAACACATGTAGGATGTTTATGTCAGCTATTGCGGGAGTCATTTGGTACACATCCTGCTACGTATACCACACACACGCGGTAAACACATTCATTCTAATACCTGACATTATCATCTCGTTATTACTAATCATCCTGGAATAGAAATTCAAGGAACTACTTGGAAGCAATCATATGTTTCTTGTTTTAAATCGTTAAAATAAATTGACTGTGCATAACGTTTAGATTAATGTATAATCTTAGCCTCGCCCAGTGTTTTTCTTTCTCACATAGTCATGTTGTGCTAAGCACTACTAAGTTATTTGAATACTTAGATTCATTGAGCTTTTCGTAAGAATGTAACTTGCAAACATAATTAGCACAAATGTGCCCCAGTGTGTGGAGTAACGAGGAGTAAAGATAACGTACAAAGCGTGTATTGCAAGAGCAGAAAAGAAAGCCTTGTTTCAGACTCAGCTGCTGTTAGATCAAGATAAATGAAGGTAACTCTCGAATATATACTATTTTAGTGATATTAGTAATTACTTCCATTAATGTCCGTTACCTATCAGTTCAAGACCATTTACACAATTTCTCATTACAAAAGTCCAAGAAAATATTACACCCAAAGTACTAACTTTATTAACATGACAGAAGCTTATCAACCATGTCCTGGCCAACACTCTCTGAAGGCAAGACCACCAGTTGTTCTCCGTAAAATGAAGCCCATCCAGTGAGTTCATTTTAATCCGTTTTTACCTTAACATGTAACTGAACACAAGTAGCTGTTGAAGTGCCACGTTGCTGTAATTGCCCATTGTGCAAGATTGACGTGAGTTTGAAGGTAGGAGTTAATACACCCAAGCAGTGTACAGCAGTGTAAGAAGACAGCACACGTCCCAGTTGTTCCTCATCAAACTGACATGACCCAGACAAATCAAATATGCCGGAAAGATTTCTGATTTAAATCAAGCAACAGTTACAATGAGACCTCTCTGGAATAACAGACACTATGTTTAACCCCAGGGGAACTGGTAACATTTATTTTCAGGACTCTAAGGGGTGTTCCTCTCATTTAGAGATCTCGAAATTTCCAAAGAAGCACTAAGTCTTGCAAAATGTGCGAGAATATAAGCAGTCATAAGACAGAACCTGTTTTTGCTATCAGTGTGCAATGCCTGGTTGAGTCATGGCACTGACGCCGTCGGTAAAAGTGGTATCTTGCGGGAATGTTTATCTTAAAGAACTGAACAGGAAAAAGAAACTGGTGTCAATGCCCCTCTGAAGAATTGTTTTGCCTAACTGATGAGGTAAGACGGACGTTCATGACGGACGTGCACTGAGGTGCGACAGAGTATATTCACTTTGATACCTGGGTAGACAGCAGAACCCCCAACAACAGAATAAGAGTGTCGGTGTCACCGTGTCAGGAGCTGTAACGATGGCAGAACACCACGACTGATGACTTGTTGCTGCGCTGTCTCTTCATCTCTGAAAAATGATACAGTGCTCCACAACAGAGTCGTCTGTACGATACTGACCATGACATGAACACAGTTCTTTTAAACAGCTGTCAGTGTCTTTGTTGAATGAATGAATACATCTTCCATCCTCTCATGTGACTCAAGTATCACCGTCATCTACGAACGTTGCAACAGAAATATTGTGAGAAAGTGTTTGCTGAAACTGTCCATTGATAGCTGCTACATTTGTGTGCATGCGATAAAACACCTCACTGAAGGAGTACACGACTTAATTTTGATATGAGAGAGCACGGTTCCGCTCACGAATGTTTTCACTTCTGTCAACCGATTCCATGATGGTGTTTTCTAACGTGAAGCGTCTAATTAACGCCATCATAACACGCTTTCTTAGATGTGAATCAAGTCTAGCAGTGCCGCATTAGAAAACGGAACAAGTCGCATCAGTTCAGTTACCTGCACCGTGTAACCTCTGGCAAAGACTGGAATGTACTGAGAGCAACCAGCCAAGTGGACACAATAATAAACGACCCAATAATATGTAATTTAAGAAAATACATACATGTACAGTATGGTTCAAAATTATTGAGAATAGCTAAAGCATTTCATATTATTAAACGAGAACAAATCAGATAAAATTGAATGTATTGTGAAAGTGAACTGACCTTATCATGTTGTGTAGGTAACAATTTAATATTTTATCAAGTCTCCTTGAGCTTCACGACACAGTCTAAGACGGGTAGGCATACTTCCTATCAGAGAGGTTAGTGTCTCGTGAGTTATGCTGTCCCAGTATCGGACCACTTCTCTCTTCATGTCTTCAATTTTTGTCAACCCCTTTTGATTCACACATTCCTTCATCATCCCCCAAATGTTCTCAATGGGATTTAAGTCAGGACTAAATGCAGGAAATGGTAATGCAGTCACATTTTTCTCCTGAAACCACTGCTTGGCGTGTTTTGCGGTGTGTTTAGGATCATTATCTTGCTGCAAAATCCAGTCATTTCCATAAAACACATGTGCACTTGGAAGGAGAAAATTATCTAATATGTAAGTGTAGCGCTGACTTGTCAGATTTCCCTCAAACACACACAGCGGGGTCGTTCCTAATAAGGATATCCCTCCCCATACATGAAACTTTGGGCTGTATTTAGGTCGTCGATACAACGGTGCTGATGCAGACTTTGTCCATATTTTCACATTATTGAGATATACCCATATTGAGCTTTCATCAGTAAAAATCACATTTTCCCAGTCAAAGTTTTCATGTGCCAAACACCACTCAACACGCCTGTCTTTATGTTCTTGTTTCATGAGAGGAGAAGGAATTCCAGTCTTTTTCTCCCATCCAAGATCAATCAAATTTCTTCTAACTGTAGATTTTGATACAGCTGTTGATCCCCTTTCTATCATTTCATACCTGATGTTGGAGATGCTTGCCCTTTGCTTTTTAGACGCTAAAATTCCCAGCCGGACGCGATCTGAGAAGTCCAATTTTCTGGGTCTCCCTGCTCCTTTTTGGTGCCCCAAATCCTTTCCCTCTTTAAAATTCTTCCTAATCCTATACACAGTAGAATGAGGAGTTCCTGTTCTCTCTGTCAATGTATTTACATCATCAATTCCTTGATTACACAACTCAAAAATCAACCTTCTTTTATCTTCAGCAGACATTGTTGACAGTGCTGAGGAAAATGACGTCTGCTACAAATTCAGGGGAGGTAACTCTAATTGTACTATACTCAGTAGGCCAAGATGAGTTACCCCCCTTATACCATTACTTAGTTTTAAGTATCAGTGAATCAGTTGAGGTGTTAGGATAGCTCAAAGTAAGAAGAAAAATTCTCAATAATTATGAACCAGACTATATAACCATGTAGTCCATCACAAACCAAACATGTTAGTTGGCAGGTTCGGCCGGCCCAGAGTCTCACGGCTTCCACACGGCTTCCTTAGTGTCTAATCTGTCACGTTAGCTGCAATATAATACATATAAATATAGAAGAGTATGTATAGGTTCATTTGAATTAAGACGTAACATGGATTTGAATGTGAAAAAGTGTTGAACAATATTCCATTCATAAACCAGTATACCATCCATCTACCAGGCTATATCTTTCAACGTGATATTCCTCTTTCGTTCTGTCGGGAAAATGTTTAATTACAGTGTATAGCTTCTTGGCGGACTGCTGCTGTTTGGAAATGTCAAAACGTATCTGTCATACGTGGCTCTCCTGTATCAGTTTGCACGCCTTACTTCAACTGAATCATTTAATCAGAGATACCGCGGGCCGTTTCTACACAATCTCGACTTCACAGCAAAAGAACAATCTGTATATATCGGTCAGTTTATTTGTGTCAGCATAGATAATTACAGATGTATATCCATAGTGCTAGACCATTCCTTCTAAACCTGCAAGCATCATACCGAAAGTTGTAACTCCCTCATTGCTCCAGTGGGTTGATCTAACTTGGTGACAACCTCCAGAACGAACATGTTTTGATTTAAAATTCCTTGCTAATTTTAATTTTTTTATTAAAAAATAGCATATTATCAACATGTACATGTTTCCATAAAAAATCCTGTTGTCTTTGAACGATTGTTTATATTTTGGAACATTACATAAATTTTTCATCAGCTAGTGGTAATGTTTTTGTTTCCCATTGTTTACACAAGCCAAAAAGCATGTTAAAACGAATTCCTCAACGAATTCCTGAGAAAATAACAGTTCTCGCAGAAATGGTACTTTTTATTACAAATGATATAAATATACATGAGCTTTGTGAGTGTCGTAAGGAAAAGTACAACATGGTTATTGAAGTATTGCCAATATTGTTGTTGACGGAAATACATATTCAATGATAAGAACCACAAAGAAATAAATTAAAACAATCATCACAGTGGGATCAGTTAAACGTTCTCGTAGAACTTTCCTTCTATCACCCACGCTTCTAAAAGTAACTGACATCACGATCAACCCTATATAGATCTCTGGTGACAGAACAGGCGTCCAAGATCTACCCGTTGATGGACCGTCCTGTAAAAACGCATTAAAACGAAATACTGTAGAGTCATTTCAGGTGCCATATTCACATGTATTCCATTCCTTTCTGGTAATGAAGAATATTTCATGTCTCAGCGGTAGCAGCATCTGGCGCCACAGCAATGATCTCAGCTGGCGGTCAGCACACACGAGTTCACGTTTTCAAGGTTTGTCTTTGTTGGTATATTAGCTAATGCAAATGACCAACTGACACAACGAGCCACTTGGCAAGGGTTTTAAAGATAAAGTTGGGGAGTGTTTTGTATATCAAGATTCCTTTCTATATTCACAAACTGTGGTCATGCTCGATACACAATGTTCATGAATGCACATATCCTTTTCGAAAATAGAAATATAAGAAGAAACTACAGCTAGTAAAAGGTATACTGTGTATAACTCGGTCAAGAACGCAACAAGTTAAGACATTATTCTATTTTGTGGTAGCGTCAGCAGACGGTATGATTCTTTAATACGTGTCTCTGCAGACACCAGTAAGAAGACAATTCAACGCAAAAACTGTAAAACACATATCGTCAAACACTCAGAGAATGGAGATGTGTATCCGATATGGAATTTGGCATTTGTGTGTAAACTATACACATTTGCTTATTGTAAGCTACATTTGTTTCAATAAATCTGGTTTACTTTATGTGTGTAAGTTCAAACTGCATCATAATAGAGCAAACTATCTCAAAAATCACTCGGAAACACTGGCGGTCGACAAAGCTACACATCTTAAATCAGTACACATCAGCTCTTGGGCCCACCGACCTAACGTGACATTTTCATCCTGAGATAGAAAACAACAGATGCATCCTTATCAAGGTGATGGATTGAGGACCTCTTAATCGGCTTTAGTGTAAAATGTGTATCTTCCCTGAGTTTCCTGGCGCTTATTTTGCTTTTACTATCGACGACTGTAGACTGTGTACACCACACGGGTTGTGTTGAAGATGTTTGTGTAACTCTGTCAGTACTTTATTAAGGTATACTCAAGCAGTCATATCTTCTGCATATGAAAACAGCTGATTTTGCCGGTGATAATACAGACATGTTCAACGACGACATCCACAAAGTCTAAGACTTGTTATATTGTTTTTACATCTGTGAATGATATACAGATGTAAACACATGCCACAAAATAATATCTTATACGTAAAACTCCACTGTTGAGTGCTACAGTAACCCGTTGGCGGTGCCCAGCATTTAACTTCATTGACTGACTGAAATTCATCTGGTAAAGTAGTGAATGTTTACCATACTGTGGCGATACATTGTGGATGCTGGTTTATTACTGTCTATGTTGTATATTTATTTGGTGTATGCTATTTCTTTTGATTCAAATAGTTATTATCATAATAATTTTATTTAATAATCTGATTTTGTATTCTGTTTAAAATATACTCCTATTAATATTGGACCCACGGAAATGCCAGATATATGCAAGTATTAATAGCGTTGTATGACTGCGTTAGTCATTCGTTATATAACATACAGACGTAAGCTTCGTTATTACATCTAACCTGTATTTCCATTTAAAAATTATTATTTCATTATATGAGGTGAGTCAAGAAAGTGGATCTTTGCACGATGTCATTACGGTGAAGTGTCGTTTTAAAAGATTTAAATTTATTTAATATGTAACATATATTAACTTCAGCTGGATAGTGTGCAGTTTCGTGTTTAAGGTCCGGGGTAGAACAGGTCGTCAGCAACCCAGGCTTGAAATAAAAGGCAACTATGCTTGTCGTAAGAGGCGACTAACGGGATCGGGCGGTAAGTCTCGCTGACTTGGTTGACACGTGTCATCGTTTCCCAACTGCGCAGATCGATGCTCTTGGTGTTGATCACTGGATTGTCTGGTTCAGACTCGATTATTTACAGACGGCGGCCATATTGCTGGAATACTGTTGAGTGCGGCGTTAAACACAACTCACTCCCTCACTAACTGCATATTGCATCATGACTAATATGTACATGGTTTAAATATGTTTGGACAACACGTTGCCAGTGGAACAATGATTTTCCACCCCAACGATTCTCAGTCCAACAAGGGAACATAAAGCAACTGTGATGTTGCTTTATTGTCTGTCATGCGTCCGCCTTGCTTAAATCGTGTTGAGGTTCACAGTGGAAGGCAAGAATACAATGACTATGCATTTCCTTTGTGTTGATAAATATGTAACATTAAACTCCGTGCCATAAGACGTATTGTGCTATTCCGCAGACGCTTTATGGATCCTATGCTGTCATACTAACTGCTTTAAAAGAGAAATGTGTTCTGTCTGCATATGTATGTTCATACTAGAATGGTCACGGAGTGGTCTTTTCTGTGGAGGTGGCGTCAACAGTCCGATCAGTCTCCGCTAAGAGCTGGGAGGAAAACATCCTTTTTCACTGTGCGGGGGGTTTCTTGGGTCTTTATGTGGGATTTGATCCATTTCTAGGTCAAGTGGCATAACGACATTGCATTATTGTCTGCTCATAAATGACAGGTGTATGACATTGTATACATGCGTATACAATTTAGCCAGCCATGTATACATGACATATGGCAGCACAGAGCTGAAATAAGTGAAAGTTATGTTAACAGTCAAACAGCCACAAGAGAAAGTTAAGAGATGAGGCATGCCAAACGTACATTCGTACCTGGCGATTCGAAAGCTTTGTTTCTGCCTTGTGACTTACGGTGCCCCGGACGGCTTTGCTAACCATGCTCCACATCCAACAAGTCTTTATATCAGGTATACAGTGATCCGTCTATGCTATGTTGATGCAATATTTCTGTCTGTTATTAGAAAAACATCACTTGGAAAAGTTAGATAAGTTGGCGAAAACGATCAACAAAAGTGTTGCATTTTAATCTATTTCTAGTTTCTTAGTGGGCATTTGTGACTTGAATTGGAGAACGGTTATCAAAGTGAACATACGTAAAGCAGGTTGATTAGAAAAGATCTCACGAAAATCGATACCTAGGTTAGGACAGGACAAAGGTTCTCCAAGATGACTGAAGCAAGGAAATTGCTTTCACTTTTGAAAACTATGAAGTCAGTTTGAGAACACGGACTCTTGTATTGGAATGCAAAATCTCAAGTTGATTCTGATTTACTAGAAGGCACCGCTTCAAGGTTGAAATCACTGCTTTCCTAGGGTCTCAAGATACTGATAAAATCAGCTTTATATTTGAAAACCAATCGCCAGAGCTTTAACCAATGTGTCTTTCAAGGGATATCTTTTCCACTTGACAGATTCTGGGATCAATGGAATTGAAAGAAACTCTTACATGTGAAAGGCAAATAGGGAACGTATGTCGCAAATCAAAATGTATTTCTCTTGCTTCTTTTTGATCTCTCTTGATCTTACGATTTGTAGATAACTGATTTATTCTCCTCACGTGAGGAACTGACTCACATAATGAGGATGGACATCCCCAAGCCGGCGGGTCGTCCTTATGTCTCGTAACAATTAGCAAGTAACGTATCTCGGAGTTGTTCTTGAGAGTACACAAAACTGATTCTTAATTGACGAATATATTTATAAACCCCTTGTGTCATTTTGGAAAACTGGAAATGACAAAGATTGTAGCGACAACTGTATGGAATGACTCAGATTAAAGTATACATATAATTTATTCTTGGTGCTCTTTATACCGGGTGAACGTTAATAATAATGTGATTTTAACCAAAGGAAACAACTACATCGACAATAAACGATGTCACTATTGACGCGATTAGTCACCATTTTTGCGCATACATTGTCACAAACCAACACAGTCAATTTGGCATGTGATCATGATATTTATCAGTCAGAACTATTGCTGTTTCAAATACGTCATAACAGATGCAGCCATTTTCTGGCCTGGTAATTGGAGGCAATTCACACAGTGTGATTCACAAAGAATACATTCGGAAACACTGATGGTAATGGTAGATTGCCATTATGTCAACCACTAATTATCTTGAAGATATGCATAGTTATGTACAAATGTTCTGCCAGAACTCAGAAAACATTAATATGTCACATGGAACATAACTATAGAAAGCATCATCTCCTCAATTCTGTTCGAGTCCCATCACTGGTGCAATATGTGAAGATCATTGTTACATTTCCTCGCGTTGAATATTGATCGAATACTAAAAGTAGAGTTAATCATATTCCTACACTAATGTAATTTGTTCAATGCTGACAGTTGACACAGGGCATGTCACAGTTTATGATAGTCACTTGTTGTTTACGTTGATAATAATTCCGAAACATATATAAAAGCCGTCGATATTGTTATCATGAAATATATAGCAATTGGATAAAAATGCTTATACTGAATCAACGTCTTCCTTGGGAGTCGTGCTTCTAGCAACCACATACGTTCAAGACCAGCTGCTGTCCCAAAGTTGCAGAAGTACAGAGGATTGAAACATACAGGGTGTAACTGCTTTAGATGCGGTCTTTCTGAATGTTTAGAGAGGCATAAAAACATGACACCAATCAAATGCAATAATATTTTGATGACGTTACTTTTACAGTTACAGACACACAAAGAGGCAATTACATGCAGTTGTAGTGTTGTCGTTCTCACCCTTCTGTTCTCATGTCAGTCCAGCCACATCACAACATGAGGCATCAGTAAAAGTTTCACGCATAAAATCATACCATCATGCAATATGGTCACTATACACAACCTGCGACCAATATTGTCCGGACTAGCAGCATGGTGAAGCTGGACTTCATTTACCTTTCCATCTGCCAAATGTGTATGAAGATTACATCACGGAATAAACATAGACACAGATTCCTGAGCGCTATGGCTGCCGATCTCAACTACCAACTCCATGACCCCAATAACAGCTTTGACTCATATCTATGTAAAACACTGGTTATTAGCAAAGGATGTGATTTCGAACTTGTATAACATGCCATATAAAATCTTAATTGTGTTGTTTTGCCTTTACAATTTTTCCTATATATTCTACTATGGACAATATGCCAAGGAGAAATCGTGGGTCATCGACATTAATATTGGATTTTACAGCCTTTAATCCTCCCTTTAACGCTTCAAGTCTATCAATTACACAATGCTTGTGTCGGGGTCTCGGGAGGCAGCTAATGAGCCAAAGCTTTGGCATCCCATCAGGATACGATATTTTAAATTTCTTTTGTCTTTTGTTTTCAATTCAACGAGAAGATTCCCTGCTGATTATCAATTTGGACGGTGAAGGATTTTTTTCCTTTTTGATAAAGTCTTGTTTCAACACTCTTCAAGACATCACAGCAAACTCACAAGTTAACTATTCAATAAGACAATTTCCTAATAATGTATAGGATTTTGTAGAGTTGGACGAGTTTTTATAGTTTTGTGCCAGACTCCCAAGGGAAAGGCATTCATCTCACAGATTATATTCCAACTTGACTTATGCTAGACAGGTTGGCAGTTCTTCGGGAAATATGCTAATTGCGATTTAGTCTCACAGACTACACTATCTGACAGTTCCCTTACCATGGTTATTTCATCTATACTGTACAACCTTCAAGGAGGACAGGACGCATGGGAGTGATCGTGTAATGTGAGCCACTGATTTCAGGAGAGACAGCTACACATAGACCCATGTAAAACCAAAGAACAACAACAGGAACAGACCCACCCTCCACACCCACACACTGACAAGTAAAGAAAACTAGTAACTGACAACCACGACTCACAACCACAAAAACAACCAAATGCATGGAAAAAGGACTATATAAGACACATGCATTTACTGAGACAGAACAAAGCAGCAACACTGGCACAGACTCAGACATACCTGTAAGTGATTGTGTCGGGTATGGAGGACTTTTACTTTCGTCTGATCTGTCCCCTAAATCTAAAGTATATTCATACTCTCAGAAAGCTCGGCAATCTGTAAATTCCCTAAAAAGTCTTGGTTTAAACAGTAGAGATCTCCGCCCTACTTCTTCTGTTAAAACATGGAAAAGAATGATACTTTCGTCAACCTTTTACGGTTGTGAACTTTTACCCATTCTTCGAGGTAAAGATTATAATTTGGTAGAAAGTACACTGAGATATTTCGCCAGATGCATTCAGGGCTTCGGTAAGCGCTTTTCCTCTGCTGCAGTCTTAGGTAACCTTGGATTGTGGAGCATGGATGGATATATAGATAAATGTAGACTATAACTTCTTGGCAAGCTGTGTAACAGCAAGTGTAATTCTTCAGTCAAAGATATTTTATGTGTACATCTAGCTACCTTTCAAAATAGAACAGGTGTCTCACACAGTATATGTGATACACTTATTCAAACCCGTTTCAAATACAACCTCTTCAGTTATCTTAGTGACTATCTAGATTGTGGAAGGTTTCCATGTAAATCGTCATGGCGAAGAATAATTATTAGTTGTATAAAAGAATCTGAAACTGAATGATGAGTTTCTCAAGTGTGTGTAAGACAAGATATCAATGGATATCGCCTGACCCACAATTTCTTTGGTGTACATAGATTGTATTGTTTGATGTATTTGTTCCCACAATTTAAAGATATATTTCTGTTTTGAGTACAAATCAGCTCAAGGAGAAAATTCTCAAAATACTGCGAACGCTGCAAAAGATATTGTAATGATTATGGCTGCCATATAATTCTGCACTATGAACAACAGAAACAACTCATAGATCTCCTTGACTTGGACGTTTATGTACAAATAGAACTACTATCTGAAGATTAGATGTTATCGCTGTTTTCTGGGGGTGAACTAGCAATAACTAACGATATTGATGAACTGTTATGGAGATGCATGATTGTCCTCTTCTGTAAATACTTATATTCATTGCTTCCCTCTCTAAACCTTGCATTCTAGACCTTTCATTATGTTTCTTTGTACATATGATATAGTTATATATGAATATATGAATGTTTTGTAGATATATTGCTGTGGTAATGTTGCTTTAAATATTTTATGTATATGTTTACAATGAACTTCGGACTGCAGTCTGGAGGAAATAAAGAGATTCATTCATTCATGCATTCATACCAACAATCAATGGGTATCCAGTAAGATGATAGGACATTGTGAACTTTGTTAACCTTGCATACTCTCCACAAGAACGTATGGTATGTATTTACAATTTTTACAGTTTGTTTTTTGTTTGTCTTTTTTGTTAATGTTAACAGTACTACCCCACCAGATGAATCAACTAAATTTCAGGCACAAAATTATCCAGGTTTCCTTGGAGACCTACAAATAGCATAATTACAGCATTCATTTGCGGGAATGTTAACCGATTTCTGGAATAATATCTGGACAACAGCTCCATTTTGAAGAAAGTTTTCAAGGCTAACAACAATTTCATTCGTATTATAACGATGTACATTATTTGGAGAAACGCATATTGAGAGTTACACAAGTCATCGTGCTCTTGATGTCTATATCATGAATCACTGAATCTACTGCGTCCGTGCTCTGTACCCAGGGTATCCCCAACGTAATGTGGTCATACCCCAGAAACAATCTGTTCACACCCGGCGCAGTCTCAGTGCACCTTTCACCTATTCAATGCACACGAAGAATCATTGAACCTATTCTTCCATTAAACCTGAATGTCTCCTATTCGTTCATTGGAAGTCATTGGCATCATGGCATCATTGTACACTTGAACATCCTTGGTACGCAGTCTTCATACCTACGTTTTTTAAGACTAGCATATGAAGATAAACTGTGTTCATGCTGTGAGCGATCCTAGAGAAATGCTTGAAAAAACAACAGTGCTTAAAGTTCACTGAATACATTATTTCTTAAACGTTCTTTGACGTTTATGGAACAATGCAAAGCTTTTTACATTTTCATGAAGGATTCCCCATGAAGCAGATATAGTTACCTCAAACCTTTTAATGACGGACCAAATGTGATAATTGTGCACGTGAAGGTTCACGTTGAGTAACTGAAAAATAAACAAGAGCTCAACAAACAAATTGGTCTTGATTCGGGGTATAAAAGAGCACCCGGAATAGATGTAGACGAGCTCGAAATCTAAACATTGTGCTGACCGGACGGGAATAACCTGTGATTTACTCACTTAATGCTCTGTTGAACATACCACTCTAGCGCCTTGATATTGGGCATCATTGTGCATGGGTAAAATCAATAACTAAACCTGCTCTTGTTGATCGCGGGGGCTTCTCGCCGAAGACATGCAAAAAGCTCTTTTACAAAACGGAATAAAAGAATAAAACAAAGTAATACCTTCTACCTGACCTACGTTTCCATTAGTGTCAGACTGGGGGACGGCTTGAAACTAATCGAATTTAGATATCCTGAAACTTGCATGTCATGTGCACATTGCGAGAAGTTTCCAGCAAACATTTCCATTTCTGCGCCGGATACACAACATCGACGAACGGAAACGTGAACGCCACGGCAAGCAACACCAATTGTTTAATATATACATTTAGAAGCATATTCTTGTTGCCATTAACTATAATAACTGGGCCAACCATGTCTGTCATCTGGAACCTGTTGTATGTGTCAACAGCTTATGCATTGTTGAGGAATAATTGGCAAAGAGCATTTGCCGAAACTTCACAGTTTCCCGATCGTCATGCCTTTATTCGACATTCTATTCATGTCTTGAATGTTCGGCGAAGAAATACCAGGGAAGTACTACATGGACGGAGTGTCAGTCTGATACTTACTCACCTCGTCAGAAGAGGAACTTTCCATGTAATACCGGCATATATGTGGTACTTGATCATAACAAATCAGCAATTTCGGTAGACGTATGTCAGATACTCTGTCAAGCATCTGTGATTTGTTAGATGACGGAGGAAATAGATGCAACCATTTGTTTTAATCATCGCTTCCCAAGGTATAAGATCGTACTAATCAGCATAAATTACACAAAATGACATTACACGTGGATAAGATGTGAATAGCTTCAACAATCAAGAGTATATTTCCATTAGTCACTGTAGCTGATTTGGGTCAACTAAAAGTTTCTATTTTAGTTGTGATTGTGGAAGGTTTTCTGAATGAAGTAAGTCATCATTAGTTATACGCCAGATGGGATAAGTAGTTCGGCTTCTCACTATTCAGCAAAAACAGTTGTGATTTCCGAAGCCAATTTGTTTGGATGTTTAACACTGTCTCAGCAATATTCCAAGGGTACGGCAGTGATCGAGCCTAGACCAAACAATGCAGTGATCGACAGCATAAGCATCGATCAACTTTGGCACCACAACATACGTAAGGGAGCCTTATCTCACGCTATCTTCGAGAACTTTTATTTGCAGATGATCAATTCTAAGCAAGATCGTCACTGGTTATGAAACCCCAGTGCTAAGGTGTGAAAATTGCATGCATATATGAACATAGACGAAGTTCAACCCGCTGACATAGAACGGACAGTCTCGATCACCCGACAGAATAGGCACCAGTGAACCCATAATTCAAAGGTGATGAAAATATATGAATGGGTCATTGAAAATCAGGAGCGACACCTGAACCCTCCCACACGAACAAAACTCATCTAGAAGCTTTTTGCGGGAATTTCTAATTAGGATAAAATGCACTAAGTCATCAAATATCTGCTTCCTGCTTTTCACAGTTCAATAGGTTGGAATAGTCAGTGATAGATTTGCTGCCGGCATCATGTGGACTTGACGACTGAGATTGTGGAGCTATGCTAACGGCGATGAACAATCACGTAGACACCGTGTTCGTAACCCGACATGACTGACACCAGCCAACTCGTGGCTTTCAAGAAATAGGTTGGCCGATGTTTCCACAACCGTATACCGGGAAATTTTCGAAGTAACCAATAATTAGGAAAAGTGAGAAAAAGAATCGTGCTTTCTATAATTATTAGAATTACGAATTTAGAATATCAGACTTCACTTGCTATCCAATGCACCAATAATCTAAACACAATGTCATACGCGTTGTGACTGGGTGTTTAAAATGACCGTTCCTTCATATTGGAATAGAATAAACGTTTTATTATTCTGAGTGTTGGTCGTGCCAGTCTTACTTTCAGCAAGTATCTGATAAAAGGAGATTAGGCTGACGCCGGAGGTTTCAAATGAAATATTCCCGTGCTTCAAATATTCAATAACACCCGGAAAATGGCCAACACATCATGTTTATCGACATTGCAAACACAAAAGTAAACCAAAGGGGTTGTACTGTCTGCACTCGTTTACATCGATGAAATATTCCCGTGCTTCAAATATTCAATAACACCCGGAAAATGGCCAACACATCATGTTTATCGACATTGCAAACACAAAAGTAAACCAAAGGGGTTGTACTGTCTGCACTCGTTTACATCGACTATGGGTTCAGGAGTGAAGTGTCCTCAGCTGACCGTTCCAGCTGGTTCCCATGGTAGCATCTGGAGCTCATTTGTGACGTCATTCTCACTTTACGTCACAATATGATTTGAATGACGTCACCACTGTTGATGACACAAGAAAACAATTGTTTGCGATGTTTCTACGTGTTATTACGCAGTGAATAGTCTTGCGGTTTCCAGGAATCTAATACCATTTGATCATGTTTTTCAACCAATCAGATTACAGAACACAGTGACTTTTGGTTTATAATGTAGGTACAAATAATACAGATCTTTTATATAATCTAACATGTCTGTAACAAAGCAATCTCAGAATTACTTTCAAGACAGAAATATGTGTTTATTTGGCATGAGCGTATCGCACGTTTTCTACCGTGATAGAATAGCGACGAAATCATACAGATGATCACACTAGAAGCGTGAGTTGGATAGGTTGTCAAGGAGGCCTTTTTCCGCCGTGCAGGAGTACGTCCAGTACATATGTCAGTATATATGACTTTTAATTAGACAGCACCATAACCTTGCATGGGTGCTTCAAAATACAATGTCGTCAGCATGTACATAATATTTTGCTCAAACATTATGCTGGGATGTCTAGACAAATATTAAATATATGTCAAAGGCACAATATCTCACATGGCACGAAGAAACCAATTCAAATAAGTACACTAGATTTCTTATAACGTCATACTCAGAACTTGACAATAACTGTATTCAACAACACTGTTTTCATCAGTTATAGTTAAGATTATAATTTACTGACGGAGATATCGGGTTTTGGTATCTGTAGCTGAAAACAATACCTGGACTGTAATAAAATCTGAAATATGTTTTGGTTTTAAATATTTGTATAGGTGAAAGGTGATAAAATATCATACATGGTCAGTAATTTGAAGACTGACAAATTATGTGAACGTTCAGTTCTTCTGATAAACACTGCTATCAATCTGTGTAAGAAAACATTAATTGTTATGCTACACACATATTCTTGAGGCCAACAATCAACCTTCGCCAAAGGCAAACAAGTTGGATAGCAGCGTGGGTGGAAGTGTTTCTCATATGGGCAATTAATGTCGAGCTGCTTACGTTTGTTATTCTGAAAGACGAGATTCAGTTCATCAGTTTGTCTGAGCTAAGCACTTGGACAGTTTCACCACCATGTATGCTCTAATTGGTACACTGACATTAGGAACACAAAAATATTGTATTATTATTATTATTATTGTGCACCACGCTAATCACTTGGTATCGATGAAGTCTTGGGGTAAGCGGGGAATCGAGTTTCATAATTAAAATTACTGTAAGACACCAGCGATTGTCATGAGGAATATCCCCCTCACATTACATACATCATGAATCAGTTTTCTGAATAGGCTGAACAATATATCGATCATGTAAACAGATAGAGTCCGTTGAACAGATATGCATATTTCAACTACGAGGATATACGACAAATGTCCTGGACAAAAGGAAGCCCTTACATTGATCAGTTAATTATAAATGCGACCGTCATAGCCGTGGTTTACGTTGTATTGAAATACGAACTCACAGCATAAATGTCACCGCCACAGTTATATGAACGAACCTGAGAAAGTACAACCAGCCTTGTAAAAAACCAGCCTGTGCAGCATTGATGTGCGTATTCCTTACAACCCAACAATTAGTTGTTGACATGACACTATGCACGTAGAGGTCAATGACATTCGGCAAGGCGATACTTCAGCATCAAGAACGTGAAAATGTTGTTGATATGACTTCTGAGGTGATTGCAATGGGCAGTTATATTCAGTTTGGACAATAACTCAAAAACCCGGGCGTCCGTCGCGGTACTGTCCACTTCGAAAATTATATAAAGTCTTTTAAGTTTTTAGTAAAGGTTTTATTAGCTTTTACCAAGAAATGCTTGCATAAATGGGAAATCGAATATACAAATATGTACACGCGGAGTCTATGGTCACTGTATTGATCACGGTGAAACATAAGGTGATCGTGACTGTATTTTACAACATAAAATTTAAACATGGATATTTGTGTGTTATCATGTGCATGGGAAAACATTAATTTATGCGTTATATGTAAACTCAAATCGGCGTAGTAAGTAGGCTCTTACAACAATTCCAGTTTTTTTGTGAATGGCGTGGCGCTACACATGTTGCAGGTTTTACATGTTTGTAAAGAGCGCCTTATCATGATCCGCTTGTCATGTATGGTGGAATATATATAAGCAGGAGATAAACATTATGTGTTGGCCAATTTCCGGGTGTTATTGAGTATTTGAAGCACGGGAATAACGTTGTTAATAACCTTTATCGAAACATCGCTGTTATAGCAACAAAGAAGTTGTTTGTCCATATCAAGTCATCCTTCTCTGCAATAGCGTCTGTCGAGATTACGGATCGTCAGGGTATAGCGGTTAATATTGACAAAATTCCCATCATTGATAGTAGTATCTGTTGTAATGGTTGAATTGGATACTGTCAACAATCCATTTCAGTTCGTATTTACTATCATCAATAACTACTTTTGTATATGTACGTAAATCCCGTCCTGCAGTGATCATCTTTCTGAATCTATGTCAACTAGAACTCATATTTACAACCTGTGGTGTTTCTTTATAGGAAGGTGATCTGTGTGTAAACGAATATGGTCTAGACAACCCAATGATTGGGATCATCACAATGTGACAGATGTGATGTGGATACAATGTGGATACAGTCCGCCAGGTACACCCGTGAGCATTAAATATTCTAGCGGATGTAAGCTATTTGTGCGATATATGCTGTGTAATTCTACCATTCGTAATTTACTCCGTCAGCTTTTGTAGCTGCTATAAACAGATATTCAACAGTTTCGTGTACTTCAGACAGTGCATGGTAAAATTACAATGGGTCGCTGGAAAATGATACCACATAGTCTGGCCTGTACACCTATTGTACATATGTTACCATACACACCATAATCAACATGATGTTCATTATCTGTTTTGTCGGAAGAATGCTTTATTAAACTGTCTGGATTCTTGTCTTGCAGCTGATGTTTTGAAATGAAAACATGTCTGGCATTCGTCACTTCTGCATCAATTTGCACGTCTTAATTCTGCTAAGCCATGTGATCAGAACTACGAACTGCCTCTGCACCATACCTGCTCCTAGACAGACCAGAAAGGAGTCTACAATGTTACTGCCCACAAAAAAACTGTATATATCGATCCGATGATCTGAAAATTGCAGTCAAGTGCAATCAGTTTGTGTGCCTAACACTGGATAATTGCAGATGTGTGTTCGTAATACTAAACCGGTCCTTGTGAAATAATCATTATTACTTCCATCTGAAACTGCGAGCATCAGACTGAAGGTCAGACTCCCTGAGAGCCCCAGTGGGTTGATGTAACTTGATGACAACCTTCAGAACAAACATGATTTGGTTTCCAATTCCTTGCTTATATCAACTTGTAAGAAAACGAAGTACTTAACATATTTATTAAATTAACATGTACGAGTGTCCCCAGAAACATGCCTATTTTCTTAGAAAGATTCTGTATGTTTTTGTTGTTTTTTTTTATTTGAAAATTGCGTAACTGTTTGATGAGATAGACATGTACTGATGTTTTTGTTTCTTTTTCATAGCAAGTTAATAATCATGTTAAAACGAATTCTACAACAGCAGCTTTTTCCTGAGGAAGACGGCAGTCCTCACAAAAAATGTTACTTTTTTGTCACAAATGACATGAATATATATGAGCTTTGTGAATGTCGTGAAAGTGTATGAGTGGAAAAAGCATGAAATAGTTATTGAAGTATTGACAATACTGTTGTTCAGGGAAATACAAATTCAACGATAAGAACCACAGTGAAAAATATTAAAACACCCCTTCCTGGTAATGAAGCATATTTCATGGCTCATCAGCCTCAGCACCTGGCGCCACAACAATGGTCTCTCTTGGCGCTCAGCCCACACAGGTTAACCTTTCAAGGTTTGTTTCAGCGGATATCTCAGCTGATACAAATAACCAACTCACCCAACTTGACTTGGCAACATATTTAAGGATGAAGCTGACTCGTGTTTTGTACATGTAAATGCATTTTCGAGATGCACTGCACAAATCAAGACCAATTCTGAAAATAAATTGTCAAGCGAACGCTTACGTTTCATGTAAAACGGCAGGTTGAAAGTTTGTGGTAGCAAACCTTACGAGTTAGACTTTCAATGTTCATGAATGCCTTTTTTTCATGAATCGGCAGCATGAACAATAATAATATCTGTTACGAAGATGCGTTATCATTTGTGCTTTTAGGTATCCGCACAGTGCAACGTGTCAGTCCAAATAAGAGCTTTTGACAAAATGTGGACTTCCTTCAATTTGACATTTGTATGCAAACAGTGGCTCATGGTATGCTACATTGATTTCAGTTCCATTCGTGCTTAACTTGATGTTATAGATATACTTAATTTCCTCTGTTGTGACGAAGAGCAGTACATAAATGAACACAAAATACAAAACAGTGAATCAGCCGTAAGACTTAGATGCACGAGGATATTGTAGATACATAAGTGTAAGTGTTAATGATATAATGGCTAGATAAGGACACAACTTTCTGGATGAGCAACCTTTCTAATCAGGCTTCACCTGATTAATGAAGTTGCTCATCCAGAAACAAATGTCCTTACCTGATTCTCCAACTTCTAAACATGCCTTTCAAAGGAAATATTGATAGATAGATTGGATATTTATATAACGCACATATCCACGCACTAGTGCATGCTCAAGGCGCTGGTATTTTTCCCTCGATCACGGGATGCCAATCTCAACAGCACATCGTATTTCAATTTCAACTCCCTGGGGAGTATACAACTCTTATAATGCATAGTATATAATGAATAGTTGAGGTCTGGGCATATGGTATACATTTCCGAAGAAATTCAGATAATTTCAACATTACTTGAATCAAAACCTGAAAGTCTAAATGATTAAATTATATTCCCCATTTGCATAAAGTTCATAGATTTTCCTCACTCTGGTAACAGAATGTAACAAAGTCATGCACTGACAAGCAACGATGCAAGTGCCTCGATCATAGACGCTATTTCTGTCTCGAATGAGTGTCGCACAGTTTAGCACCATTTTGTGGTGCCACTGACCTGACGTGTTATATTAACCCCAAACAGTACATTTGGTGCCCATGCGGTCCCCAGCGGTATGCATTCTCTATTTTTTTTCTAAATGACAGATCGTATTTGGTTGGTTATATTAGGTGGTTGTCATTTATCGTGTTGCCATTACATACACCTACTATTGTTGTGTTGACTTCTCATACAAGATGATTAATCTGAAAATTTATCTGGGGTCTAATGTTCTACATTCAGCATGTTGCATCCTATCAGCACATGCACAGGCAATAACAGCTTGATTTCATAAATTATTAGTTTTATATTTGAAATAGTTTGAAGCCAAGATGCAAAGAAATCAAGCGCGATACACAGCTGCTCAAGCTCTGCGTATGATTGTTGAAAGTGACACCCATCCTTCGGATTTGGACAATTCTGACTTTGGTGATGATGATGATTATATGGTTGGGTCTATTGATAATTCTGGCCATGTGTCTGGCCTGGAGTCTGATGGAAGTATTTCAGATAGTTGTTCAGATATGGGTAGGAGGTGGTAGAAGAACAACAGGATGTTCGTAATGTACCTGGCCCAGATGATGAAAATAGAGCAGATAGAGAAAGAGATAGTCCTGACAAGGAAAATGGAGGAAGAACAACGATTAGAGAAGAAGAATGGACAGGAGAAGAGGAGGAGGAAAATGACGAGGAACAAGAGGAAGAGGACGCAGAAATGACGTAGGTCAAGACCACTCACATGGGGATGCGCACACAATTATGCTATTCTCCAACAACAACGCGACAATTTAAGGACCAACCGACAACAACAGAAAGAAGTGATTGGGGTTAGAAATGGCAAAGAATGGAATCTGACTCAACCAGCAATCCACAGGAGAGGTCTTCGGGACATCATACGACACCCTGCTGATGTTACAGCAGAAGACGGGGTCGATAACATCAAGAATGCTTTGAGTTATACCCGAAAGATGAGATCTTGATATTATTATGCTTGAGACAAACAGAGAAGTTTCTCGCGTGTATTGACAATGGAACACAGATCATCCCCATCTGAAAAAGACATAGAGACCTCTGCATCTGACTGATCTGAAAGCATCTATTGTTCTGTTGATCTTGGCTGGCGTTTATCATTCAGGACGGGCTATTTTTCGTGCTGCAATGACTCTCAATAGATTCAAAGCTTCCTTAGATTTGATAACAAGACCACAAGACCAGAACGCAAGGAACGAGATTAACTTCCTGCCATCAGAGATGCGTAGATGGTGTTCATAACGTTTTTTCATACCAGGTTCTGATCTCACTCTGAACAACTGTTCCCCTTCCATGGAAGATATCTATTCCGCCAGTAGATAAAGAATAATTAAACAGAATAAAAATCTGTTGGAAGTGTGATGCAGTTTGCAGCTATCCCCTCAATTACCAAGTTTACTCGGGAAGGCAAGCTGGCCAATCAAGCGTAGGAAATCAAGGGACACGGGTAGTCATGGAGATGGTTAAACCATGGAATAGGACAGGACGGAATGTCAACGCTGACAATCTCTTTGTCAGTGTGCCTCTGGTGGGAGATCTGCTAGCTCATCATTTGTATTTGCTGATCATCTAACACTGGTTTCTTATGTGCCAAGGAGAAACAATAAGGTCATTTATACCATGCACAATGACCAGTTTACTCACGGTGAGCTTCACAAACCAGAAATCATATCTCACTACAATGTGAGAAGGAGTTGTTGACAATGTGGATCATTTGACTGGAATTTACTCGATAAGACGTAAACGCAACAGATACCCTTTGGGCCTCTTCCATTGTGGATGTTGCTAGAATAACGTCCTATGTGGTATGGCTCTGCAATTACCCCAACTGGAGAGTTCGAAGAGGAGGTTCCCGTCGGCGTATCTTCCTGCAGGTACTGGTTTAAGCTCTCGTACATGACCTACTTCAACAGCGTCTTCAAAACTCAAGGGCATAACCAAAGGGTGTGAACTCTGCATTTGTGGATCTGGGTATGCTCGACATAAGACGGATCGCAAGGCTCGCTAAATACAATGTGTATTCCTAATATAGGATATTAACCATCCCAAAACATACTCACGTGATAACATATATATATAGTTTTATGTGAGAGTGTTATTGATTGTGCAACACAGCTTAAAGTGCATATGTAGAAGAAATAACAACTTCGATATTACAACAACCCCTTTTTCTTAAATAATTAGTTTTAAATTCACATATCACGTAGAACTTTGGAGTGAGTCAAGAAAATATATTTTGTCTCCATGTGGTCATGACCGTCCAATCACAGTGGCACCATCTTATCGAACGTTCTCTTATAATCAGTAGGCATAATATTTATCAGTCACAGTTTGGTGGAGATGCTTGCTGGCAATAGAGTAGTGATGCTTCATGTTTCAGTGAGTGAGTGAGTGAGTGAGTTAATATTTAACGTCACATTGGCACTCTTTCAGCCATATCGTGATGAGAACATTTTGGTACTGAAATGAAATATGTATACATTATAAAAACCAGTCGTCAAAGGACAGTAAAAGCACTAGAATATCACATTTACAATTAAAACTAGCGAGGAGAGTTAAAACAAATACCACTATTTGGACAATACAACATACAATACGGGCTGTAGATCGCCAACAACTGAAGGTAGATCACCATGCTAGGGACCATGGGGACTTACAGTACCTCCGCTACCTGCATGGACTCCAGATGGATTTACACCATCCCCTCAGCCATTGGCGATTATACTGAAAGTTAACCATTATTGAAAACAACAAATATACTACGATTAAAAGTTTACATAGAATGTTTTGGACTTCCCTACTCATGTTTCAGAGGTTCCTGGCCACAACCACACACTCACAAAGCAACATTGATTGTTCACCAGAAAGATTCAAAGCAAGCCTAATAAAAGAACATAAAACAGCCTTGATGTACGGCGGTCGTGCTTCCTTGCCTGCTTTGTGTCCGTGCTGCCTAAATAGAGTCGGGGGCCACATGACCACACAACAACCCCACAACTATGGTCTTTCATTGTATTGATAAATATATATCATTGAAAATCGTGCCATAATACGCGTCGTGTTATTTATGAAAACCTGATGGTTTAAAGGTGGTTTCTACAGAGGATTTATGCAGCTTACCGATCGTATTTTGTCATAACAACTACTGTAAAAGGCAAAGATATTATTTTATGATATATATATATTTTACATTAGACTTGTCGGAAGGTGTTCTCTTACGTCAGCGAGCTGTCCATAGACAGGTGGATCTCCGCTTACAACATCTAGAAGCAACCCTTGTACAAACTGAGAAAAGGAATCCACAAAGGACTACGTATTAATATGGAACCTGAGCCATTTGTAACTGAACTTGTTACTTTGCGCCAGTGCATTATTTTCCGTTAATAAATGCCTGGTCTCTAAATATATACAATTTAATCACCCATGTATACTTGACATGTAACAGGGGCTGGAATATATGCATGGCGTGTTGACACCCATGGGAGATGATGTATGAAACGTCTACCATGCCAGGCACCCCTCGCGAGCCACCTCCTAGTGGTGGGTGCTCGATAACGCTAAGAGCTCGCCAACCCCCTCGTGTGGACCCGGGTCAACTAGGTCCATAGAACCCCATGGCTACGACAGAATTGGGCAACCTGTTTGCCGTGGGTTGCGTCCCGTGTCGGTGGAGGACCGTATTCTGGTGGTTGAGGGCAGTAGGAGCTGAACCGTGTTCCTGTTGCTCAACACACCACTACGGCAATTCCTTCACCTAGACGGTCACCTGGACTTGTATGTCATTACACAAATTTAATTTGAAAATGTTTTACTTTTGGACTTGGCACATTTGTGTATATCAAATGTTAACGATTTTTCAATATGATGCTTTGAACTTTGCCAAGAGTCTTATGCCCAGAAGGCGGTGGTTCATGGGCCAATCTGGTGGATTTGTTATTTTATAACTCCTCTGCTGAAATATATCATCCGTGTATCCTTGGACACCCATCTTGTTTTTAGCATTGGCCTTGTGAAATTCCGTGGTGGGTGGGGAGCTCGGATGATGATCCTTAAAACACTATCCAAGGCTTGCAAAACTCCTATCACCAAGAAAAAACGTCCTCTTGACACAGATCCTGATATTAATGAACTAAGACCGTCCACAGCTATTGACTACTGGCCACGTTTTCTAGTACTTGAGACCGTTGACAAGACGCCCTGAACCCTTTTGCTGTTTCAAAAGACATACAAGGCATAGCAGGAGACGTTAAAAACGTTAGACGTTTGCGTTCAGGTTCTCTTCTTATTGAATGCAGTAAGAGACAACAGGCAACTAACCTCCTATCAACTAAATCTTTTGTCGGCATTCCCGTATCAGTCATTGCCCACCGACCGCTTAACAACAGCAAAGGCACAGTGAGAGACCGACACCGCCTTTTTGCTGATATGCTGGACATTGATATTGCCTCAGAAATGAAGGAACAAGGCGTGTTACAATATGTAAAACGTTTCACTACCCGGAAACACAATGTGATCCAACAAACAAACACAAATTTGTTTTCTTTCCCTAATCCGACTGCTCCTAAATCAATAAAGGCTGGTTAGTGTCATATCAAAGTGGAAACGTATATTCCAGATCCACTGAGATGTTTCAAGTGCCAAAAGTATGGGCATGGCTTAAGTATTTGCACACTGTCTCTTGTGTGTGCTCACTGTGGCGACATAAGATTGTGACAGTAGTTATAAGAAACGTATTAACTGTTCAGGAGACATGGAAGCAGCAGATGGAGATAAACAACTCAAATTCACCCAAAGTATTAGCTTTTTTTGAAGCAACACAACTTGTCCAGAGATCTGAATTAACATAAACGCATGCTTCAAAAGCTAAGACATCATCTGAGGCGATGAATAAAGCAACCAGATCAACTTCAGGCTGTCAAACAGATTTGGAGTGGGTGAACACTGATTCCCCACAGACTTTTGCACCTGCAATATCTACCCAAACTGCTGAGCCACTTTCTGGCACGTCTCAAAGTCAACCAGAGTCAGATCGTGATCATAATGCATCATCTCAGTCTACCACAAGGTCTAAGTTGTTGTGTAACATACAACAAATTACTACAGGCAAAAGTAAACCTAAGTCTGATTTTTCCCAAAAAAGCCAAAGTGGCAGAGCCCCGAAAGTGTCTGAAAATAAGATTAAACTGTACAACAAATATGGATCACTTGAGGACATGAACGTGTCCGGAAATGTCTATTCTACATGTCGCCTACCAAAAAAGTGCGGCGTAGGTCCCCAATAAATCCCCCGAAAAGATAGTTTAATCACACAATATCGTACAGTGGAATTACAGAGGACTAAGGAATAATTATAATGAGTTATAGTTATAGGTCCAGGATTGTACGCCGTCAGCAGTCTGTCTGCAGGAGACTTATTTAAAGCAGCCAGATCCTTTTGAGCTACGTCATTTCAATGCTTATCATTGTTCCTCACCTCCGGGTGACAGAGCCACTGGAGGATCTTCAATCCTAGTCAAACAGAATGTTACACTCAATTACACTCACTACTAATCTTCAAGCAGTTGCCGTCCGACTCACTTTACATGTTACGCTCACATTATACTCTTTGTATGTCTCACCGTCTACAGCTCTTCAGAAGACTGACCTTCAAACCCTATACGACCAACTCCCTAAACCGTGTATTATTATGGGAGATTTGAATGCCCACAGCCCACTCTGGGTTGGTACAACTACTAATACTAAAGGTAAACTATTGGAAGGGTTCTGTTCAGATAACGCTTTATGCTTATATAATGATGGTTCTAACACATATTTAGATCCTGACAACTTACAACTATTAGATCCTGTCCATCATCAAGGTCTGAGACTTTGTCTTGGCTCCTTTGAACTTCATCTGTTGACAGCCTGTGTGTCCAGGCTGATGAACCGTCTCTTGAGCAGCAACGTACAACATTAGCTGTACATTATGTAACAAAACTGTATTCCAATGAGTCAAACCCTGCATATTACTGTCTTTTTTTCAATTCTCTATATGAGGATTTATACAAAAAGAAATCATCTCTTGTTACGCCTCTTGGTTTAAGAATAAAACCACTTAGTTCTGATGCCAGCATTGAGCTGGATAATATAGCCCCTTCCCGTCTTCTTTCTTCTCCCCCTTGGCAATTGGTCAGGCCACAAGTGGACCTAACATTGACCACATTTATAATCAGAAACTAATGAATTACATTATAAACAAGAGTATAATGAATTAAAACATAAATATAGCCACTCTCATTGAATCCAGAACAATCTCTTCTTGATTACCGGATAATAGCTCTATTTTCACTGCTGAAGCGAACGCCATATTAACGGCTCATACATATATTCAGAAACATCCTAAACATAAACAATACATAATCTATTCGGACAGTCTTTCTTGCCTTCAGGCTATTAAAAACTTATCATGTAAACATCCACTTTTAATCGAATTACCGAATTGTGTAATGATCTTGCTACTGGCCAAAGCGACATCGTCTTTTGTTGGTTACACAGCCAGGTGGGCATTTCTAGGAACACACTGGCTGAACTTGCTGCTAAAGCAGCACTCAACAAATCTGTGACACCACTTCTTATTCCCTACACTGATTATAAAGCTACCATTAGATCTTACATCCGTCTGATGCAGAAGAGGTGGGACAAGAAGATATCAACACATAGCATGAAATAAAATAATACATTGGTTACACCTACTTGGGTTGTCAGTCCACATTTGAAGAGGTCATTATGCGACGATGTCGTATTGGCTACACAAGATATACACATGAATATTGGCTTATAGGTGAAGATCCCCCGTTTTGTATCCCTTGTGATGAAAGAATCACAGCCAAGCATATTTTGCTTGACTGTCTTATAATATACCATCACAAGAGATAACTATTTTGATTCCCGAACTATGTAGGATCTTTTCAATAACACAAGTTCTGATTTAATCATTGATTTTTTAAAAGACTTATATTTATTAACTGAATTGTAAATAGATAAATATTTTATTATTGGAAGTTTAAATTCGCAACTGTTCTTGTTAGTGACTGTATCCTCAAATGGGGTTGAAGTACTGTAAAACTATTGTCCTCCGAGAGGGTACGTAAGTCCACAAACACTCAAAGTAAACTCAAACGTTCCACGTTTTTGATCATAGAATAAATACCTTTTTACTGTATGGCTAGATTTCCCAAATTGCTGACGACAGAGGGGATGATGTAAATCCAACTAGGGTCCATGCAGGTAGCAAAAGTACTGTAAGTTCCCATGGTTCCTAGTATGGTGATCTACCTTCAGTTGTTGGCAATCTATAGCCTGTTTTTATATTGTATTGTCCGAATAGTCATATTAGTTTTAACTTGCTAGGTTTAATTCCATTTGTGATATTCCTGTTGTTTTACTGTCCTTCGTTGACAGATTATTATGATATACATATATTCCACTTCAGTGTTAAATTTTCTCGTCACGATATGCCTGAAATATTGCCTATGTGACGTTAAATATTGACTCACTCACTCACTACTGTGAAAGTGTGAGGTTTGCTTCTGTCCGACACGGGTCCATTTCTGGTGTCCCCAGCTATGACGTTGCTGGAATATTGCTGATACTCGCTCACTCTGGTAGGCACAGCTCTGTCTCGTGAATCACGATGCCTCGAACGACGGGGCTAACCGTGCCTCACATCCCATAAGTCTTTAGAATAACAATAGGGATATAAGGCTGCCTTGTTTATGCTATGTAAATGCATCATTTCATTGATTCAATCCATCACCTGAAGACGTTAGATAAGCCGGCGAAATAGTTCAACAAAAGTGTTGCATCTTAATCTAATTCCAGTTTCTAGGTAATTCTAATTTCTAGTTGGTATTTGTGACTTTAGTTGATAACGGCCATCAGACCGAAGATACGTAAAGCAGGTTGATTAGAAACAATCTTATGAAAGTCAGGACAGCATTGTTTCTCCAAGGGTACAGAAGCAAGGAAATTGCTCTCACTTTTGAAAACTATTAAGTCAATTTGAGACCACGGACGCTTGTATTGAAATGCGCAATCACAAAACAAAGTTGATTCGGATTTAGTAGAAGGCACCGCTGCAAGTTTGAAATCACTGCTTTTCCTTGGCCTCAGCATGCTGATAAAATATCTTTATATTTGGAAATCAATCGCCATAAGTTTTACTAACTTGACTTTCACGTGACGTGCTCTCCACTTGACAGATTCTGGGATCAATGGAATTGAAAGAAACCCATGAAAGGCAAATAGGGAACGTATGTCTCAAATCAAAATGTACTTTTCCTGTTTCTGTGACGTTTTGATCTCTCTTGATCTTACGATTTGTAGACAACTGATTTATTCTCCTCATGTGAGGAACCGACTGACCATACATAATAAGGATGAACGTCCCCAAGCCGGCGGGTCGTCCTTATGTCTCGTAACAATAAACAAGTGACGTATGTCGGAGTTGTTCTTGAGAGTATACAAAATTTATTCTTAACTGATTAATATATTTATATCCTTGTTCATTTTGGAAAATTTGAAGCAGAAAAATGTTGTAGCCACACCACAAACTGTTTGGAATTACTCAGATCAAACGTGACCCGTGAAGGGCCCGGGGTAGAATATGCCTTCAGCAACCCATGCTTGCCACAAAAGACGATTATGCATGTCGTAAGAGGCGACTAACGGGATCGACTGGTCAGGCTCGCTGACTTGGTTGACACGTCATCGGTTCCCAATTGCGCAGATCGATGCTCATGCTGTTGATCACTGGATGTCTGGTCCAGACTCGATTATTTACAGACGGCCGCCATATAGCTCGAGTATTGCTGAGTGTGGCTTAAAACTAAACTCACTCACTCACTCAGTTTAAACGTATAATTCGTTTTGGTGCTGTATGCACGTAACAATACTTCTGGGACTGATTAAACCTATCCTCTCACTCTGGGCGAACGTTAAGCATACTATTACAATTACCAAAAGAAAAATCTGCCCCTTCAATAAACGGTGGTGCCACCCTTTTGCACATCCATTCTCACAAACACAATTTGGCATGTGGTCATTCGATCGGCACTATTCAGCCATATTCTGACCCTGACAGTTGACCCTGTGGAGGCAATCAATATAGTGCGATTACGTTTGGAAACATCTATGTAACAATGACAGATTGCCGTTATATCGTGCAGGATGTCTCAAGGAATCTTTTCAAGATATATGTCTTTTTGTACAAATGTTCTTTGAGAACGCCGAAAACATGACTATGCCATATATTAAAAAAAACTGTATAAATCATTCACGCAATATGTTAAGTCCGTTGCCTTTAATATTGATGGAATACTGCTGAAAGAGGTGTGAATCAAACTGCTAACCTAGACATATAATTCGTCGAAGGTCAATGAAAGTCGACACGGAGCATATCACAGTTTAGAATAGTCACTCGGTATTGGTATGAATTATATTGATATAATACCAATATGATTAATGCCAATATAACTAATACCAATATAATTAGTGCCAATATAATAAATGCCAGTATAATTAATACCAATATAGTTAATACCAATATAATACCAATATAATTAATACCAATATAATTAATACAAATAAAATCAATGCCAATATTATTCCAATATAATTAATACCAATATAATAAATGCCAAAATAATTCATACCAATATAATTAATACCAATTTCATTAACACCAATATAATACCAATATGATTAATACCTATATTGGTATTAATTCCGAATTATTTTAAACAAAGTCGCATCAGCCATGATCTAACGGACACAGGTTAACAGTACGCCACTACTGAATCCAAATCTTCTTTGTGATCATCACGCTTCTTGTTTTGAGGAGGGCTACATAGCCTGTAGGTGTTTTAGAAGCGTTCGTTTTACATGTTTAGGGATGTACAAAACATATGGCAGCGGTATAAAACAATGCTCTTTTAATAATTACTTTTGTAATCAAATGTGACTTACTGCAATATTATTAACGGCATGTGTAGTGTTCTCGTTCTAAAGATTTCACATAGACAAGAATGTAATAGGGACTACCAAAAACGTGTAAGCGGTATTGAAACTGGACACCACTTTATAAACACACGCACAGTTTTCCTAGCATAATGGCTGTTCATTTTAACTACTAACACCATTACCCAACTAACAGCTTTAAACTATATAAATAAATAAAAAATATGGCAGACAGTGGGATTTCAAACATATATATTTTAAAAAATCTTAATTGTGTTGTGTTTGCCTGTACCGTTTTAGTTCTATTCTTTACTGCGGACAATATGTCAAATATATAGCTGAAATCGTGGACCATCCATATTTATATTGGATATTACATTCTTTCATCTTCTCTTTAACGATTCCAGTCTCACAGTTACACAATATTTGTGTCCAGGTCTCGGGAGGCCGCTAATATGGAGAAGCTATGGTATTCTCATCAGGAGACGATATTTAAAGGGTTTTTTTTCAGTTGAAGGGATTTTGGATGAGACGATTCCCTGTTGGTTATCAGTTTCTGCTGTGAGGAATTTATGCCTTTTCGATAAAGTAGTCTTGTTTTCACAACCCTCAAGACAGATACACTATTTCATCACAGCAAACGCACAGGTTGCTTGGGGCCTTTCTTCGTAAATATTCCAAAAGACATTTGCCTGAGACTGTACAGGGGGTTGCAGAGTTTTGATGATTTCTCATCTGTTTGTGTCTGCCTTCCATGGGAAAAAGCATTCATGTAGCAGATTAGGTTCAAACTCTACTTTGACGGGTTGAGACTTGATTGTGAATTAAACCTGGGTTTACAGTTCACTAACCAAGGGCATGAGCACAGAGCACAGAAACAAGCAAACGCACAGGATTGATTTTGAAATATGAACCACTGGCCACATGGCCACAGGGGAGGCAAATTCACATAGACTAGTACAATACCACACACCAGCAGGAGGAACAACAATCAATACACCCCACTCCACACATCCACCCACACCACCCCCTCACGGGAACACCCACTCAAGTACACACATACAGAAAGCTAGAACCTGACACACCCAGCCACAAAAACGCCTATATATAAGTACAATAGAGCACACAAATGCACGGAGAAACCACACACACACACACACACACACACACACACACACACACACACACACGACATAGTATGGCATGTGCGGCCTTGCCATTTCTGCCATGTGTGCTCTGCCCAAGAACGTATGGTATCAATATATATCTTGCTCTTTCATCACGGTCAATCAGATTATGAAGGGGAAAGAAGTAGCCTAGAAACGACGTCATGCAAATATTCAAGTTGTAAATTCAACATAAGCGTTCGTACATTACCTTCCAGCTACCAAGTGCAGAAGAAACATTGTGTCCACTTTGCGTCAGTTGAACTCGGGTGAGGAACTGATGAACTGACCGAGGCAAAACGAAATATGACAAACTCTTTCAGCATTGCAATGCCATTTAAAACAGGTTTAAACTAAATAATACACTCCATTTTTGGAGTTATAAATGACTGAACACGTTACAAATACTGAACAATGTGATGAAATATGTGTTTACTAATAAGGTTATTAGTTACACAAACAATTGCAGATATATAAGTATTTAAGTAAAACAAATGTCTGCTATAAATTAGAATGACGGTGAAATCATGGTAACTTAAGAAAAGAACTATTCGTGCTGATCTTGAAGAAGGTTTGCAAAACAAATGGTGCGAATTGTAGAAAATCTATGAACCGACTTGACTTCACAGCGTGTTCAGGATTTTCCTTTGACATCTAAAAATCATGTAAAAACATTCATTGCCAGGAACATGTTGCCTGAATATACGTACAAATCTGAAGAACAGTTTAACAGTTAGCAACAAATCACACACACAAATCATGATTTCCCAATATTCTCCGGAAACCTTTTGAACACGGACTAAGAATGGTAATCGTGCACATGAAGGTTCACATGGACATGTAATTGAAAAAGAAGTAAGAGGTCAACAACATATTGGTCTTGATTCTTGGCCTAAAAGAGTACCCCTAGTAATCTAAACATTCGACTGACCAGAGGAGAATAACCTGTGATTTACTGTCACGTTATATTCTCCCAGACACATCACGGTAGCATCATGGTATTGGGCATCATTGTGCATAAGTAAAATCAACAACTAAACCTGCTGCTAAACCTGGTTGGTAGCGGCGGCTTTTCACCGAAGTCATGCAAAAGCTCTTCTACAAAAATGAATAAAAGAATAAAACAAAGTAATACGTTCTACAAAAGCTAAGCGTCCATTAGTGTCAGACTACTGGACGGCTTAAAAGGTAACTGCACATTTTGATAGGGTTCCAACAAACATTTCCATTTCTGCGCCGGATACAAAGCATCGACCTACGGAAGCGTCTCCGTCGCTTTAATCATCACCAATTGTTGAATATGTACATGCCTCATCATATTGCTGACATTAACCACAGTGACTGGGACAGCCACGTTCTCTTTAATCTGGAAACAGTACTGATCTATATTGCACCCAGAGGCATTATCATAGGGAATAAATATAAGTAGTTTTGTGATTAAGGGTATACCTTCACTGTTTACTGATCAGGAGACATACTTGTAGCTGAATAACACCAATGGAATAAAAGAGTTGTGAAAAGAGACAAGCTTCTATTTTAGTTGTGATAGTGATAGTTTCTTTGAATCAAGTAAGTCATCAATTCCCAGCATGAGATAGATAGATTGGCATCTCACTTTTCAGAAAAAGAACGTTCTGAGCGCAAAACCCAATTTGTTTCTTTGTTTGGATGTTTAACGCCGTAGTTGGCAATAATCTAGGTATATGGCAATAATCGAGCCCAGACCAAACAATGCAGTGATCGATATCATCAGCACTGATCATCTTGGATGCAACGACATGTGTCAGAGAGCCTAATCCTACCCCCTTCAATTTCGAGAAGCACGAGAAGCATTGGTTGCGGATGATCACTCCTAGCCACGATCATCTCTGTGTGAAAGAACCCAATGCGAAAGTGTGGGAACGGCATGTAGACATCAACACAGACTAAATTCAACCTTTCAACGGAGAGCAAACCGTCTCGATCAGCCGAAAGAATCGACACCTCTGGGTCCATAATACGTAGGTGATGAAAATCCACGTGAACGGTTCACGGAAAATCAGAAGCAACACTTGAACTCTTGCGATTGGGTGTGGACACTGGAACATGGGGACGTTTGTGCTGTTGGATTTGTCTGCTGCTTTCGATGTGGTCGACCACGAGATTCTGAAGTGTAGACTCGAGAAACATTACGGCCTGACAGGACGCGTCCATATTTGGTTCTACTCCTCCCTGTGAGATCGGTGCCTGAGTGTCATCATCAAAAATGCGCAATCTTTAAGGATTGACTTATATGGCGTGCCCCAGGGTTCTGTTTTGGGACCGGTACTGTTCTTAGTAGCCATATGAGTGCCACACTATTTCTACGCACATGACTCCCAATTGATAGAGCGTTTTTCTCCTGGTGCTTAAGATTCATCTCTTGCAAAAATGGCAACTTGTACAACTGATGTCAAAAAGTGGATGACAGCCAACATGCTGAAGTTGAAAGAGAGCAAGACGGAAGCCATGTTCATTGGAGCAGGACAGAGACTCCAGAAACTAGATGTGACTGACATCCCAATATGTGACATCACAGTCCCACATTCAGGATCCGTGAAGAATCTGGGAGTATATGTTCAGTCTAATCTTTCAAAGGCCAGAGAAGTCTCAGAGCTCTGTAGAGTATGCAACTACCATCTGGGGAACATAGGCACTATACGTCATCTCCTGACTCAAGACACTGCAGCAACTCTAGCACGATCCTTCATCCTGTCCCGGTTGGATTATTGTAACAGTCTCCTTGCTGAATCTACACAGTCAAACATTAACTGCCTCCAGAGAATTCAAAATAAAACTGCTCGTATGGTTACTAGGTCACCTCAGTCCACTGACATAAACGAGATCTTAAAATCCTTCCACTGGTTGTCCATTCGTGCTCGCATTGTTTTTAAACTCCTGTGCCTAGCCTACCAGTGTGTTCACGGAACTGATCCTGACTGTCTATGTGAACTCCTGACACATTACCAGACAACTAGATATATCCGGTCTAGTTCAAAGCAACTCCTCGACGTTCCCCGATTTCACCTGAAAACATTTGGAGGCAGATCTTTCAATGTGACAGCAGCGGTCAAATGGAATCAGCTCCCTGACTCCCTAAGAATCTCTGACTCTCTTTCATCATTCAAAGCCCACCTGAAGACCTATCTATCTTTGATTCTAGACTGTCTTTGCTAAAGCGCTTTGAGCATGCATAGGTTCGTGAAAAAGCACTATACAAATGGAACTATTATCATTATTATTATTATTAACTCTCCCACACGAACAGGAGATTTTAATTGGTGTCAGTAAACAATGCAGGAATTTGAATATAATACTTTCTGCTTTCTACAGTTGAAATAGTAATTGGTGATGGATTTACAGTCGCCATCGTGTGGACGTGACGGCTCTGAACGTTTAATGATGCTAACGGCGATGGGCCGCCACGTAGACACGATGTTGATAACCTTATATGACTGACACGGACAGTATCATGTGCTCAGCCACTCGTGGCCTTCAGGAAATAGGCTTTAAGGCTCTGGCATAGCTAAAGGTCTTGCCACTAATTAGGAAAAACTATGAAAAAAATATATGTTTTTAAATTTTAATGAATTGAGAGTAACAGGTTTCATTTGCTAGCCAGTGAAACATTTTTTGCTTTTGTTGAAACATTTTTGTTTGTTTTGTCTTATATTAGAAACTGTCACATGCTTAGTAACTGAGTGCTTGACTATTCTTCAGAATGGAATGGCAAGTGGAGAGTGGGTTGTGTCACTCTTACTTACTATCGGCAAGCATGTATCTATGTAATCTAGATTACAAGAATGCAGTTGTATTATCAAATCTAACATGAGAATCACTTTCAAGAGAGAAATATGTGTTAATTTGTCATTAGTGTATCGTTTGCTTCCATCGTTACTGCATAGCGACGAAATCATAGTGACCATCACACTGCATACAGGCTTGAGTGGCCTCATAAGTTGTCTAAAAGGCCGCATTTCGTGCGTCCAATACTTGCGCCAGGATCCGTAACTGCCAATAAGTCAGCACCATGATCTTTGTTCGGTCTTTCACCATTACAACATCTTCCACATGCATAGAGATATTGCTCAAAAAAATATGCTGGCACGTCTTGGTATAAATGAAAACATTTTTAAATTGGCTAAAACGGTATAAAAAACTAGTTATATAATACTGTTATTTTTATCATAATTATTTACGGTTACACTATTATCAGTCTGTAAAAGAAAACATTAATTGTTATTCTACACGTATATTTTGGAGGCCAACAATCAACCTTCGCCAAAGGCAACGAGATAGGATAGCAGCGTGGGTGGAAGTGTTTCTCATATGGGCAATTAGTGTCGAGCTGTTTACACTTGTTATTCTGAACGACGGGATTCTATTCATCAATTTGTCTGCGCTAGGCACTTGGACAGTTTCACCACCATGTATGTTCTAATTGGTACATTGACATTAGGAAGAGAAGAATATTGTATTATCAAAGCCAACACACTAATCACTTGGTATCGATCAAGTCTTGGGGTAAGCGGGCAATCGAGTTTCATAATTAGCCTTTAAGACACCAGCGATTGTCATGAGGAATATCCCCCTCACCTTACATACTTCATGAATCAGTTATCAGAGTAGGCTGAACAATATTTATGGATCATGTCAACAGATTCATGTAAACAGAACCAGCGAGCACAGCATTGATGTACGTATTCATGGCAACCAACCATTAGTTGTTTACGTAACACAATGGAGGCGATGGGCAGTGACACTGAGCAAGCAAGCCAGCATTCGAAAACGTGGACGTGTTGTTAATACGACTTCTGAAGGGATGTGGGGATTCAGGCTTGGTGACAACGACACATGGTTACTTACCTACTTGATGCGATGAAATGTTTACACAGGGAGCGGTGCTTACAATTATTTTCATATTTTGAGTTCATCTCATCTTCAAACCCTTTTCGGAACGATCTCAGCGTATAGTTTTGTTGAGACTTAACAAAGTATCCTTGTTATCATGTGTATAGGAAAACATCAGTGGACACGTTAAATATGAACTTGATTACGCAGAAAGGTTCAGTGTCGGAAGTAGGATATAACATCAGGTGTAATGTTTTGTGTACTTGTTAGTGTCGCGCTAACTAAACAACTGTTTGGCCATTCTTGCACGTTTTGTATGTTCTTAAAGAGTGCCTTATGACGATGCTGTTGTCATGTATGCCAGTTTAAATGTTTATCCGAAGTAGTGGACCAAACTTTGTCATGAAACATTAATACATTGGCTGGCCACATGCAGTGAATTACGATACGAGGGGATATGGCAGACAAAATGTCTGGATCATGAGGTATGACAAAATTGTCACGTGTGATATTAGTATCTCCAATTGCATTGGATACTGTGAGCAATCTATTTTTGGTCGTATTGTCAATCATCGACAAAATTTTAATACTTCTATGTGTGTATGTAAATCCCGTCCTGCTGTAATCATCTTTCTGAATGTATGTGAACAGGAACACAAATTTACAGCTTGTAGGGTTTCTTTGTAGGAGTGCGATCTCTGTGTGATCTCATCTGGTCCAGACAAGCCAGTGATTAATATCATCACCATCGGTGAACGACATACCATCACGTCACCATTTGACAGGCGCGTGTCTGGTATATCGGCATGTGGATATAATCCGTTACCTAAGCCTGCGAGCAATATACATTCTAGCCCAGTGCTAACTGATGTAAGCTGTTTTAGATGTGCGTCGTGCAATGCTACCACACGTAATTTACTTTGTCAGCTTATGTAGCTGCAATAAGTGAGTGAGTGAGTTAATATTAACGTCACATCGGCAATATTGCAGCCATATCATGACGAGAACATACGTGACATAAACAAGAAATATATATGCATATTATGAAAAACCTGTCGACGAAGGACAGTAAAACCACTAACCTGTCACAGTTAGTATTAAAACTAGCGTGGAAACATAAAAAAGTAATTGTATCACTATTTGGACAGTACAATATAAAAACAGGCCACAGATCGCCAACAACAGAAGGTAGATCACCATACTGGGGACTTGCAGTACCTCTGCTACCTGCGTGGTCCCTACCTAGATTTACACCAACCCATCGGCTGCTGGCGACGGTATGCAGGGTTAGCCACAATTTACAATGATACATATTCTGCGGTTACAAAAATGTGGGAGATTAAATCTGACTTCAACTGTTTGGGGACTTACCCTCTCAGAAGGACAATAATTTTACGGTACTTCAACCCCCTTCGATGATACAGCCACTAATAAGCTTAGTTGCTAATTCAACTTCCAACCATAAAATAATTATCTATTTACAAGTCATAAAACAGATGTAATTCTTTTTAAAACGCAATGATTAAATGACGCTGCAATAAGCAGTATGTTTAGTATTTTCGCGTAGTTCAGACAATACATAGTAAAATGACAATGTCCAACTGGAAATGGATACCACATAGTCTGGTATGTACACCTGTTGTCAACATGTTACCATACACACCATGACCAACATGATATTCATTACCTCTCCTGTCTGAAGAATGCTTGATTACATGTTCGGGTAACGTTTCAACGACTTTGGAAGAAGACACAGAACAATAACCGTGTTTCCAAGGCTGACACGCCCCGAAAAAAAAACTATTTGTGGCGATCGTCTTTCTGTTTTGTGCAAATTCAGTGTTAGAAACTACTTAATACTTATTTAAACAGTGGTTCATTTCCCCCCGGACAAAAATGGAGACAGACTGTAAGCAAACAAGTTCATGTAAATGAAGAAAAAATGTGGCGTCATCATAAAGTGTCACTTAATACAGGACTGTGTCGTTACATGCGAGCTCATATATTAGTGACATATCACATACTTCTCAGCTTAGCATTTTTGTACCCTGAACACAAAGCAGCCTTACAATTATGTTGAAATAAAGTCAAAAAAGAATGTTTGCTCTGTATAAGCACGCTTATGACTATGACAACCATGTGATACTCCACTGTGAAAAATTATTACCTCTCCAAAACAACTGTTTCTCCTTTCTGATGGATCTGCTTGATGCTGAAACCTGTGTAAATGTTGAAATGTTGGAAGACGACAAAATGTTGTCATCCTTCCAAGGTGCAGACACACAGTTTACACAGTCCCTCGCCCGAGACGCATATCATATTGTAATTATAAACTTTGCAGGATATGTCTATCAATCACTACCTCTGCAATAAACGATGTTACCGTTGACACGCACAGCAACCCTTTTACACATACATTGTCACACACCAGCACATTCAGTTTGTGATCATGATATTTATCGGTCAGAATTATTCAACTGCGGTTTAAAATACGTCATAACAGATGCAGCCACATTCTGACCCTGGCAGTTCGGGGCAATGTACATCGTGTGATTCGCGACGATCATATTTGGAAGCGTCGATGGTAACAATGGTGGATTGCTGTTATGTCATACAGGATTCTTATGGGAATCTCTTTCATGTATAAGTATTTATGCACAAATATAACTACGAAAAGGTGACCGTATCATATAGAACACAACATAACTGTGCGACTTATTCACACGTGTTCTAGTCCCAACATTAATGCAATGTGAGTCCCCGGACTTGAACATTGATAAAATGCTGCTGAAAGTGATATGAATCACTCTCCCACACTAAGCATATCATTTGTTCCAAGCTGAAAGTGGACACACGGTATGTCACAGTTTAGGATATCTACTTGTGTTTTACATTGGTTTTAATTAAAATTAAGATTAATATTAAATAAAATCGATTCAACCATAATGTAACGAGCACAGGTTAACAATGCGCTACTACTGAATCAGAATTTTCGTTGGGATCTCCATTCTTCTTCTGTAGAGGATAAAAGCATAACCTGTAACTGTTTTCGAAGCGTTCTTTGTTAGTGATGTATATAATGCATTGCATTAGACAAAAACAATATTATTTTGAGTAAATTTCTTTTGTAATCAGATACGACTTAACACACCATAATCAACTGCATGTGTAGTGTTCTCGTTCTCACCCTTTTGTTGTGATAGTCACACCAGACTACTAGTGAGTCACATAGCTGTAAAAACTCCCATGTGCATGTGCAACGGAACATATAAGACATACAGAGGTAGGTAAATGAGAAAAACGGCTCACACACACACACTCACACACACATGACATGGTATGGCGTGTGCGGACATAACATTTCTGCCATGTATGGACGGCATAAAAACGTATGATAAGGGTTTCCAACGTCTTTAATATTTACAACATGACGTTTCTAGGATACCTTTCATCAAGATGTATTTATGGAATGAAGGGACAAGGAGTAGCCCAGAGACGACGTTATGTAAATATTAATGTAGTTGTAAATGTAAAACATACTTTCTTACTTTATCTTCCAACTTTTAAATACAAGTGAAGCATCGTGGACACTCTGCGTCAGTTGAATATTATCCAGAGAACTGAGAATGGCTTTTGGACAAGAATGACTTAGTCACTACAGACTACTTGTGACCGGTATTGAACCCAGACTAGAGGCATGGTTATGGTGGACTTCAATCGTGTAACCTCCCAACCGCCTGGTGTATGAAGATCACATCACGGAATAAACAGATCCATCTGCCCCCAAGCTCTCTAGCTACTACCAATGCCTTGATCCAAATAACTGCCTTAAACTTATAGCTCTGTAAAAATAATGAATTTTAGCAGATAGTGGGATTCCAACTTATATACGCCGAGAATGACAAACCAGATGCAAACTGATGAACTGACCAAAACGATGTATGTTCGCGAAAATAACACAAGCCTCATTATCGTAAACATGGAGATGATGATTTTTCTGTAAAAGACATTCATTCTTAAGCTATTTACAAGTACAGGTGCACAATGTTAGGGTGAAATATCACAAATACGTGCAGCATTGCGATACCATTAAAACAGAAGCATATTCAGGGTTTTCCTTTGAGATGTAAAAGTATGTAAACACATTCATTGAAAGGATAATGCTGTCTGAATATACGTGCAAATCTGAAGAAATTTTTAACAAAAAATCACACGTATTGAAACTATTTAAATGGTGAAGGAAACAAAACAATGTCAATTTCGAGAAGTTCATAGTATGGAAACATAATCGCTATTCTGAATAAGAAATACTGTTAGCTGAGAGTGATACAAACCGTCATACTCTTGCTCTCTATATCAAGAATCCACCATGCTCTTTACCCAAAGTAGCGGTGAAGATTGTACTCATACCTCAGTCTCCGAAAACATTCTGTTCACAACCTGCAGATTCTGAATGCACTATTTACCTATCCTACATCAGGATCTGTTGACTCTATTTGTTTTTTTTAAAATCTGGACGCCTATGGAACCATTGTACAGTTAGAATACTTAACACTCAGTGTACCATATCCACTTATTTACAATAGATATAGCCTAGCCTTTCAGGCTGTACTGTGTTCATGTTATGAATGGTACTTAAAAAAGGCTCGCGTACATGTTCACTAATGTACAATAATTGTGGACTAAACTCTTAGGATATGCTGTGTTCATTCTGCGATTGATGCTGAATAAATGTTTTGCTGGGGAGGGGGGGGGGGGTGGATGTGAAGAAATAACTCTGCCTAAAATAATTGAATGCATTGTTGTCCTTTTCTTATATAAAACTAAATGAATAAAGAAAATATAAACAACTTGTACCAAAATTACTAAAAAAACCCAATGATTTTACTTTTTCATGAAGAATTTCCAATTGTCACCTCAAACCGTTTAATTAAGGAACAAATATGATAATAGTGCACATGAAAGTTCACGTTGACATGTAACTGGAAAAGAAGTAAGAGGTCAACAAACATATTGGTCTTGATTCTTGGTTTAAAGCATTAGCCGTAGTGGATGTACAGGAGCTCGTCATCGAAACGTTATATTGACTGGACGGGAATTTACTGTCACTTGATATTCTGCTGAACATACCACTCCAGCGTCTTGACATTGGGCATCATTGTGCATAGGTAAAAATCAATAACTAAACCTGCTCTTGTTGATCTCGGGGGTCATGCAAAAAGCTCTTCTACAAAAATGAATAAAAGAATAAAACAAAGTAATACCTTCTACAAAAGCTAAGCGTCCATTAGTGTCAGACTACGGGACGACTTGAAAGTAATTGAATTTAGATATCCTGAAACTTGCATGTCATCTGCACATTTCGAGAGGTTTCCAACAAGCATTTGCATTTCTGTGCCGGATACACAACATCGACGTACGGAAACGTCATCGTCACAGCAAGCAGCACCAATTGTTGAATACGTACATGCGTCTTCATATTCCTTTTGACATTAATCATAGTAACTGGGGCAGCCATGTAATCTGTAATCTGGAAACAGCTGTATACATTAGCAGCCTATGCGGTGTTTGTAAAGAGTGTTTCACAAAATTCTAATCATGTCTTAATTCAGTTCTTGAATATTCTACGAAGATGTTCCAGTAAGGTATTACAAGGATGGAGTTTCAGTCTCATACTTATCCATCTCGTCAGAAAGGGCAATTTCCATTTAATGCCAACGTATGCACAGAAGCTGATTAAGGTAACAAATCAGTCACTTCGGCAGACTTATGTCTGTGACTCTGTCAAGCATCTGTGATTTGTTAGATGGCAGAGGAAAGGCATGCAACCATTTGTTTTATTCATCGCTTCCCAAGGTATAAGATCACACTAATCAGCATATATTACACCCAGTGACATTTTCACAGGATATAATGTGATTGGCTTTGTGATTAAGGGTACACCTCCACAATTCACAGGGCTATACCTGTAGCTGAACAACACATTAATATAACTGATTTGTAAAAACTGAAATGTTTCTGTGATTGTGAGAGTTTCTTTCCATAAAGTTAGTCAAAATTACTCATACACCTAATGAGATTGGGTTATCACGCTTAAGATAAAAACGTTGTGCTCGTGGAATCCAATTTGTTTGGATTCTTAACGCCACAATTAGCAACATTATTGGTGTGTGGTGGTGATCCAGCCTACACCAGAAAATGCAGTGATCGACAACATGTGCATCTATCAGCTTGAAAACGACAACATGTGCCAGAGAGCCTAAACATGCAAAGGTGAAGAAAATGAACAGAGATGGATCACTGAAAATCAGAAGCGACACACGAACAAAACACATCGAGAAGCTTTCAGTCGATGCCAGTAGATAATATAGGACTTTCTAATTAAGATAAATGCATTAAGTCATCAAATACCTGCTTTCTACTGCCCAGAGTTCCAAACGTTGGAGTAGCATTCAGTAATACATTTGCTACCCTCACCATGTGGACCTGACGGCTGAGATCGGGTAACGATGCTGACGGCAATGGCCAGTTACGTAGACAAGGTGTTCATAACCTCATATCACTGACATGGCAAATAGGTACTCTTCAGGAAACAGGTTTTTAAGCTCTGGTATGGCTAAACTTGTTTTCGCAAATTGCATAACAGATTCCCTTTGAACAAACACAGACATGTCTATAATATTCAATAATATATCGAGCAAACAATGATCAATTTACAATGGATCACAATACAGATTTCTAGTACAATGCACTTGAGTGACAAGTCGAAGGTAAAAGGTCACAAATGTCAAATATTAACTAACCAGAATCTTGTCATTTTACAATGAAAGCAGAAATTCTAAATGAAGTTTGTTTACACAGGGCAGTCAGGCACGGAGTGTCAATCTTGGATGTAACTTGTAGGTCCGATGTGTTTGACAGTCGATGATAGGCAGAGGCAGTAACTTCTGTAATTCCTAGTGTAAGTCCGTCAACGCAATAACCAGCCTTTATCTACACTGGTACATTCGAGCACACCGTAGCTGTATCGTGAGAATGTCAGTAAACAATAGATTGGGCATTTACTAGCCAACGTAGCAATAGTATGTATAAAGAATAGTAATTGAAACTATACAGATCACCACGCTAGGCGTGATAGGGGGTAAGTTGTCTGAGGAACCTCATTTCGAAGTGCTGTAGTGGACCCAATACATATCACATGCCAGTAAACCATAACTGCTAGTTGGTCAGCACTATAACCTTGACTGAGTGTTTCAATGGTGTAACGTGTTCTTCATGCAGAGAGTTTTGCTCAAACGTTAGGCTGGCACGTCTTGATCCAATTAAAATACTTTTTAAAGTGACTAAATTCTCACCTGGAGTGATGAAACCAATCAAATAGTACGGGCACAAGCTTCCTTATGTCGCACATTCTAATCATCACATCACAGCAAATCCGTAAAGTGTACGAAAGGCGCTGTTCCAACTAATCTTTCCTGATTGGTGAGTTGTCCATAAAAAGCTTGAAAATAATTGTCTTCGGCAACATTGGTTTTATCAATTGTTTAAAGATTATAATTTAACAAAGGAGATATCTTGTTTTCGCATCTGCAGCTGAAAACATTCCTTGGAATGCAATAACACCTAAAATATATGTTGGGTTTGGTTTTCCAGTTATATATTTATGTTTGTGAAAGGTGGTAGAATATTATACATGGTCAGTAACTTGAAGACAGGGACAATTAATGCGAATGTCTAGTTCTTCTGATAAACACTATAATCAGTCTGCGTACGAAAACATTGTTATTCTACACGCATATTCTTGAGGCCAACAATCAACCTTCGCCAAAGGCAAACAAGTCGGATAGCAGTATGGGTGGCACTTTCTAATATGGGCAATTAGTGTCGTGCTGCTTACACTTGCTATTCTGAAAGATGGGATTCTATTCATCAATTCGGCTGGGCTAGACATTTGGACAGTGCTCACCACCATGCATGCCCTAATTGGTACACTGACATTAGAAAGAAAGACTATTGTATTATCAATAGCAACGCGCTGGTCACTTATCGTCCAGTTTTCAACATACAACAGAGGGTATCGACGAAACCTTGGGGTAAGCGGACACTCGAGTTTCAGAAATAGTCTGTACGACACTAGCGAGTTTATGAGGAATATCCTTACTTCACTCATTAAATGCATCATGAATCAGATATCAGAATATTGTGAATAATATAGCAAACATGCCAGCAGATAGATGCGGATGATTTATCTTAAAACCGAAAAACTGAAGTCTAAAATAAATCTAAAACTAACTCAAAAGGATCACTAATGTTCCATTGTTTTAACCATACTTCGTTATATACATTTTAAATATAATATAGAACAAACGTCCTGTGAGAAAAATACAACACATATTTCGAATCTAGTATACTGCAAATATCCGGACAAATCATATAATAGTCATATCAAATATAAAATACAGCAAAATTCCTGGACGAAAAAAATATTTCGTTGTATTTATCCGTTAGCTATAAACGCGATGACTATAACCGTGGTTTTATTGTATACTACACTATGGATTCATGGCATAAATGTCACCGCTACAGTTATTTGAACGACTTATGAATGATTTGCCACTACATTATAGCCAGTCGTGTAAGAACCAATGTGCTCAACACTGATTTACGTATTCATGACAACCCGACTATTAGTTATTGACATGACACCGTGAAGGCGATGGACAATGACATTCAGCACGGTGATACCTGACACTATCAAGGACTCTTCTCGGTTGATGAAAGATTTATGGAAGCAGTTGTAAAAGATACAGGGAAGAAAGTTATATGCACGCCTACTTACCTACAGTAGCTGCACGGGGACCCGTGCTTGCACGTGTTCGCATGTTCGCATATTTTGAACTTACTTCATCATCAAACACTTTTCGGAACGATTTCAATGTATGGTTTTGCTTAGATTGATCAACAACACGGAAACACGTCCATCCAATGGGGACTTCGAACATTATATAAAGTCTCTTAATTTCTTACTAAACATTTTAGTAGCTGTACCCTGACTGAATGATCGAATAGAACAGGTAACGGAGTCTATGTTCACTCCAGTGATCACGGTAAAGTATATCGTTACCGTGACTGTATTCTGCAACATGAAATTTGAACCTAAAAATGAATGCATGACACGTTATAGGAAGGGTGGGGTAGGGTGTGTTGGTAGTGGGGAGAATGTACAAAGCTAGCAATATCATATGAGAATAAAGATACCAAAGATACCATATAATTACGTAGCCAAAGAGATTGGATGAATGTACAGAGTGTTGTGAACACATGAACACGAAAAGTTTCCATTATGTGCATGGAAGAACATTAATGTTATTACTACGTTAAATATGAACTGAATGTCAAACCCTTGCAGACAATCTGGTATCTCTGTCGTTTTTTTGTGTGTTTCATTTTGGACCATCCACATGATTCAGTACACATATACATGCAATGGTGGACTTTCGTAGGTACTATATCATGTATATTCCAATGTCAGTATTTATCCCTTGTGAGCCACTTCATGCAGACACCCAAGCTCTATGGATAGCATGAGGCACGTCCATTATGGTGTTGCTAAATATATTGACATACTCCAGCTTGTCTCAGCTGTCCCGGGATATAACAATTACGCAACACAGTCCGTAAATCGCCATGAAAGGTTTCCACTTGACCAGATTGTTTTGATTTTAGATCTACCACCTCTGTTTACATGCAAACAGCACACCCAATCACGTGAAATAAAATAAAATGAAAAAAAAACACCAAAAACAGTTTGGTTGTAAACCTGTGCTTGGGTCCGTACTGTAGCAGTTCAGTTTGTGAGTTCATGACTTTGTTATTACCCATAAATGATCAGATTATAACGTACAAGTATGCGTGAAAATGTCATTCTTTGCAAGGTTTCAGGTCTTTGCTATGACATAAGATATCTAACAGGATTAAAATGCATGGTGCATTATTTATAATTCGTATATATTTATATTGATTATTCTCGCAGTTGCTTTGCAACGTCAAATCACCGTTAGTACGATTGAACTAAATTTTAACTCATTGCCAAACACACACGCACACATGCACGTACACACACACACAGAGGAGAGAGAGAGACAGAGAGAGAGTGAGAGAGAGACACCCACCCACTCATACCACACCCTAAACCACCCCCTCAACTACACACATATAGAAAGCTAGAACTTGACACACCCAGCCAACAAAAACACCTATATATATATATGTACAAAAGAGCAGATAAATGCACGGAGAAACCATACATACACACACACACACACGCTTCTAAATCCATCCTTCCCACGAGCAGACTAACATTCAACCCGAGCTGCTTCCATATGCAGTATCCGGGGCCGTCTTCAATAGGAATTGATGAGATAGGGAGTGTCAGCACGTACTGAAAGGTATTGGCTGCGTAATAACAAGGTAAAGAACAAAATACCAAATATGATCATATGTTTGTGTAATATAAATACGGAGCAAAATTCAACTTGGCAAACCATTCATAGACACGCGTGTCATACGTGACAAAAAATGAGATTGGTATTTAATAGAGGAACCTTTTGTTGACTCGTAAACTGCACTTAGTTCTAATTATATGAGGACGATGTGTGCTGGATGGTGTGTGCACGCGACTGATACAGAACGGATTTGGTGATGAAGGTGCAGATATCGATATTCAAAGTCCGATAGGATACTTCAATCAAAGATGGATGCGTTGAGAGGCAGCTGGTCAATGAGAAAGGGACACTCAGCATAGACGTTATTATCGATTCACTACAGACCTATTTGTGATGCAAATGTCACGACATGATAACAATATCGCAAACATCCCGGAACTGGCGGTGAGAGGAGTTGTTATTGTTTCCCAGAGTTCCACATCTGCTGCTTCCGTCCTTTATCCTCTGACAGCACGTGCGCCGGAAGTCAGCCATTTTGATTACATATCAATTCTGAGAAAGGGATTGATTTAAAGCATACGGCACAGTAACCACTTGACACGCCGCAGCGGCCCAGCTGATTACAACGATCTGTTCCATTATATTTATAATGAACCAAATGATTACACAATGCAGGCGATATTCTAAAAGAAACAACAGTGTATAGTTCTCAGTAGGAAGAGCAACGAGCTTTTTTTCGAGTTTTGTGTACGCATTTTATTTTACAGGTACATTTATATACAGTGAATGATAAGGCTCACATACGTACATGCTGTTATGTTTTTGTGTGTATTAGTGCTCAATAGAACGTAGCCTGCTACGTAGGTATGAAACGGTAAAGAAATCCTCGTTTTCGACTCTGGACTCATTTTCCAGCCCGTGCACGACCATGTGACGCTGATTAATATAAATATAACACTAATAGTAGTGGGAGATTAGCACACCTCATTCGGGATCGCTGACAGTCAATATACATTAAAGGGAGGATTAACATTAGGAAATAAGCCCCAAGAGTAATTGTGACAAAGTAATTCTCGACATGCACGTGTCACGGCCACAGGGCCGAAATATCTGGAATTATGGGTTCGTTTAGTCACGTGTTGTGCTAAATCGGTCGCTAGACAATTTGTAGCTTCACTTATGTACAGGATCCACTGTGTGAAACCTGCAAATAGCAAAAGATGACACGTCACTTCCGTTCCGATCTCTTAGTGGTGGGGCTTAGTGACATCAGACATCTTGGCCAGACTATAGCTTGGTATGGTTCAGATGTGCGGCGGATGCCATCTTGGAGGTGTATCAAGCGCTGTGCACTGAAGACATTTGTCGAAGATGTGACGTTTTACATAGAATTGCGGAATCCATTAATTTAAAAAATACAAACCAGAACATACTATGTCATTCGTGACAACTTTGCTGTTCCACTGTATAGGTTCTACTCATTGACGCTCGGCGCTTGGCGGCAAAACTTCTTACCGCTGAAATATTTCAAAATGAGCGCCTGTCACAGAAGAGGAATATGCACAAGCTGAAAAACACGATATTAATTTGAGGCAAACTTCAAAGAGTACTTAAGAACCGTTGCCATGTTTTCGTCAAGCATTACAAGATTATATCTGTTAGCATGGCACCTAAGGCACAAAGGCGTTGGGCTTTCGGCAAGATAATCAACAACTTCTGTTTTTGTCTGTATATTTTGATGTAAACATATACAAGGTCTTAGGAAACAAATTGTGTGAAATCGTGCTTCGCAAAAGAAGTGCAAACTGAGGACAAGTTGTGAAAAATTCGCGATTACGCTTGTTAGAAGGTTCTGATTTGATTGCAGCACAACCTCATCATTTTTATTGGTATTATCTGTTTTATTATCGTGGTTTACGTAACGTTTCTGAACCAAACACACATTTGGGCCACCGTTGCGCGTAGAACATGTTCTAAACGACCACCTTATCATGATGTTCTTGTTATATGCCAGTTTAAATGCATATCCGTAGTATAGTAACAGAGCTTGTCATTTCAACAACCCAAATACCCTGGCTGGGCATATGTAATGACAGAAGGTCCAAGGGCCATTAATACAGTGCCTGACGCCCTTTAACATACACAGACATATTTATATTGAGCCTTGCTTTCTGTTTGTGTTTTGATAAGTCTTCTCTGACAGACGGTTTGGGTTTAGTTATACTAAGTCTTATTTCAAGCTAAATGCTGACAATGTGTATGCGCACTGGTCCTGTGGTACAATTGTAGACACAAAACGTTGTCTCATTATGAAAATGGATCGGCGACAATTATGTACTCGATCTTACGTCTAATATCAGTCCGCCAAACATCGCAAACAAGAGACTCAGATGACAGGAAAACTACTATCAACATTCTAACAAATCAGGACTTATAGGAAATAGCGGTAGCTAATCCGATCGAATTACAACAGGACTGGCTGATCAGTCTTGCTTGTCTGAATCGGCGAGACAGTAAAATCCTAAATATAAGCATTATAGTATGAACAGTTATCTGCTGTATTGAACAAAAGAAGCGAAAATGTGTTGGTGTAGTCTGTGCTACTGAGTGTGGCATCTTGGGCCTGTGTTATGACAAGTAAGATACGTTTCTCTGGGCACTGTTTGTGAGGCTCTACAAAAGGCATTGAAAATTTGAGTGAATAATGATTCAAGAATGAAATATGAAAACAAAGTTCTCATGGAAGTTCCGAAAGATCTTATATGTCGTATAATAGCGAATTCCGTTTAGCTCCTTCCTGCTGTTCAAACAGATATAATTGCAAGTGTGTTCATTCAGACAAAACATTTAGTGTCAGTGTTTCATGTTGCTTTATCGACTGTGTTACTGAATGTATGTTTTTCCCTTAATACCTACACAATATGAAAACATGCAATTTTCTTTCTGCTATGTCAGTTTACAGAAAATACACTGTGTCCAGCCAACGACTTGTGTATAATTATAGAGACGGTCTAGTATTCAGGAGCTCATAATCCATGTTCACGCTATCATTGTCCCATTGTCTGTCTGTAACACCAATAACAGAGCCTGGTGTAGGTAACGTGCGGTAAGTAATGAAATGTTTGCTTGTAGTAAATACCTAGTTCGTCCATTCAATTTGCAGAAATGAGTTCTCCTTAACTGTGGATACACCAGACAGAAGGACACAGGGTGCTTATGACAGACGAACTATTGACTTGAACTGTAAGAGAACAAATCTTGATTAACCATCAAAGTATTAATGTGTATAAACGTTTACTGGTTCACTCTGTGTACGGATAATGACATCATTTGCCCAGCATCATACAACAAAACGCAGTGGCGTCCACTTGTCGTGAACTGGCATCATCAGCCTGCCGATGTACGTTATGTTGTTGGTGCAGAACACATCTCTCCGTGCCACGATGAGCACGAAGATGGGATGCAGGTGGTTTAATGTTGATTTATATCCGTCACAGAAATGTTCAAATGCACAGAAAGACATAAAACCTATACAAGTAGTACCGTTCAGTGATGCCCACACAAGCTATTCTCGCCCCAACGTAGAGTCTAACATTGTCTCCTCGCACAGCATTGTTGTAAAAATATTGTTAAGAGACAGATTTCCACTGATTGCTAATAAATTAAAGTATGAACGATAATAAACCGACAGAGGAGATGAAAACACTGCTTGTTACAATCCTAATATTAGGTAACGGCTGATTTCGTAAACATGTAGCAATCTAACAAAGAAAGATAAATAAAGAACTGGGGAAACAACAACAACAAAACAAAACAAGACGAATATGATATAGCTGGACGTGATGTGTTATGCATGACATGAGAGCTAATACGTTTGAAGGTTCAAGATAATAACATTATTAGTTATTATACTCTGCAAGTCTGGGACGCTCTCTGTTACGACAATCCGTACCATTGGCTCTTCAACAACTAAATTTATTTAGTGTGTAATCGGAAATCATCTGTACTCAATTTACTGCCTGTGTACAGGATGTGCCAAGGGATGTCATATCTTCCTGACAATATGGACTTATTTTTTTATTTGGCTGATGCATAACAAATATTTATTATCCTCTGCCTATGTTTCACGTGGTCATAATGAATTCAACGTACCACCTGGATGAAACATTAAGGAACGGGGAAGTTGGAGCCACAAATTTAACTCCTATCTATGGAAGCAAGCTTATTCAATTACTCCTTTTCTTGAAAATCGCACCACTATATGTTTTTTCATAACTTTACAGACATATCAATATCATAGATCCTGCTATATATATGGAAACTGCTTAATTCCGACTTGCCGGTTAGAGGTATCAAATCACTATAAGCCCCTCTCCTCTCATCGACACAGGTGTTCAAATGACCTCATGGAAATGGACAGTAACCGTGATAGAGGTTTTTTTTTTCTCGTTCAGTATTGATAGATATTTTGTGCACTGTTATATGACTGCAAATTTATAGCCCGTGAGCTATAGATTTGGCGTGAGCGCTATTTGAAAGTATGCGTTGCAAATTTATACATTGTGCTCAGAAAATATTATATAAATGGTCAGAATGAGGACATTTCCTTGTTTAGCTGAGTCACAAATGTCCTGAGGAGATACCGTTTGCCAGTTCCATGCTGTCGTTAGAGTCTGTGCCTGCCGAATATGTCAGATATGCAAATTGACGTGCAAACATATACACATCGTTGGTATAACAGTTAGTATCCGTGTTAGGCGTCGATGGATTTGTATACCAAGTTACAATACTACTTCATGGTGTAATAAAAAGTAACAATGTCTGTAATTTCTACATGAAACATTAACGATGTGTTAAATCAATCAATTAACTTTACGTAAAACGGATTTGACATTTGTAGTTAGTCGTGTGCTATACTGAGTTATAAAACAACCCGAGCCTTTTGATTTCCTCACTGATTGGTCGTTTGTTGTTTCGTTTGGATGAACCGTTTTCATTATGTATACATCAAATGTAAATATCACTGATTTCATCTGTTTGATTTAAACACAAACAATATCATGAGGAAACAACAGTATGTGTCTCATGTTCATTGTATTTAAGCAGGTGTTTGTACATATCATTCCCCCAGTGATGACAGGTATTGATGAAAATGCCATGTAGCCTCATAGAAGAGATGTTCCGCTGGCTGGGAATACACATACTGTAAACAGAGATAAACCGTCCACATCGGTAACCGTAATTGAAAATATCTTAACTTGTTTATGCAGATGCTGGGACGTCCCTCGTAAAGTGAGATTAGTTACGAGATGTGTGTTCTGTGACTCCTTTTACCGAACTGCCAACCAAATATAAATCCTATCACCTATCATCAGCTGTTTGTTGTTGGAGATGTTCATTATCATAAAAAGGGGGACTTAATGCGTACGACGATAAACCGTCAAATTATACGTATACTTTGACGGTTTATCCTCTAGGTTCCAGTAGTGGATTAGCGGAAACTGATCACTGACCAAGTGACTTGCTTGTCAAGAGATCCTAGCCATCACTGCCTGGCGCATGTTCACATCTAACCACCACTTAATGATGAATATATTTACTTCATGTCGATTGGGGAAGGAATTTGAAGTTTCTTGTCATTGTTCATTTAAATGGAGAACTTCACTACAATGCATTTCAACGGAGCCGTTTCTAAGTGAATAGTGAATATATATCGCGTGTATGAACCGATCGAAACCCGGTTTCTGACGACTATGAAGATAGAGTTCAGGGTGTCTAAGACAATACAACACATCACAGATGTTGCACGGCCAGATGTCCTGCAAGGATAAACACCAACACCCGCGACCATGTACAGAACTCATCCTCTAGTTAAGACCCACAGTTAACTTGAGAAGTTCTTTTCCAACATCACACGCGATGAAAACACTGACTGGAGACCCATCCCTATGCAGGACCACAAGCTGCTTATCATCTTCACCACAAACAACTTGACAACAACAATAAAACAACCTTGACAGTACATTCATCATCAGCCCCCACACTCACAGCTCGAAATGCAGCAAAGCGATGCAGGCGACAGGAAAAGCACTTCGCTCCGACTACAGATAAGAACCAAATCAATGAGGGTGAATGGTTTGCAGCATTGGAAGGTGCAGACGGCGAGACTCAACACCATCAGGCAACTTCACCTGACAACTGCGCTTCTGTCATTGTATATACAGTGTATCACATGTAGTTGGATTGTATGTAAATAAATATTAAGTAAATATTTAATAAATTTCTAATAATTATACCAGTGTGTTGAGATTCTGTCAATCAGATGTTTCGTATATGTATATTATATTTTCATATGCGTTTCTCACGCAAAATAAATAACGAACTCATGAAAACAACTGCCTGAGTTACTCTGTTTATGTCATGTCACTCACTCACTATAATTGCAGCAGTAAATCAATGATAACATTACGTTGATAGAATTCTTATGCACAGACACACTGATTTTTGGAGAAACAAGGTGCGGTCTGTTCATACATCCGGTTCATATTTCTTATGGATTCACAAAATCTGTCACATATTGATGAGGTTGTTTTGTCTCTTTAAACACCTGTTACTCCCACAGCACCACATCAAGAAGGATATCAGTTCAAGACGACAGGCCCAGTGAGATACAGGTATGTAAACAGGCCTCTGAAAGACCACACACATTCGAAATCATGTCAGCCGGTAGTAGGCGGACGTCTAATTCCTTCCCTGATCCCCCTCAATCAAAGCCAGATTCCAGTAGCGATCTCCTAAAACTGACATTAAGCGCATCATCATCCAATCCCGCCTGGCGGAAGGTGCGCTGGTGCTACATGCGCCTTCTGTTAACATCTACTTACCACACCTAGCTGACTTTGATTAGATACCGACCTCGGAATAAAGTAGTGCCCCCAGAGCTAATTTCGGTCTCTTTAATCCATGTTGTCGCAGGGAGCGAGTATGCATGTTTATTATGTATACCTAGATGTGTGATCGACATGGTACTACATAGAAACTTCAAGTCTTTAAGTACTCCGTTCATACGTTTGAAGTTGTCGGAGGCTAGATTAGAGACTATTCTCATCATCAACACTTCACTCCACATCATGTTACTTATTTTTATGAGATGATATTCTTGGATTTCAGAGATAGAAGCTGAGTGTTGCTCATTGGCGCTCTTTTTCGACAGCAGGATTCTTTGTTTATAGGGTTCAAGGACGTTTTGAAGTGTGCATAATCGTCTGGGCGTGTTCCCATTACCGGTAGCATGTTTGTTTGTCGTTTTCATTTACGCTTACATCCATTTTGTAAGAAGCATGTGCACATGCTAAGTTCACTTATATCCGATGTTATATCCGATGTTATATCCGATGTTATATCCGATGTGCCAATATAATGTTCTTCTGTCAGATGAAGCACCAATCATGATGAAGATGTTTTTCATTTTTGTAATGAATGCCTTTCCTGTGGTTTCATAATAAGATCTTTCAGATGAGTAACTGAAAAAAGTATCATTAATTAGAACACTATATCAGAGTTGGTTCTTTATCTAGCGTGCTGGATGTTATCAAATGACAGATAGCGGCCGAGGGACTGGGTTTGTTCGGTGTTGTATTACCTCTTGTAAGACAAAACACAGATTGGTATTAGAGAGAAAAGTACCAATACTCGCAGAAAAACGGTCTAAAACACACAGATAAAGCTCGGAAATGCATAATTAATCACACGTTTATTTTATAAGAAATAATGAATATTCGTGAGAAACTGTCACCTCAGGAGGATTGTCCCGTCCCATTTTGATGCCACTTTTAGGGTAACCGCACTCGCGAGACACGCTCAAGACATTCTGATTAGAACTACGAATTGGCTGCAGCTTCCAGATTGCAATTTGGTTATGTTATTGCAAATCCAGTGCGATTGATAGGTATGGAAAATAATTACAAGAGGACAGAGAGTTAACATAGAATCGAATACATCGAATTTGGCAAAGATATTGATAAACGCAAAATTAACGCAAAACAGAGACCAGTTGTGAGGGAAATCTGAAAGGACGAAACTTCACTAAAAGAAATAACAACAGAAAAAATAAGTGGGTCCAATGTTTGGATGATTTTTCACGAAGACACAATTCCAAACATTGGGTTTGATGTGACTCCATAAGTGGCGCAAGACGAAAGAACATACAGCTATGGTGATCAGTTGACTACCCTTTAACGTGTGTATAGAAGAGATGAAAAATAATGCTACTGGCATGTTTTACACTGGTAGGTAAATCAGTACCTACCCAATGAGCAGTGGCATTTTGTGACACCTGTTATGTAAATTCTGTTGCTAGGCTACAGTGCAACATGGGAACAGACCCCTGATATTTTGTATGGGTAATTGTCGTTCGGAGACACTACTGTATCATATAGTACATAACTGGAGTTTGCGAAGACGGAATAGTATCTTGTTCTAAGATCACGGTCTGTTTCGTTATTAAGGAAGCCAAGCGTCAATATCTCGAAGAGACTGATTGATAAGTCTCTAGAAGTTGATGACACCGAATCGTCAAGTAATTATTTCCGTAACCACGTCCGAAATGTGTATGTCGTAATATTCATTGTATAGTTAACTAAGACAGGAGATGCGGGAATGCTACCTTTGCAAGTGTTTTTAATATGAATGAAGTTTGTTTTTTATTTTTACAAACCGATACCAAACAGCTTTCACTAGGTCCAGCTTGCAGACATGTGGAATCATGGCGCAGTATGACCTATCCATAAACTGTTTGCAGACATAAGTTCTTTGAGAGGCATGTTTAGAAGTTGGCGAATCAGATAATGACAAAACTTTATGGATGAGTAACTTCTTTATTTGGGTGGAGCGACTTTTCGATACAGCTTCTTGTATCGTTGTCAAGCAAGTAAGAGGCAGATACGACAGGGTGGTACACACACACACATACACAAACGGACACAAATATTCAACAAAAACAACAGGAACTAACTGGGCAGCACAGTATTAACATGTGGAGGCCATAAGAATCAAATATCGGCGAAACATCCAGGCCAATCAACACCAGAGTGAAAGAGCACCAGGCATCAACAAATTAATCCAACAACAAATCAGTTATTTCAGAATATATTCAGTCCAGCCCCAATCGACAAATCAACTGGACGGAATACACACTACTGTCCACCAACCAACCCGACTTCATCAAGCGGAAATTAACAGAGGCCATCCATATCAAACGACCCCGACCCCGGATCAACAGAGGTCAAGGTTACTTCTTCCCGGCAACATATGACGAACTCACCAACGAACGCTAAGTGCTTGTAACATGTAACATTCTAAAGCCCTGTACCACCCACTGGCCTCAGTATTGTCACTGGCCTCTACTTGTAATCCCTTGTCATCATATTGCTCCTGTACTTCCACAATACCTATCATAAACCCTAAGAATTTGTATAAACAGGTCCATACTCCCCCTTGCACATCCCAATTGGGCTGTACGAAGTCTATTGTTATGGCTTCCACATGTTAATACTGTGCTGCCCTGTTGGTTCCCGTTGTTTTTGTTCACACACACACACATACATATATGTACACCATCCTGTCTTATCTGCCTCTTACTTGCTTTGACAACGATACAAGAAGCTGTATCGAAACATCGCTCTACCAAAATAAAGAAGTTGTTCATCCATAAAGTTTTGTCATTATCTGTTTGCAGACAGTAAGTAACCCCCGGGACACTTTCAGCTACTGCAGTACGATTTTCTGTCAATTCCATCTGAACTATTTGCTGGTGGTGCTAACTGGTGGGTTCGCAAACACCAGTAATTAAGTAAGCGATGTGGAAAAAACGGATTTCGAAAAGGTAAATTCACCCTGACACTTGCAAGAATTTTGGCACAGGTACGCAATTGATTTGCGTGTCAATGAGTAAACAATGCGTAAAGTGGTGTGAAGTGTACATAAACTGTGCGTGGGGCTGCGTGTCAGTGTGCACAAAAAAACAAAAAAACAAAAAAAACCAAAAAACAAAAATAAGAAAACGTTTGAAATGTTCAAACGTGCCACTTGCGTGAAATAGTCGCAAACACTGCGAGCGGTGCATATCAATGCGTGTCAATTTCCAGCCCTGCGCGCATTAACACGCAGGTGTCACACTTTGGCCCGCTTTGATCACAAACTGTGCGTGACATGGTCGCGGCAGATTGCGCAAAGTTCACGCCTTTTAACTTGTGGTGAAATAGGCATTGTCCCGACTTTTTCGGGAATAGTTTGCCCATGCCATGAACTTCATATGCATTTGGTATGCCTTCTTCGCACATTGTTTGGGAACAGATCAACCGTGGTCGTACATGTACATAAAAAGCGAGCCCATCGCCACATACTTCAACACCTCACCGATCAGTCAACAAAATACCTGGCAGTGCCAAAGGAAGGGAACCAGAGGAAAAGCAAGGTTTCAGCGGGCAGTAGCAGTGCTAGTATTCTTATGATATGGACACTCCTCGCATGACTCCCGAGACTGAGGGCGTTCATTTAAAAAAAAGAAGAAGAAATAAAAGCATTCAGTTTTCCTTAATACCTTTCTTTCCGCAACGGATTTAGAAACAGTAATGACAACATTTGTTATATTTGGGATTTCTTGGTACAAATAAAGTACAAATTCAAGTACTTATTTGGTCCCATCCGAAATTCGAACCCGCACCAGGCACCTAATCGCCAGCACACAAAGTCAGCTGCCTAGCCCGCTCATCCACCGCAACTTCCAACAAGTCGTGGTGGTTGCGGGTGTCAATATTCTCTCTCTCTCTCCCTCTCTCTCTCTCTCACACACACACATGCATGCATACATTTCTTCCATGTTCAAACTGAAGCACCACCCCCAAAAAAAATCAAAACACAAGAGTGAGTGAGTGAGTTAATATTTAACGTCACATCGGCAATATCTCAGCCATATCGTGACGAGAACATTTAATACTGAAATGGAATATATATCTATTATAAAACCTGTCAACGAAGGACAGTAAAACAACTAGAATATCACAGATGAGAATATAAAACTAGTAACTATACCTAAAACAATTTATCTATAGAGGACAATACAAGATAAAAATGGGCTATAGACTGCTAACAACCGAAGGTAGATCACCATGCTAGGGACCATGGGGACTTACAGTACCTTTGCTACCTGCATGGACCCTAGCTGGATTTACATCATCCCCTCAGCCGTCAGCAATTTGGGAAATCTAGCAATGCAAACAAAAAGACACTTATGCTACGATTAGAAACGTGGAAAGTTTGAATTTACTTTGAATGTTTGTGGACTTACGTACCCTCTCAGGAGGACAATAGTTTTACAGTACTTCAACCCCCTTTGAGGGAAGAGCTACTAACAAGCACAGTTATGAATATAAACTTCCAATAATAAAATATTTATCTATTTACAATTCAGTCAATAAATCTAATTCTTTTAAAAATGCAATGATTAAATGAGACTTTTGTTATTAAAAAGACCTTCAGAGTTCGTGAATGCTTGACTGTGATTCTTCCATCACAAGGGATACAAAACGGAGGATCGTCACCTTTAAGCAAATATTTATGTCTATATCTTGTGTGGCCAATACGACATCGTCGCATGATGACCTCCTCAAATCTGGACTGACAACCCCAGTAGGTGTAGCCAATATACGGTTTTATTTCATGTAATTTATCGATACCTACTTGAGTGTCCCACTTCTTCTGCATCTGATCACGGATATACGTTCTAATGCAAGATTTGTAATCTGAATATGGAAGAAGAAGTGGTGTCACAGATTTGGTGAGTGCTGCCTTGGCAGCAAGATCGGCCATCACATTCCCAGAAATACCTACGTGGCTGGGTAACCAACAAAAGACGATGTCCAGACGATAACCAATTGCCAAGGAGGAGAAGAAAGAAGACGGGAAGGCAATATACTTTCCAACTCAATGTCGGCAGAAAAAATGAATGGTTTAATTCTGTGCCCAAGAGGTGGAGCAAGAAATCAAATCCTCATAAAGCGGATTGAACACACAGTTATGGGTAGGGTTAGATTCATTAGAATATAATTTAGTAATGACAGTTTTATACGACGTTGAGTAAGAGATCGTTCATTGGCCTCAACGTAGAGACTATCAATAGGTTAAGTTCTGAAAGACCAAAGACAAAGCCTTAAACCTTGATGGTGGACAGAATCAAGAAGTTTAAGGCTGCTTTTGCAGGCTCCACCATATACGATGGAGCCATAATCGAGTTTCGAACGGACAAGTGATCGATATAGGTGTAAGAGGGTTGCTTGATCCCCTCCCCACTTTGAGCTGGAAACAACTTTCAACAAGTCAAGAGCCTTCAGGCATTTAGTTTTAAGGGACTTAATATGAGGCAGAAATGTTAAATGGGAGTCAAAGATTAGGCGCAAGAACTTGGCCTCCTTTACAACTTTAATGGGAGTGCCATCTAGAGATAGTTCAGGGTCCTTATGTGGCTTACATGTTTTGCAAAAATGTATACAATTAGTTTTGGATTTAGAAACTTTAAAGCCGTTTTCAAGACACCATTTATTTATTTTGTTTAAACAAAGCTGCAGTTGCCGTTCAATAGTATACATATTTTTACCACGAAAAGAAATATTAAAATCATCCACAAATAACGATCCATCAATTGAATCGTTTAAAACTTTAGATAGACTATTTATCTTTATGCTAAAAAGTGTGACAGACAAAATACTGCCTTGTGGAACACCCTGATCCTGATTGTAATGATCAGACAGGGTAGAACCCACTCGAACTTGAAACTATCTGTTATTTAAAAAGTTTCCTATAAATTGAGGTAAACGACCTCGCAAACCGAAGTCATGTAAGTCTCTTAAAATACCATATTTCCAGGTTGTCTCATATGCTTTTTCTATATCAAAAAAGATAGACACAACGTGTTGTTTATTAATTAGTGCATTTTTAACACATGATTCTAAACGCACTAATTGATCGCCAGTACTTCTGGTTTTGCGGACACCACACTGTATATCACTTATAAGGTTATTTGTTTCCAAGTACCAAACTAGTCGATTATTTATCATGCGTTCCATGGTCTTGCAAACACAACTAGTTAACTAAATCGGACGATAATTGGATGGATCCGTATGATCCGTATGATCTTAGATATTGGTACTACTATACCGTCACGCCATGAAGAAGGAAATTGACCTGAAGTCCAAATATCATCAAAAATATATAAGAGCGTCTCTAAACAAGACTCTGGTATGTGCTTCAGGAGTTGATAATGTATGTTGTCAGCTCCTGTAGCAGTGCCATGAGCTTGATCAAGAGCAGTATGGAGTTCATGATTAGAAAACGTTTCATTATAATCTTCCCCATTATCAGAATTGAAATTAATAGTTTTCATTTCTTGTTGTTTTTGATACTGCTGGAATTTAGGTACACAATTAGAAGAGTAAGAGTGTTTAGCGAGGGTTTCACCCAGTTTATTCGCAATATCTGATTTATCTGTGAGTAACTGATCTCCATGTTTAAGATCAACACACAAGAACCTCTATGCAGCATCTACATAGCCATTAGTATAATGCTGTGGGTACTTGGAGCAGAATGATCCAGTTTTGGGTGGCTTCTTCATGACAGTGCGATTGCCGTCCACTGTAACCAGACAGTTGTTCCATCTGCAACTGAAATCGTCAGAAACTCATTCCACTTCTCGTTAGTTTGGGGGCACCTGAGTACTTCGTGCTTGTGGACCTCAGTTTGGGATTTGAAGACCTCTATTGATATAAGAAATTGCAGATTGTACTAAATTCAACTCTGAAGCTGCACTGTAGACAGAATTCTGAGGTAATGTATGCATAGCCTCTTGGATCTTCCTCCTGGCTTTACACGTGTTCTATTCTGCAACAGCATGGTATCTGGTGCTCACTCCTTGTGCTTCTACAGCAATGCATTAAGCTGGGGTGATGCCTACTTTCGTTATAGCAAGGCGTCAAGTGGCACAAAATTGGACCATAGCATACCACTACTGCTTCACGCATACGCGAAGTGGCAATGGTAATGCCTGCCCATGCTCCAACAATGCGCGTCATGCGTACCGTAGACGTTAACAATGCTCTAACAATATTTGATCTAGGCATATATATGTTGTGCACTAGTGTGCGTATCAATGAGCAACACTTTCGCTCAAGCACTACTTGCAAAGTGCGTAACTTATGCGTAAACAGGATGCGAACAGTGCGCTAAATAGGGTTCACGCTTTCATGCTTACCACCTCAATCAAACGCACTTCCACTACAAAATGCGGAGGCAAAGTGTTGAGACAAAATTTGTGCAAGTCTAGGGTGGCATAAAATGTGTCTGGTTTACATCTGCAGTATCCACGGTGTAGTATTTCACAGAAAATACACAGAAAAGCTCATGTGGCAGACCTGTTAGATGATTTAAAGGCCCTTAACTGGGAACAGAGGTCTCTTGTGGCTCAAACGTGTGGAGCATGCAATAACACTCTCAATAAAAGTTCGATATGGGATATGTGTTCATTGTCAGTGAAACGTTTGACTTTTTCAAGCTAGATTGTGTTTGCGGCTTTATTTATTTATTTATTTATTTATTTATTTATTTATTTATTTATCTATTATATGATATTAGTCTCATGGACAGTTTGATAAAAATACTCGAAGCTCGCTGTAATAAGTAGTATGCATGTAGGTTGGATCAGTAGTACAAAGACTATACAGAGATTGTACGACCTTTGAAAAGGCATGAGTCATATGACGACAGAATGTTTCATCCGCCCTGATTCATTTTAAGGCACGTGTGTTTGATAAGGTACGCCCCATGGAAACACATTTCTAGCTTTTATCAAATAATTTTACAACTGTATCTGTGGTTCACCTTCTATGGCGAAATATGAGTCGTGATTCATGCTCCCACGCTGGCCTTGCATCAAATACAAACAGGTTTCCATTATGTATTCAGCTCAGTCGGTTGCCTTCACAAGTCAGAAAGGAGATTAGAAATAAACATTTGTTTTGACTGCATTTTGTCTTTGTTCCAAAAGACCCGTGAAGGTCCCGGGGTAGAATAGGCCTTCAGCAACCCATGCTTGCCATAAAAGGTGACTAGGCTTGTCGTAAGAGGCGACTAACGGGATCGGGTGGTCAGACTAGCTGACTTGGTTGACACATGTCATCGGTTCCCCATTGCGCAGATCGATGCTCATGTTGTTGATCACTGGATTGTCTGGTTCAGACTCGATTATTTACAGACCGTCGCCATATAGCTGGAATATTGCTAAGTGCGACGTAAAACTAAACTCACTCACTCACTTTGTTCCAAAATGTATGATCACTACCCGGTGAATTCCTTACATGTTACATTCGAATACACTGACCTTTTCCACTTACCTTTAACGCGTGTCATCATAATGAAATGCAAATGGTCGCGATATCAATAACTGCATTGTCTGGTCCACTAGTCTGAACTCACGTGTTTGTAGACCGCAGTCAAATACCTTGAATATTTCCGAGTGAAACATTAAACAACTGCCCCAGTCCTAAAGTAATGACGGATCATCCTTTGCGAATAGGACATGGTGCAAACGTCGATAAAATGTTTTGTGGATTTCCTGACTGTAATTTGAGAATACGCGCAAAGCTTTGGCGTTTACATTTAAAACAAAAATCTGTAAATCCCCAATAATTCTTAATGACAGTAAAATCAGGTTATACAACTGCGGAGCATGTGTAGGATGGTGATATCAACTCAAACCTATCCATTACCAAGGCTCCGGAATTACCCACAAAAAATATGGCGTGTTGTGATTGACTCGAATCTTTTGTCGTGCGGAAGGTCTCGGAGAAAGCATGTCCAGAAGTGTGATTTGAAAGAAGGAACAAATAAACCTAATTATCTAACTAGATTTTGCTAATTACATTCTGTAACGTGCCAAATGAAAGAATTTTCTAATGATCATATTTCTATTCTTGCAACTTCCAAATTTTCACTAATGCTGCAAAGCGGGTGTGCATGTAATTCAGTGCTTTCACCAAACCTTGAATTACATGTGAACCCTTTGTCGACATTCTGTAATATTTGATAATAAATGTTTTATATTGAGTTCAACCATATCTTAGTTCATGATGCTTATTTGTAATATGTAATATGTAAAGAAAATCGTTATCGCAATGGTCACATGCTTACATGCTTCTTTGCTAAACTCTAAGCACGTGGTTTTTATTGTGAAGCCATCAAAAGCGAAATATAATGCTCCCTTAAGGTTGTAATATTTTTGCTTGTATTACGGGAATGGGCTATTCTGACAATTATGTGTATTAAAGAGAAAAGAGCAAGCAACTTAGCAATGACCTACTTTATCAGACTATTTCACTGACTGATTGAATGTTGGAATTCCCCACTTGAGACTTTGGGAATATCAATAGCGAAATCCACAAAGAAATGGTGATCTATGCATTCTTGCAAAACCGCTCTAAAGATGCAAAATGTCACACAAGACTGATCCTGTGATGTGGAAGAACTTGAGATGATGCCTGTCCCCAATTTCTCCGTCCTTGCCACATAACGTAATGCCATAGGAGGCCCACAATCACACCTAATTTACCAAACAACCTCCATTAACTCGGCAAAACAGGCTGTTTTGTTGACACTCTATTTCTGGTAGTTTCTTTGCCGTAAGGTGGAAGCCACACATGACACAAAAACACCATTACATTTCCGCAGCCAAACGCCAAGTTATTTGATGTGAAAACTATCTATTGATTGGGCGATCGCGAGGAGGAAACCTGAGGGAGTCCGCGTCTCTGGACTCTTGCTTCATATCCGCCCAAGCTTCACACTATTTCGACCCAAAAGAAGATGGGCGTTGAAGATACTAGACAACGAATGATATTATAAATTGAAAGTTGAAAGCAGCTGTCTGCATTAGATCCCTCTGTTCGTAGGACAGATATGACACTGAGGATATGACATGGCGGAGAGTAATTGAAGTCCATAGTAATTCTATGGACGCATAGAACGATGTACGTCTTCAATCATGCCATAATCTGAATTACACTCGAGGGAACATGTAATGCCTTCTTTAGCAAGACGTTTAGCCGGACAGTAGCCTATCTTTACCCAACAGCGAATACATATGTAGATGTGATTACAAATCCTTCCAGCGCCTAAACAGTTTTATTTACTACTAATGAGAGGCGTTGGTGTTGCCTAACGTTTAAGGTGTTCACTCCTCACGCCAAAACCCAGGTTTGATTCCTCACATGGATACAAATTTCTGGTGTCCCCCTTGCGTGTTATTATTAGAATCTTTCGCTTAAAGCGACTAAAAATTAAACGCACTCACTATTATTAAAATGTTGATGTGTAAAGAGAAGGAGAGACAAGAGTATATCGAGAAAATGAGTGAGCGAGTATGTTCTTTCGGCTGTGGAAAGGATATTTCCTATCTGACTAGACATTAGTTCCACTTCTTGATGTGCATTATAATACGATAAGGTTTGCTCAGGGGCATTACTAACAACGGGAGGAGATGTATGTCTGTTACTATTTAGTCACAATGGTAGAAACTATTTCAAAACAGTCATTCTAAGAGTCTATTGAGTCCGACGAATGAAGGAGTAAAAAATGTGAAAATGTAAACACAGCACCCGTCAATTCTTTACTATATAGATATTTGAATTTTTAGAAAAGTGTATGATTTTCAGCGCAGGTATTGCTCTTATAATTGATGTAGAATGTAACTACATTTACGATGCAATGGCCAAAAGATACGTTCAAAATAGTTATGTTCGGTATCACAACCTAGTGAATACATCTGAGATATTGTTTCCATGCAACATAACATTATGAAAGAAATACGGAAACAGAAAAACGATAAACTAGTGTTAGGGTTAAGAATTTACCGTGACAAACGATGTAAGAAATTCCCTTGTGAACCAGCAAAACAGAACAAAGACAACTCATAAACGTTCAAATTTTGTATTGTTATGCAACGAGAGCAAGGTATACAAAGTCACAAGTCAATTTCACAATGCTGATTACAAATACAATTCAAGAGAGACAATATCTAAGTCAATGGGTCACAAAATACAATATAGCAAGCTCAGCAAAGTCTTAGTGCGAGAAAGAATCAACTATGCAGAATGTAAACACAGCGATCGGTCTGACAGCAGATAATGTAGATTCAGGCGTTGACGGGTTTTGATGATCAAGCGTTGGCAATGACGTATATCCTCCAGTTAATATGAATGAGTGTCACCCTCAACATGGCAACCAGCCTTGCTATGTACACTCAGTCATTTCCCGAAAGTTCGGGCACTTACGAACATCGTCAACACTGTAGAATGCCCTCAAATAAATCTCCCAGAAGTAAACACTAAGATCAGGTCAGTTCCGGAAAACCAGAATCCTAAAAGTGTTGACCATCTATTAAAACGAAATGTGACCCATCATAATTATTCTTCAATGCACTAAATGTTGTGACCCAACAACAATTATTACTTAATTAATAACAAACTACACAGAAAATACACACTCGCAACACTAGTCTGTGATGTTCCTTACGTAGGCAATGGCGAGAAGAATGACATTATCTTTCCGCGTTTCAAATTGAGATTGTGAATTTTGTGGACGCGGGATTATTCTTTCTTCGCAAAAGTATGAGAAAGACACCGGAGTAGGTTTAAACACGACACGACCCACACAGAAAGGTGATATTTACATGGCAATCCTGTCAAGAAGACATTTAGTGTACATTCAATTTCATTTTAATGGCATGTACATCTTAGTGAGGCAAATGCAGTTAACGTGGCTGAACCTGGGGTGGCACTGAACACAATACATTTTAAAGTAAAGAAAAGTTATCTTAAAGTTTCATTATAAATTACACGATAGAAGAGCCAGTCGCCAAACGCCATGTATGCTCTGCTAAACTCTACTGGGATAGACTTACTCTCAAGGGGAGATTGAGAAACTTTAAGCCTCACACGGAATCATACAACTTTTGCAGCCTACTAGGCGCACTCAGGTAATGTGGCTTTCCCATCCTTACGAAGTACCCATTTACAGCTGGGTGGACTGGGACACATAGTCACAGTACCTTGTCCAAGTTGTCTGCACGTCGCTGTACCCACAACTAGATGTTTGTACGTACTCGTGTGGCCACCATCTGGTCATCTAACTGCGGATTCTTTTAAGTGCACAGGGTTGTGTACTGCACACTAGGGGTTGTGACAAAACTAAAAGTCTGCACACAAAGTTGACTCTAAAGTTTTGGGATTTTTTTTATACCCACTCAAATGTGGGTTCGATCCCGGCACCTCTAAGTTCGCCGGATTACTAGCCTGACGCCTTAAACAGCTCGACCACAGCGCCCCAACATAAGGGAATCTAACACAGTCAGCTCTAATATGGGCTCAGATTCACATTCGTGGATTGAAACAAAGCCAATGATTGATGTTCGCACTTTCACCCTGTTCCCCAGCTTTTACTTTTAATGGGTTTCTCTGTATCTTTGTTATTATTTCAGTAATTACCAAAAATGCCCTTTGAAAGACCGTCCAGCATGTTGACAACCTCGACATCCAAGAACACTGAACCACTACCTTTCCAGTTGATGTGACAGAATTTGCCATACGTGGTTGTGGTGACGTCGAATGCCATTCTGGATCATTTTCAAACAAAGCTAGGTTATCAGGAGACACGTTGTTTTCTGGTGACTGATGATGAGATGTCAGAAGCTTTGGAAGCGATCGAGATGATTCTTTCACATTCTTTTTTTCTGACAGTGGTATGGCCACTCCTGGGAAATGCCCACTGAACCAGCTATATTGGTGTACCAAATGATCACTACATAATTAATTCTGTATGATCCCTATGGTTATTGACATTCCAGGACGGGCGTTCTTGGACGTGCTTTCTTCTTCGTCCCGCCTTGCAACACTTGTTACTGTTCTGCCCTTTTTTGTGGGAGCATAAAGAGGCCTCCTTCCCGTTGTACTGAATCATTTTCTGTCCATTTTCTGCACCAACTTACGTACTGTTTGTGCTTATTTTACTGAATAACCCTTCAATTAGAGATCTTATTCCCACAATATGTGACGAGAACGATGGTGGTTAAGAATGCTGTATATAGCCTTTTAAAATTGACACGCTAAAAAATGCATATCATGTAAAAATATAAATCAACCAAATACACCAAAGGTCAGTGTACCACTATCCTGAGACGTATTAAGCTGAACCGGCTAATACACTCTCAGCTTCATAGTAATGAGTGTGTTTGTATGCAATGGTCTTGACTTGGGAGTACTAAAATTGTATTTTTGATCTGATTTTCCATCACACTGGTGCTATTTGTTTAGCTGACTCTAGAGTGTGAGGATGGCGTCAAATTGAAACATGTCAGACTCTCTATTTCAGAATACCTTCCGTCTGAGACAAATTCAATTGCTGTCCACTATTAATATAACAAATATGTCACAGGCCCACGATTATGAACAGATACCCGATTATACGAGTATTGTAAGTGGTGACAGTACGACGCAATTGGTTAGGATGTGACCGCTGTGGTTCTTTTTGTAAATGGCACCCTAACAAAATCTTACTTCTCTACCGCTTGAGCGTACACCCCTTTCACTTAAATGTGTTCGGTTCTTATTAGTAGTTTTGTTATTGTATGTTAGGTCTGTAGGTGTAGAAGGTCATTGGTGTGATTATGTTCTGTCCCTTTGTAATAGCATTATCTGTATTGCTTTATCTCTATAAGATAATTAGGTTCCTCCCAAGTGTACAGTTCCTAAATAACCCAACTGAACTACTTGCATAGAAAAGATAGACAAAAACTGTTTTTTATCATGACGTTCAATGATTTATGTTAGTGTATCAGTTTCTCTCTCTCTCTCTCTATGAGAGACAGACACACACACACACACACACACACACACAGAGAGAGTGAGAGAGAGACCCAAGGAGTTTGCACGACTGTGCCGCTACCCCAAATCAAGTATAATGGCCAGAAATAGACAGAAACTGGTCGCGTAACTGACACGTTCAGCCGAGGTCCCCGCATCCAAACTTCCGTGGTGACGACTCTGTCAGCTTTAATGCCACCGTTTGCGTTGAATCGGGTCGGTTGCATTTTGGTACTGATTGGTTAATCATCAGTGTTGCGACGTATCTCACACCTTGATCATTGCATGATTTTAACATACGAGGGGGGTAAATAAGTTTCGTGAAACACCCATGCCGCTAAGACTACTGCATGCACTGATCATTCATGACATACTTGTGAAAGGTTCAACACCTCACAACAAAAGGAAAGAATACTGTGAGAAATGGATGAGAGGTGTCCTACTGCTGTCATGGAGAATTCTATAAGTAAGTACACGACTGTAGTTGATGTCTTTACCCTAAAGGGAACCACTGCAAGCAGAGGCCACGTTCTGACCTGGCACTCACTAATTATAACCTGTTTAAAAAATTAGATAAAATTGTAACATGTTTCGAAGTCTCACGTGCGTGGAAGACGACTTGTCGGTGATGAACTCAAGGCCACAACAGAAGTTTGGTTTAGGGACGAGTCAAAACGTCTCCATGATATCAGCAGGGTATCTATCTTCCAGTTAGCAGATTAATACTGTTTGTTGTGAGGTGTTCAAACTTTCACAAGTATCGCTTGAATGATTCATTCCGTTAATGTATTACGCAAAACGATTTAGCTCTTTTACAACTTTATATAGTGTATTTGACTTCGCCTCGGAGCGCGACACATCAATTTGGCTTTTTCTCCTCAGCGTCTAAACGCAGTCGGTGTATCTGTTTGTCAACCCATCACGTGTAAGTATGTCCATGTATGCAGAGAAATATATTGTGTTCGACAAGTAACAGTCAGTTTCCGTGTGGGCGAGACGTCTCTTGAGCGTGGGAGACCTAGTTGTCAGTTATATACCGTGACTCTTTGTAGAATCGGGAGTGTATGCATCTGAGATTTTACTTTGACAATACAATATGTTCTCATACAGTTTTACGTGAATGTCATCCGGAACTTGATGCATTACAAATTGGATATTTTACAGCTCAAATTATTTGCATTTTGAGCGGAAATATACCAACGAATGTACAAAGATAAGTAATTTTTACAGAATATAGTGAAAAGCATGTGTATCGTAGGAAATTCACATAGATATCCATTTCAGTTGTATCAGTTGGTCACGCTGTACGAAAACAAACCCGCTTTGGAATTATCTACTACTAGTATTTACGACTGTAGCAATAATCTGCATTTGTCAGTCGTGAATCATGTATCTCGAAAGCAGGTGTGTGAATCGAACCTAGGACTTTAGCCTGACGATTTTAACCTCCAGGACATCCCACATTAAGGTCAACAGAGTACCCTGCTAGATCGTGACACAACAGTATACCTTACAACCGTGAACCGTGTTAGATTGTAATACAACAATGTAATTACCAACGGTGAACCATGAACCGTGCTAGATTGTAACATAACAATGTAATTGCCAACGGTGAACCGTGTACGATTGTAACACAACACTGTTATTGTCAACAGTGAACCGTGCTAGGTTATAACATAAACATCTAGAAGCCATCGGTGAGCAGTGCTAGATTGTAACATATCAATGTAATTGCCAACGGTGACCGTGCTAGATTGTTACTAAGTGTGACTGCCAAAGGTAAACCATGAACGGTGCTAGATTGCAGCGCAACATTTTAACACAACAGTGTAGCTACCAATGGTGAAACGTCCTAGATTGTAACAAAACGATGTATTTACCGACGGTGCATTTCTAGATTGTAACAGAACAATGTAACTGCAAGCGAATCGTGCTAGTCTTGTACACAGCAATGTAGCTGCCATTGTTGAACCATTCTAGATTGTAAGACAACAATGTAACTACCAGCGAACCGTGCTAGGTTATAACAAAACCATCTAGAAGCCAACGGTGAACAGTGTTAGATTGTAACATAACAATGTAATTGTCAACGGTGATCCATGCTAGATTGTGACACAATATTGTAAATGCCAACGGCAAACCGTAGTAGACTAACAAAAACAGTTGTGACTGCCAAAGGTAAACCATGAACCGTGCGAGATTGCAGCACAAGAATATATTAACCTACGTTGAAGCCTCTACCATGAGAAATTGTAGCGCATCAATGTATTGAACTATTTGCGATAGAGTGTTTATCTTCTCCACAATATTGTCTCGAAACGAACAGACCATACGTCATCATGCATGCAAACTCACTGAAACTAAGCATTAACGTGAAGACATCAGTGTCTGATATCTTGAGAAAAGTTAAGTGTACTCTGTAGAGATGTGGGTTTGAGTTACATATCAGATTACCATCATATTCATAATTAGCATGCACCGGCGTTTCGAGATGGTATCTCTCGTGTTTAGATACTTGACTCTATTTATAAAAATATTACTGCATTTAGAAATAGTGTACCGAAGTACCCTGCTGTGAGGTCATGTGCCATTACTTCAAAGCAATCTTTTAATATCGTGTCTCCAGTAGGCTCCCATCTGAAACTAAATTTCTACAAATAAGGTCACAAAAGCCCGAACTAATTACGCTCTGTCGGATCCCTATATTTCCCTATAACTTCGTATATCAGAACCTGGCGCTAAGACATTTGGAATTGTGGGTTAAATGTTTCGACGTGATGTTGACTCTGCATGACAACAGATCGTCGTTTATCAGGACGGATCACAGACAATGTGCACTGAAAGTGAGTGAGTGAGTGAGATTAGTTTGCGCCACACTCAGGAATATTACAGCTATAAATAATCTGTAAAAAGGTCTGTGAACAATCGAATGTGGAGCAGCTAATCCAGCGATCAACAGCATGAACATTGATGTGCGCAAATGGGAGCCAACGACATGTGTCAAACCAAGTTAGCGAGCCTGACCACCTCATCCCGCTAGTCGTCTCTTACGACACCCATTTTTGTTTAAAGCATGGGGTGCCGAAGACCTTTTCTATCCCGGATATTCAGGGGTCTGCATTCCAAGAAGTGAAGCAGAACTCACGCGCTTCCGTTGACAAACTATCAGCGTTACCGTTGTTTCATTTCATGATTCAGAGAGGCAGAAAAAAAACTGTTGTCAAAGAAAAGGCTCAGTGGAGGTCATTTTCCATGTTTTAGACATGATGGACACTGGGGTCCTAGCTGGTAATTTGTCACTGGAAACGGCCGTGTAAGTCATGCCCATACCTATTGGAAAGTAACTCTGCTAGTTCATACTCTTTATTTAGTTAATCATGCCATTTGTTAGGGGAGAGGTTCAGTGGACGGGTTGTGCTGTGACACTTGTACATGAGAAGAGATCTAATTGACAGACATACGTCTGACAGACCTTAACACGCGATGTGGCAGACCGATCCGAAGAACTTAATGGCAGAACGCTTAAGACAGACCTCACCGACGGACTTCAATGAAGGACGTAACAGAGTGATCCACTTTGACCAACAAGAACACCTACATGGCAGACGTCAAGCACAGATCTCTGAAAAGGTAGTCCCAAACAACAGGCACTACCGCAAGGCCTAGAACACATATAACCTGAAGGACACATGTTTCGGGCAGACTTTGAAACATTCTTTACCAACAGACGCACAGGTCAGAGCTAGGAGACAGGTCTGAGCGAACCATTGCTTACAGACCTCAAGAACAGATCAAAGTGAAAATAAACTAACAGGGAGACCAACTGGTCGACCTTATAACTAATGTTACCGACTGATCTCAAGAACAGGTCCTACTGAAATAACAATTATACACCCGTGGTAGACATTGTCCCCTTTCGTCTGTTACTGGTGGTTTGACGTTAATTCCAACAGCATATAGTGAATTACCTTTCACTCAGACCATACCAGACCATACCGATTCCATCTGTGTGTCTACGTGTCTTAAGTTTACATTGATGGTCCTAGTAGAGATGTCTTTCCCATGCAGAAACGACTCCAGCGAGTAGTATAGGGGACGAAAGTGTTTAATACAACAGCGACGTCCTTGTCTAGCAAGACGTAACATTTAACACCTTTCAAGTAAATACATCCTTTAGGATTCAACCTTAAACATTCCGCCAGACACCATATGTGCCTTGTGGACTAAAGTCCTCGTCCTCGTCCTCGTCTTGGCACATAAGCAAATGTGTCATGACCTATGAACTGTATATGGCGGTTTTCCATCGTTCGATCCAGAATATGTAGAACTCGACTGTCTGAACAAGAACTGCTGAACTGTTTTGGCTGAACCAGTGTACAACCACAACAGATGTGTCTATGACAACAAACCTTTTATCATATTTACAGTGAAACAAATGATTTCAAACAGACCTTTTTGATCAATGCAGTAAAGTCGAATGTGTCACTGAATCTTCTCTTTGCTTTCACGTGGATGTGACGGGCACCATTCAGGGAAATATAGGGCAGATTGCGGACTTCCTCTACGAAATATCACGCTTGCATCCCAAGTACCAAATTATCAGACTCATTATTGTTAACGGTGCCACAGGTTTCGAACCTTCTAATCTGTGAAGTGACAAAAGGAGATTGTCTGGGATTGATGCCAGAGGCACAATCCTCCCGACTCTGTTTGTAATACACAGCGCAGCAGGTCTTACATTTTCCGTACACTTCCTGGTTATTTCCACATCCCTCACTTCGGCGTGAGGGTTGCGTGTACAATGAGCAAAGATCTCATGAGTCTTCCAAACTCATTGCACCTGGGTTCCATTGTAATAGCAGCTCAGTGGTGAAAGATTTCAGCAGGGATAAAACAAAACAGCTTTTTTCTGAAGTAAATAAATAGGGTCATTGCAAGTGGAACATTCAGAGGGTAATACTCAAAACATTAGTGACCAAAACATCTGTGTCTCTATCGCTAAATGTAACGTATGACACGTGACGAACATTGCTAGTATAAGGAATTGTGCGAATAGTATTGGTAAGAGGGAAGCTAATAACATAACTAGTTAGTCTCATTCTAAGATACTATGCGACACATTCCTCAAATCGCTAGTGATCACCCCAATAACAAAAACCTTTGTTCCACAGAACCCAGATAGTGTCATTTCATCCGGTTCTGCAACATGAACAGCAATTGGAAACTTCATCAACCATTCACACAAGGGGAAATGTTTGACAACTGTCTTCGACTTTCGTGTCTTCATGACTGATAACTTTAGTGCAGCTCGACGTCAAATTTGCAAACAAAATGAAACATTGGCAATGGAGCTGGCCACGTGTATTGTGTCAAACAAATCCCAAGTATCTGGGTAAGTGGGAAAAGCGCGAATGAACGTAATGTCAACTTCAGTTTTCTGTAGTATAACCGCCAAGAAGGGTATCAGTGGTGTGCTTTGTGTACATACAGTACATCACAGGAGGGATACCGGACAGAGCTTCGTGACAACATACAAACATACTGCTCTTAGCACGCTACTAGGCATGTTGTCATCCTCGTTGCACTTGCCATTGTAATTACACAGTTGCAACAGAAGCACACAATGATGGAGATCAGACACGATATTTCCCTTGTGATTGCTACACCATACTATACTCCTTACATCCGTTTGTTAAAGTGCCGGGAAGGCACTTGAACGATCAGGAGCTCGAGCTTCCCACTTTGTATCAACGCCTCTCTGCCGAATATTTACTCTTGAGCTAACATTCCACGTGCATTTTTCATATACCTTTATTGATGACATTGATTTACTGGTTTATGTTCGTCCACCTGAAAATACACTCTGTTCCATTTTTTTCATGACACACAGAAAAGTTGTTTTGTCGAACTATGATGCGTGGTACGGTTCTTAACTGTAGTGTCCGGCCTTTAAACATTGTTGAACACCCACTATTATTCTTGCGATAGCAGATTACATGTCAACCACATTAACGTATTTTGCACATTATAAATGCATGAGGATATCGGTAGGAAATAAGTTCTTATCAATATCCCCACGTACAAACGCCCCCAAAAGGTCAGGAGACCGATGTGTTTAACGATCCGAGGGAAGCGTATGACAGCACACCAGCTAATTACTTTCTCCAAGCGCTGTTGGTCCGTCTGACTTTCTGACATCGTGTCTTCAAGCAGTGCTCGTTTGGTCATGAGATATTATTTTGGTCCATGATACATAGGATGCGCTTTGAGAGGAACGTAGGATCCAACGTAACCCCCCAAATTAGATTCATGAAGTCGGTGGTAAATCTGAAACAATCATAAGACCTAGACTGCAGCAAGAAAGCATTGTATAGTGAATAATTGCTTACACAATGTTACAGATACACATATACAAACGTGATTACTTACGGCGTTTTTCAGAAAATCTTGCATGACATATGCATCATATCGTCCACAGTCCTGTGTCTTAACCGTGTGATGTAGGACCTTAATCCATGGATAATTACGAAAAGGAAAAAAAATCAGGAGGGAGATGAATGTGGGTGTTAACAACAAATTTGGTATGTTCATATGTATGCCATGCCAATTTCGCTTTAAGCACTTTCATTTTTTAACAAAAGACAGGTATGACATCCTTTTTTTCACAAAATTATACAATGATGTGATTCTAACCATTAAACTGTGCCTCAATTATAATACAACATTGGCAATTCAAGAATACAATTACAGTTACCCAAAATATAATGTACCTGTCAAGCGACTCGTCATAGAATGAAAATGTATTATTTTCTGATCTTTTTAGTAGCCATGTGCGTGTTAGCGTAGTAAAATGATTAATTGCGAAACTGTTCGAAGTTGAAATATAAATACATGATAAATGATGCTTCATGTTATAATGTCGAAAAGGGCGTGGTAGTCGTGATGGCAGAGAACTGACTCCAGCTTTTTCGTCTGTGATCACATCTCAGATGTCCTTAGTATGGCGATCTACCTTCAGTTGTTTGCGATCCATAGCCTATCTTCATATTGTGTTGTTCCCTATAGGTAGACTGTTTTCGATTTAATTGCTTGTTTTACATGTCTATCTGTATATATATTCTAGCATTTTTACTTTCCTTCGTTGACAGGATTGTATAATCTGTCTTTCATTATTGTTAATCTATATATTGTTTTAGTCACGATATGGCTGAAATATTTGCCAAAGTACTTTTAATTTGAACTCACTCACTCACATCTCAGTTAACAGTAACCCAGTGATATTGCAGCGTGACGGGCGGAGGTTATACCTTAACTGCAGTCATCTTCTGGATAACCTCGTGGTAGAATCCTCCACTGATTAATGTTTACCATTTTATTTCAGGCACTGTTTTCATGTAATGTTAGCTGTTAACACAGAAGTGTACTCTGTTACACATATATGAGAGACATGTTAATAAGTTTTCGCTTCAATTGTGAGATAATATCCTCAAATAGAATGAGGTTTGAATGTAACACGACAAATACGTGAGCATATGTGATGGGACATGAAATGTCTCTGTCGTCGCTGCATTCCGATAAGCAGAAAAGACGAGACTATTGTGTTCCATAAATACCAGACCCAGGCTTGTTTTGGAAGCTTGACACCTTGCTTCTGGATGAATGTTATGATACTCACAGTCATTATGATAACACTGATTTTTATACATGGCCATTGCACTCTTAGATCTTTTATCTTACTATGCAATAATCTGTATTGTCATGTAAACCCGGCTGATAATAGGCTGTAGTTGTTAATTATATCCTACGTATTGTTGTTTGTTGGATAATTGCCTACCTATCTCAGGGCTCTCTTACTGGAAATCAATGCTGTATGTGGTATGCCGATATGTAAAATGTTTTCCACATCTACGTAATGGGAAACAAAAGAATACTTCTTTGTCATTCCAAAAGAATGTATTTCACACATGAATATTCTTTTGATTAGGTATTACGCCAGTATCAATTTCATACCATTGTGTGAATTCAAAATGTTCGGATTATTCAATTAAATGTCGCTTGACATGTCTACGTGTATGTCATGATCGATAGGAACCGATGACATGTGTCAACCAAGTCAACCAAGTCAACGAGCCTGACCACCCGATCCCGTTAGTCGCTTCTATGACAAGCATGGGTTGCTGAAGGCCTATTCTCCCCGGGGACCTTCACGGTGTGTGTGTGTGTCAAAAATATTGGATAAGAGTTCCATTTGTTTATCACCCTATGCCTGGGAATAGATAGTGTATAGAAAGCCTACCTTAACTGCAAACCTAACCCTGAACCTTCACCCCTCGAAATAATCATAACACAAACAATATTTCAAACGGGGATTTCGGGTGAAGTCGTATGAAACATTATTTAAACAACATTCATTATTCGTTACTTACTCTTCGTATCAAATGACAAATGTTTCAGGCCTGATCAATACTTTTGTCTGACATATGTACAAATAGATCATTTATAAAAAATAACAAGTGTGTAAGGAGTGTGAGGGACCATATACTAGCAAACCAACACACACCTCATTAGGACCCAACGTTCACAACTTACTGGTATATAAAGGTTGATGTACTAACTAATCAATTGTCATCAATACCCAATCAGATGTGATGAAGACGACCAACTGATCTCCTGCACATAAAGAACTCTCATTTGGACATAAACGCACGTACATCCGCGGGTAATTAGGAATAATGCTATTTCCCTTAAACAGCTGTCATTTGGCAGTATTTATTTCGGGTATGGGTGGGCGAATAGCAGATAGCTGCAAATGACTAACATTTTGTGCAATGGTGACGGATCGGAATACCTCCATGCGTCACTTTTAGGGGACATGTGCTGGAAATGGAACAATTCATATCACCTACACATAATTTAACACCCTATCCCACCCTCCAAATAAATAAATAAATAAATAAATAAATAAATAAATAAATAAATAAATAAATAAATAAATAAATAAATAAATAAATAAATAAATAAATATTTTTCTCTGTTTGCACCTGATCTTCAGTTGACGTATTGCATTATGATTCTGTTAAGGATTGACTGTGCATTTCTTTCGTTGCTTTGAGGTATGAAACTAAAAACCAATGTGCCAACTGTATGAATCCGCGTATGAATTAGTTTCATACCTCAATGCAGCAAAAGAAACACACAGTCAATCCTTATAATTAAATTCAACAACACATACTATAGGCTTTCAACAACAATTTATTTAAACACAATCAAACTCATCGAAATAACACGCCTATCAAACCAACTAGCCAATCAGCATAGAGCACCCCCAAATAGCTGTCAATCAACCAAGCTAAGATCGGGTGGCGAATCAGAGCGGAACAACACAACGTGACGCGTTGCGCCCACATCTTCGTTCAACCAAACATGTGAAAATCTGTTTTGCACTGAAATAGATCCCACACTTAACATTCAATTAATTTTTCCCATATCGTCGAAAGTTTTGAGCATCTTATAACACTGTATTTGACAACGCTGTAGCAAGTTAAATCAGTTTGATCTGGTTCTAGACATACATTGGATAATGCCCAAGTTCACGGAGGATTGCCTTATTAGCACATTTTCCAACATCGAAAAGTCATTTAATATACATCATCTGAATCCGTTCCGTTGGTGCTATCTTCCTGTCAAAACTTGTCCGTGCAGTAGAGTATGTTATTTCCTTCTTTTTTGCTTAAATATTCTAAATACTAAAACAATTGCTACATTTGCTTGTTCACACGACTTTGTCCATGTTAATCTTGACGAAAACACGATAGTGAGATATTTATAGTAAGTTACAACCTCCATAAGCTGATTACTGAAGAACCATATCTCCGATTTCGCAAGAATTTCATCATTTTGAAATACGATCATATTTGAAACCTATCCAAGAGAGAAGAAAGCAGAGACTTTGCTTGTTTGCTAATTTGAAAAAGTTTTAAAGTTGATCAAATAACCACGTTAGAAAAGAATGATCAGGAATGCTATTGTTTCAACTTTTCATGTTTATGGACACATCTGATACAAACAAAAAATATTGATGGACCATTAATCAACATTCTGTAATCAATATATATTTCATTGCAGAAACTAAGACATCAGAATCACATAAAATAGCTTGAAATCTGAAACAAATGTTCCTGGTGATGATAAAGCATCACCGAATATTGGCCGTATACACGCCATGTACACGCAGAGGGCAATACGTACATAGTTCACACGGAAAATTGTAACAGCAGACATTCTTGTCGAGGCCCTTCATTTGTGAATGGAGAAAGCCACTTAGATCGGTAATAACAGTATATTATTACAGGACATAAAGAGTTTCCAACTTGTAACCATGGAAGCAAGCAATAAACCATGGACTATGATGCACCCCCTTAATTAAAGATATGTCTCATCACTGAGTGTTGCAAAACACTATAAATGCAGCATTACCTTGCAGACATCAGAGTGTGGTATCTTCAGACAAATCAAGCGTGCACTTACGGATGCTGGGTTGGAACTATATATCGGTTTATGCTGATATTAATAATTGTTCGCACGAGAATATTCAGATGACTTGTTCACAAACTTGTCTAAAGAGTCCGCTGAATTTTTCACAACTTCATGTCGAGAGGCCATAACCATTGCATCAATTCTAGATAATCGAGGCACGTGGGTCTCTAGCAATCTTATCATCGGCGGGGCTTCCCATTTGAAAATATTGCAGCTCAACTTTTTGTGCCAACCTGGAATTGAATTTCCCGCAAATTGGGCTTGAAGTAATGTAAGGTCATCGAAACCCACGTTCACTCAGAATTGAGAAACTTTTCCATGTCGAAAATCGTGTAAGTAGTGGAAAATGTCATGGCTTGGCAATTAGATAAATGGAGTTTCATAATCGAGGAATAATGTTACAGGGAAACGTCGTCTTTGCATCATCACTTACCAACACTGACATTGCAAGAAGAATAAACGACAGCATTTCCTCTGCGCTCTCTGATATATATCATAGGGAAGGCGGAATACTTGCTTTCATGCTACAGGTTCAACGTTCAATGTATTACTACGCACGTTTTGTCTTCTGTAGTCCACGATTAAACAAGAGCCATTATCTGTTATTCAGCGTTTGGATGATGATGTATGATGTAATGTGCGCACGTGTTGCTCACGGACGGTATAGAGGAACGCAACGGTGTTCAAGTAATGCATTTTTGTTAAACGAGGAGCAGAAACACGATTCAAAGATAGCATTAAAAGGATAAGATTGTGTGTATTGGTCGTGAACCTGGCGATGATGTGTCGTGGTTTTCACATTTTCTGCCTGTCATTCAGGAAACTATATGGCCAATATGCGGACTGCTTCTGTGAAATATCACACTCGCATCTCTTGTAGTAAGTTTTCAGACTATTAGTGTCAGTGCCGCAGATTTCGTAGAGGGTCCCGATAAGCTGCAAGCGAGGCAGTCCTTCTGACACTCTTAGTAATGCACTAGGCTTCAGTTCTGGCTTTTTAATGTGAGATCACCTTATTGCTGAAACGGTTCAGAGGGTATAAAAGCAGATTTCGTCTCTAAGCCTTGTATTGTTGGGTTTTTTTAAAAAAAGAAATTGATTTCATTGATGAATTCTGATTATTGTGTTCTGTACATAGAAGTATTTTAATGATTGATAGTTTAGATTAGTAACTTGAATCACTAGTGGTTGTAACAACAAAGGAGGTTGAAGTACTGTAAAATTATTGTCCTGAGAAGGTGCGCCCCAAAAATTTAAACGTACAATGCGTGGTATTCTTGTTATTGTATTTTTGACTAACATTTATTATAGGTAGCAAAGTTATCGTAAGTCCCCATGGTCCCTAGTGTAGTGATCGTCCTTCAGTTGTTGGCGATCTATAGCCTGTTTATGTTGTGTTGTCCCTTATATTTAAACGTTTCAGATTCAGTTAGTAGATGTAAGTTTATGTCTGATATTCTAGTTATTTTACAGTCCTTCCTTGACAGGATTTTTGTATAATGTATCTTTAATTATTGTTAAGGTTTACAAATTTTTTTTTCACGATATGGCAGAAATATTGCCAAAGTGACCTTAGATTTTAACTCACCCACTCACGCTAAGCCTTGTAGCTTTTCGTCTGTAGCAATTTCTTTGCAGTTGCCAATTATGTATGATATATTTCGTGATACAAAGAATTACAAAATCATAAACCGTTGTGTACAGTTTGACAAGACTTACTTGGTTGGTGACGCCGCTGTCCTGCTACACTGGATAAAATCATGTAAATTGAACGTTCACTGTAACTGGCATGGCGTCAAAAATGTATTCATGTCTCAGTGCACAATTTTGCCTTTTTTCAAGTTTGCAAGTGAGCAAATTATAATGAAAAATGCATATGCGCATACCTCCCTGGCTCCTTACGGAATTTACAATCTGAACACGATCGTATGATTAGCGAGTGAGTTTAGTTTTACTGCGTACTCAGCAATATTCCAGCTATATGGCGGTGGGCTGTAGATAATCGAGCCTGGACCTGACAATCCAGTGCGCAACAGCATGAGCATCGATCTGCACAATATTTGGAACCGACGACATGTGTCAACCGCGTCAGCGAACTTGACCATCTGATATAACATTTATTGCGACACAGAACCCATTTTGGATTATATATCAGTTAACTGTTCTTCGGATTAAACATACATACGGGCTGATTCACAATTTGGACACAAATATTATTCAGCTTCGTTGCTGTCTGTGAAACTGTACCCCTACTGAAAATTGATAGGACATGGTTCTTGAACAACAGAAATAGAATGGGCGCATACTAAAATCGGTAACATCATTACCCCTGTCGCTAGAGTTTATTAAGTTAGCATCCGTGTGAAATGTGGACATTGAAATGAAAGCATTCTTGAAAAAATAAACCTTTTTCAATCCGTCATGTGTTATTCATACATACATCCTGTGTTCTTGAGTCCCTTGCGAGGCATTGCGGTCATTGCACGTTCAGCACTCAGTCCATCCTGTGTCCCAAAACATTACTAAGCAAAACAAGCACCCGTGAAGAGCCACCTCTTCGTGGTGGGTGCTGAGTAACGCAGTTGCAGTTTACATCCCAAATCCACTGAGGTGTTTTCGATGCCAAAAATATGGTCATGGAGTTAATACCTGTACACAGCCAGTGACATGTGCCCATTGTAGTGAAACGTCTCATGTAAAGAAAGACTGCACTAGCATTGTCACAAAATGCACAAATTGTTCAGGCACTCATTCATCTTTTTCCAAAGAATGTAAAATATGGCAAAAGTAAATGGAAATAAACAAAGTGAAATTCACTCAAAATGTTAGCGTTGCAGATGCTAAAAAGATTGTGGAATCAACACTATGTAATACGACTTATGCATCGGTCATCAGATTACCTTCTGACACCATGTCTAAAAAAGTATCCACTTCATCAAGTGTGACTCAAACAGACCTGACTTGGGTTAAAACTGATAATCCGAAACTTTTCACGCCTGAACAAACTACTCAGACTTCAGAAACAAATGTGAACGCGCGTGTGCCATCTACAGTTCAGGGTGAAGAACAGAGATTGTCACAATCTACAGAACATACTCGATCTGAAGAAAACTCAAAGTCTAAACGTACTGTCAAAACGAGAACAGGTAATGGGAAAAAGACTGATAGACCACCCAAGGGTTCAGAAAATCGTATACAATTATTCAATAAATATGGTTCAATCGAAGACATGGATGTGTCAGAAAACATCCACCACAGGGCACATAGCTTGTCGCCCTCCAGGAAAGTGAGGGGTAGATCCCCAATCAACCCACCTAAAAGATAATGTCTTCCAAACATATAGTACAATGGAACTGTAGTGGATTGAAGACTAATTATAATGAGTTACATCTGTTAGTCCAAGATCTGGCACCATCATCATTTTGTCTGCAGGAAACCCATCTGAAACAGACAGATACATTTAATTTACGTCAGTACGATGTATATCATTATTTCTCACCGTCGGTTGATAGGGCCTCTGGTGGATCTTCAATCCTTTTTAAGCAGAATGTTATCCACAGCCATGTACCACTTACAACTAATCTTCAAGCCGTTGCAGTGAGACTTACACTTCATGTTGTACTTACATTATGCTCACTGTATATTCCGCCTTCTTCAACACTTCACGTAACTGATCTCCAAGCTCTCTATGATCAACTTCCGAAACCATGCATTATCATGGGTGATCTTAATGGTCACAATCCACTCTGGGGTGGTACAAATACTAACACTAAAGGCAAAATACTGGAAAATTTTATCTCAAATAATGACCTGTGCATTTTTAACGAAGATTCAAGCACTTATCTGCATCCTGCAACCTGCACCTACTCTTCTCTGGATTTGTCTCTTGCAGACTCTAATTTACTTAATGAATTTGATTGGTCAGTTCACAACGATCTTTGTGGAAGTGATCATTTTCCAACGATATTATCTGAATCTTCTCCGACCGATTCTTCATCTTATACAAGATGGAATTTTTCCAAGGCGGACTGGTCCTTATTTCAAACTCAGTGCACTCTAAACTAAAACCCGAATATTTCAGTGATATTGCTGATCCTATTCAGGTATTTTCTGACGTTTTAAATGTAATTGCTGATGAGTGCATACCATGATCCTCTACAACTCCACATGTACGAAAGCCATGGTTTACGACAGACTGTAAAAATGCTAGAAAAGCAAGGAAAAAGACAGAGAAATATTTCCGCCATCACCCAACTGTCCACAACTTAAACAGATTTAAAATACTGAATGCAAAGGCGCGCCGTACCTTTAAACAAAGTAAGCAACAATCTTGGAGGAACTATATCTCCAAAATTAATTCACGCAAGCCAGTGTCCAAAGTATGAAACATGGTTCAAAGAATTAAAGGCAAAGGTTCAAAATCTGCTGTTCACCATCTCAAAGATGGTGATAATTTAATTACTGACAAATGTCAAATTGCAAATAAAATTGGCGAAACTCTTGCCAAAAATTCGTCATCGGCAAATTACGTCCCTGAGTTTCAGAGATATCAGAAACAACAGGAGAAGACAAAACTTAAATTTGAATCAGACAATTTTAATGCAGATAACGGTGAGGACTATAATGGAGTGTTTTCATTACATGAGCTATATACTGCTCTTGAGCAAGCTCATGACACAGCAGCGGGTGATGACAACATTCATTATCAGCTGCTGAAACACTTGCCTGAACCATGTCTTGTCTCACTTTTAGATATATTTGATAAAATATGGACATCTGGAAAGTTTCCTCCTTCATGGCGTAATGCCATTGTAATCCCTATACTGAAACCTGGTAAGGATCATACTGATTCTTCCAATTACAGACCGATATCTTTAACCAGCTGTGTCTGTAAAACCATGGAGCGAATGGTAAATAATAGATTAATTTGGTGTCTGGAAACCAATAACCTCATTACAAATATACAATGTGGTTTTCGGAAGAATAGAAGTACCATTGATCATTTGGTACGTTTAGAATCCTTCGTCAAAAATGCTATAGTAAATAAACAACATGCTGTATCGAAATTCTTTGATCTTGAGAAAGCCAAGGTCAAGTTCTTGGGTTTAATTTTCGATTCTTATTTAACCTTCTTACCACAAATTAAATCCCTTAAAGCCAAATGTCTGAAGGCACTAGAGTTGTTAAAGGTTGTTTCAAATTCAAAGTGGGGAGGGGATCAAGCTACTCTCCTTCACTTATACAGATCCTTGGTACGATCTAAACTTGATTATGGCGCCATTGTATATGGTGGAGCCTTCAAAAGCAACCTTAAACTTCTTGATTCAGTACACCACCAAGGTCTGAGACTTTGTCTTGGGTCTTTCCGAACTTCACCTATCGACAGTCTTTACGTTGAGGCCGATGAACCATCTCTTACTCAACGTCGTATAAAATTATCCTTACAATACATTACTAAATTACACTCTGATGAATCTAACCCTGCATATAGCTGTGTGTTCAATCCACTTTATGAGAATTTCTACGAGAAGAAGTCTTCCCTTGTTCCACCTCTTGGGCACAGAATTAAACCATTTCTTTCCTCGGCCGGCATTGAGCTGGAAAACATAGCTCCTTCCCGTCTTCTTTCTTCTCCTCTTTGGCAGTTGGTTAGACCACAAGTCGACCTAACATTATCTTCATTTAAAAAATCAGAAACAAATGAATTACAATATAAACAAGAATATAATCAAATAAAAACTAAATATATCCATTACAAACCCTTATTTACAGATGGTTCCAAGGACGGTGGCGCTGTGGCTTGTGCCACTGTCATTGGATCCAGAACAATATCTTCTAGACTACCAGATAACAGTTCTATTTTTTACAGCTGAAGCAAGCGCCATACTAACGGCTCTTAAATATATTGAAAGACGCCCTAAACGTAAACAATATATAATCTATTCAGACTCTCTTTCTTGCCTTCAAGCTAATTAAAAATATTTCTTGTAAACATCCACTTTTAATAGATATCATTGAATTGTATAATGCTCTTGCCACTGGCCAATACGACATCGTCTTCTGTTGGTTACCCAGCCATGTAGGAATCTCTGGCAACACATTGGCTGACCTTGCAGCTAAAGCAGCACTCAACAAATCTGTGACACCACTTCTTATTCCTTACAGTGATTACAGAGCCACCATTAGATCTTATATCTGTGATCTGATGCAAAAGAAGTGGGACACCCAAGTGGGTATCAATAAATTATATGAGATAAAACCTTACATTGGTTATACCCACTTGGGTTGTCAGTCCAGATTTGAAGAGGTCGTCCTACCGCGATGTCGTATTGGTCATACAAGGTATACACACGCATACCTGTTGAAAGGTGAAGATCCTCCGTTTTGTATCCGGAGAGATGTGATGAGAGAACCACGGTCAAGCATATACTGCTTGATTGTGTTGAATTCTCCATCATAAGGGATAAATATTTCAATGTAAAAACACTTTCGCATCTTTTTAACACCATAAACACTCATTTAATTTTTGGATTTTTAAAAGAAATTGATTTCCTTGTTGAATTTTGACTGATATGTTCTGTAGATAGTTGAATTGTAATGATTGGTAGTATAGATTAGGAACATTGATTATTAGTGGCTGTACCCTCGAAGGGGGTTGAAGTATTGTAAAATTATTGTCCTCCCGCGAGGGTACGTAAGTCCCCAAATTTTCAAAGTAAATTTATACTTGCCAGGACTTTTAAGTGTAGTATTTGTGTCATTTTAGTTTTGGCTAAAATTTCTTACAATCGCCAGCGGCTGAAGGGATGGTGTAAACCCAACTAGGGTCCATGCAGGTAGCAAATGTACTGTAAGTCCCCATGGTCCCTAGTATGGTGATCTACCTTCTGTTCTTGGCGATCTATAGCCTGATTTTATTCTGTAGTGTTCATATAATGATATCAGTTTTAACTAACTCACTAGTTCTAATGCTAATTGTGATATTCTAGGTGTTTTACTGTCCTTTGTTGACAGGTTTTATAATGTACACATGGTCATTTTCATTGCTGTATGTTCTCGTCACGATATGACTGAAATATTGCCGATTTGACGTTAAATATTAACTTACTCACTCATTCACTAAGCAAAACATCTGTCTTAAATCACTTCGGTAATAGGTGTGTAATTATCACGCTTGGAACGTGATAAGCATGTATAAAGGAAGCATGAGATTAGTATTGGTAAGTGGGTAGCTTATAAACCTGATGAATTAGTCTGTGGCTGGGACATTCTGGAACAGTTTCCACAAATCGTTGGCGGTGAACCCATCTCATCCGGTTATGCGACATCAATGGCAACTGCCACTAACATCTTCATTTACCTTCATTGGGGTTGTTTTGCTAAAAGGGTGTTCAACATGAATGCTTAATCCACGCGTCATTGACCGATTATCTTTGAGTAGCTCAACATCAGAGTTGTGGCAAAGTAAGCAATGGGAAAATGGAAGTGGTCACGAGCTGTCCAAATTCATCACCTGTTATGCGAGGTCTGAGTGGGTGATGCGCGGAGGGAACGTGACGCCAACTTCAGTTTCATCGGATATGACCACCAAGAGCGTCAGTTAGATGCTGTGCTCTATTGGTTTGGTATTACCGCTGCTTACAGTACACATCTTAGGAGGGATACACGTCAGTGTTTCGTGGCATTACTCAGACATACTGGTCTTCGCACGCTACTAGCCACGTTGTCTTCCTCATTGTATCTGCCATTGTCATTTCACAATAGAAGCACAATCACACGCAAAACACTTTGAAGACCAGACACGATATTTCCCTGGTGGGTGAACATCAGAAGTTGCTCAGTCGCCCTTACCGGCCTCTTGATTAAAGGTCGAGAAAAATACGGCGAAGGCACTGGAACGACCAGGAACAGGTCATTTGGTCGACTGTCTGCAGAACATTTACTGCTGAGCAAACATGTAACGTGCATATCTCAGATAACATTCTTGATGACATTGATTTACTCAGTCTCTTTTGATCATCTAAACTCACGCCTGTTACATGATACTGACAAAAGTCGTTTTGTAGAACTTTGATATGTCGTTCATACGGATCCCTCGATGTTAAGACGGAGCGTTTTCGATTGTGGTGTCGGAACTTTTGCCATTGTTGAACACCCACTAGTATTCTTGTCCATGTCATCCACATTTATGTACATGTATGGCGTACATTATGAACATATGTTAATATCAGAATGAAATAATTTCTTATCAATATCTCCATGTACGAACGCCCCCAAAAGGCCAGGGATGGATTAGTTCAACGATTTGGGGAAAAGGTATGACAACACACCAGCTAATAACTCTCTCCAAGCGGTGTTGGGCCGTTTGACTTGCTGACATAGTGTCTTCAAGTATTACTCGGCTGATTACGAGATAATTATTTTTGTACATGTTACATAGGGTGCCCTTTACCAAGAACGTAAGATCCTGCGTAATCCCACAAATCAGACTCAACAAGTCAGTTGTAAATATGGAACTAAGAAAACAGCGAGATATTACCAAGAAAGGATCGTATTATAGTGAATAATTGCTTGCACAATATTATAGACACATATATACATACGTGATTACTTGTGGTGTTTTACCCGCTCGTATTGTTGAACCGCTGACATGACATATGTGCCATACCAACCCCAGCCATGTCTTGACTTAATGGCGTGAAACGCCATTCCCTGGACGTTAGCGATATGAAAACGATCTGAAGGGAAATAACCGTGGGTGTTAACAACACTTTGGTAATGTATCCTATGTAGGCCATGCCAGTTTTTATTTTGATTTTAGATTGCCTTCATTTATTTACAAAAGACGAGTTTGAGATCAGTATCTCCACAAAATTACGCAGTAACTTTTACATTATGACTGAGTTCACGGAAACAATGAAACACAATATCGACAATTCAACCTTACAAATTACATAAAAATTATACAAAAACAAATAATGTACCTGTCAAACGACACCAAATACGATGAAAACTATATTATTTTCTGACCATTTCAGTAGCCAGGTGCATGTCAGCATAATAAAGAACTATTCGAAGATAAAATATATATAAATGATAAATGATGTCTCATGTTATGATGATAAAGAGGACAAATTGACAAACAAACTGCGTGTCCGCTGGGATAGATGCACAGCATATGTCACAAGTCATGTAGACATGATGGCGGAGAATCGACAACAGCTTTTCCATCTGTTTTCACAACTCAGTTAACAAAAGCCCCGTGATGCTGAAGCGTGAGGGAGGTAGTGCCTTAACAGTAGTCGCCACAAAATCCTCTATTGGTTACTTTGTACCAATTTATTTCGGGCACTGACATTCGAAGCCGAATTTAATCTTTCACTTTATTAGCTGCATTGTCATTATCATTTTTGTGGTTAAACTTGCATACAATCGCCAGCAGCTGAAGGGGTGGTATAAATCCAGCTAGGGTCCTTGCAGGGAACATGGTCACAGTAAGTCCCCATGGCCCCTAGTGTGGTCATCTACCTTCAGTTGTAGGTGATCAACAGCCGATCCATCAAAAACCGGGGTTTTTAATGGCATAGCCTAAAACGGTTTTCTTCTTTTGAAAATACATGCTAGCTAGTTTTAGTTCTTTTTAGTGATATTCTAGTTATTTTACAGTCCATCGATGACTGGTTCTTTAACTTCTTATATTTCTTGTGTGTCTACAACATCTCTCGTCATCATGTGGCTGCAATATTGCAGATGTGACGTTCAATTTTAACTCGCTTACTCACTATTTCGGGCATTGTACTTTTAAAAATATTTATGTAATGTTAGCTGTTCAAAAATATAGAAATATACTTCGTTTGCTTTACACATAGACGAGGGACATGATAATAAGTTCCCGTACTTCAATTATATGTAATATCGACATGTCGAGTGTGGACCCGTGAAGGTCCCGGGGTAGAATAGGCCTTCAGCAACGCATGCTCGCTATAAAAGGCGACTACGCTTGTCGTAAGAGGCACGCTGACCTGGTTGACACATGCCATCGGTTCCCAACTGTGCAGATCGATGCTCATCTTGATCACTCGATTGTCTGGCCCAGACTCGATTATTTACAGATCTCCGTCATATAGCTGGAATACTGCTGAGTGCGGCGTAAAACCAAACTCACTCACTCACGTCGAGTCTGATTACTAATCAGTTGTCATCAATACCCAATCTGATGTGATGAAGACGACGCACTGATGTCCTGCGCATAAAACAATACTCTCAACAGGACATAAACGCACGTACGGCAGGTAATTGAGACGAATTCTGTTTCTCTTAAACAGCTGTCATTTGGCTATAGTTATTTCGGGTTTGCGTGGGCAACTAGGACAGAGCTAAAAGTGACTAATCCTATGCAGTGGTGATGCACATAGTGCTACTTCTTATCTTATGTTTAGTAAAACGTAACATTCAGCAATATATTGGTTAAATGACGGTTGGCTGAAATGTATCTAGTTCAGACTAGTCAACCCATTGATTGTTATTGAGAGCCACAACCCAACGTCACCGTTGGTGAGTAATCCAGTGCCACCGAGCCTGATGACTAGCAGGTGGATTGGGTTGCATCTCACGACAAACGTATGTTGCAGAGGATCATTTTTAAGCCAGAACAGAATCTCCCCTCTCCAGAAAACATAAGTTATCATAAGATATAGTGAAACAACATCGAATGTTGTTTCCATTCAATAATGTATGTTAATATGTAATTCCTTTGAAATGTGTTTTACAGCTCTACCGCAATTATTTGGTGACAATTGCTATTGAAAACCTTTTCAATTTAAGTAACGCAATTGTTACGTGTATGACATTTCTTTTTATTTAGTTGGCGTTATATTGAATTCGCTTTTGAGGTGAATTTTTGGTTAACTTGCAACGACTTTGCACAAGATGCAACGACTGTGTTTGTTTGCTAATTTGAAAAGTTTTAGAGTTTCATTATACGACCGTGTAGCATGTTAGAAAATAATTTCAAGAAATGCTATTGTTTCATTTTTTGTATGTATGTATGTATGTATGTATGTATGTATGTATGTATGTATGTATGTATGTATGTATGTATGTATGTATGTATGTATGTATGTATGTATGTATGTATGTATGTACTACGTATATTTGTGTGTGTGTGTGCGTGTGTGTGTGTGTGTATTCTTCATGACACCCTTGCCATATAATAACATAAACAATATGTTTTGCGGAGCAGTCCATGTTAGAGCGTACATGAGATATTTGTTTCCTGTTTTTGAACTTAATACATGAGCTTTCAAGTATACACTCACAAGTTCCATAGTTTCCCCGTTTACATTTTGAGACACTGAATTCTGTAGGTTTAATACGTGAGTCGAATATGGCACGTGTCAATATGTGCTTTAAGTTACAGCTTCGGCGTTTACTTTTTATCATAGTTACATTTGCCATAATTCGATTCATTATAATACAGCATTTAAGAGTGGAACAACGTGTCTTATGACATGAAAAAGTTCCAGATTCCTGGGGTTGTGTGTTAACACATAGGTCAGATTGACAGCATTATTTATTTGTTTATCACGAACTTTCAACAGTGTCTTTCTGTCTATGTCCATTGCTTTCTTTATTCCACCTTCCACAAGTAGAACTGGGTACCCACGGGACTGTAGATAGGATTTTAATTCTTCAAGTCTTATATTCCTTATCGGCATTTGAGACATAATAATGAAGATACGTCTTGCATAATTATATGGAATGCTTCTCCTTATGACTAGGATGGCAGGATGAAATATGTAGATATTGTTTAGTATCTGTAGGTTTATAATATATATGTTTCTAGGTCAAGTCCACAGTTTTACCATGGTGTCTAAATATGGAATTTCAGAGTAATTTGAGTCCATGGTAAAATGTAAATGTTTGTTATTTAGGGCATTATGAAACAAAGTTAACTTTTCATCTCCAAAGGGCCATAACATGAAGCAATCGTCAAGGAAACGTCGCCAATTTGTCCTGACGTATTCAGCGACTTCCGGTCCTAACTGTTCTTCACTTTGGTTTCCAGAGTTCGTTCCAAATTTCCTACAACTAACGTAGCATACGTGGGTGCCATTTTAGTTCCCATTGCTGTACCCTTTATTTGTCTATACTGTTCTCCATCAAAATTAAATGTATCGTGTTCGGAGTAATGCTGCATATTCGTGTAACCAGAATGATATAGCTTCAGTTCCTAAATTGTGTGGGATATTAGTATATAAAGTTTTCCCATCAAAAGTAAGTTTGAGTTTGTTTTTTTTCTTCCGTTTGTTGAGGTAAATAGTTTAGGAAATCTGAACATTTGTAATAAAAGGTTTAAGCAGTATGTCAATGAAATTACTCAACCGATGTGTAGCACAACTAGGTCCCTCAATTTTTGACCTAAGTGTCAGATCATTAGGATGTTCTGTTTCAATGTAGTTATCAGTAGCATTTTCACATTATCTTTTATATCCCGGCATTTGTGTACTTTGGGTAATCCATACAAGTTGCTTTCTTTGCAATGAAATTTGTTAGGTAATCTAACTTATTTTCAGTTTTGAAAATGTAGCAAGAAAACCTTTAAGATTTTCATGAACATTGGCAGTGTTTATAACTTCATAGTTTTCCTGATCATTAATTTTCATGTAATGTTTAACGTCCATAATGACAAGAGCCCCACCTTTGTCGGCCTCTTTGATGATGATGTTTTTATCATTAAGAATATCTTTACGTACAATCCGTTCTGAATTTGAAATGTTAGACTTTGGACATGTTTGTGGTAATACAGGGACATTGAATATAGATTCAATGGATTTATCTAGATGTGAATTCCTACCATTCTTTGGAATCGAGTAACTTTTGTTCTTATTCGCGAAGTACCACAAAATATATTTTAGTGCAGAAACTAAAAACATCAAAAGAAATTATAAAACCAGCATGAAATCTGAGTGAGTGAGTGAGTGAGTTAATATTTAACGTCACATCGGCAGTATTGCAGCCATATTGTGACGAGAGCATTCTTAAAAATGGAATCAATGCATATGATAAAAGCCTGTCGACGACGGACAGTAAAACAACTAGAATATCACAATGAGAAATAAAACTAGCGTGAAAAGTTAAAACTAATATCCCTATTCAGACAACACAATATAAAAACAGGCTATATAGATCACCAACATCTGAAAGTAGATCACCATACTAGGGGCCATGGGGACTTACAGCACTTCTGCTACCTGCATGGTCCCTAGCTGGATTTACACCATCCTCTCAGCTGCTAGTGACTGTATGCAAGATTAGCCACAAATTAAAATGACAGAAATACTACGACTAAAAAACAGGAAGATCAAATTTGACTTCAAATGTTTTGGGACTTACGTACCCTTTCAGGAGGACAATAATTTTACAGTGCTTTAACCCCCCTCGAGGATACAGCCACTAACACTCTAAGTTCCTAATTCGAAATTCCAAGCATAAAATATTTATATATTTACAATTCATTTAGCAAATCTAATTCTTTTAAAAATGCAATAATTAAATGAGAATTAACATTATTAAAAAGATCCTTCAAAGTTTTTGAATTAAAATATTTATCCCTTGTGATGGAATATTCAACACAGTCAAGCAGGACATGCTTGACTGTGATTCTTTCATCACAAGGGATACAAAATGGAGGATCTTCACCTTTTAATAGATAATCGTGAGTATACCTCGTATGGCCAATGCGACATCGTCGCATAATGACCTCTTCAAATCTGGACTGACAACCCAAGTAAGTATAACCGATATAAGGTTTTATTTCATACAATGTATTTATACCTACCTGGGTGTCCCACTTCCTCTGCATCAGATCACGGATATAAGATCTTATTGTAGCTTTATAATCAGAGTATGGAAGAAGAAGTGGTTTCACAGATTTGTTGAGTGCCGCCTTAGCAGCAAGATCGGCCATTGTGTTACCAGAAATGCCTACGTGACTAGATAACCAACAAAGGACGATGTCGCACTGGCCAGTAGCAAGATTATTGTACTATTCAATAATTTCTATTAAAAGTGGATGTTCACAAGAAATGTTTTTAATAGCCTGAAGGCAAGAAAGAGAGTCGGAATATATTATATACTGTTTACGTTTCGAGTGTCTTTGAATATATTTAAGAGCTGTTAATATGGCGTTAGCTTCTGCTGTAAAAATAGAACTATTGTCTGGTAATCTAGAAGATATTGTTCTGGATCCACTGACAGTAGCACAAGCAACTTCGCCACCGTCCTTGGACCCATCTGTAAATAAGGATTTATAATTGATATATTTATGTTTCAATTGATTATATTCTTGTTTATACTGTAATTCATTCGTTTCTGATTTTTTAAACGTCGTTAATGTTAGGTCAACTTGTGGCCTAACCAATTGCCAAGGAGGAGAAGAAAGAAGACGGGAAGGCGATATACTTTCCAGGTCTATACCGGCAGAAGAAATAAATGGTTTAATTCTGTGCCCAAGAGGTGGAACAAGAGAAGACATTTTGTTATACAAATCCTCATAAAGCGGATTGAAGACGCAGTTATAGGCAGGGTTAGATTCATTAGAATATAATTTAGTAATGTATTGTAAAGACAATTTTATACGACGTTGAGTAAGAGATGGTTCATCAATAGGTGAAGTTCTGAAAGACCCAAGACAAAGTCTTAAGCCTTGATGGTGGACAGAATCAAGAAGTTTAAGGTTGCTTTTGCAGGCTCCACCATATACGATGGAGCCATAATCAAGTTTCGAACGTATGAGTGATCGATACAGGTGTAAGAGGGTTGCTTGATCCCCTCCCCACTTTGAGCTGGAAACAACTTTCAACAAGTCAAGTGCTTTCAGGCATTTAGTTTTAAGTGATTTAATATGTGGTAAAAACGTCAAATGTGAATCAGAGATTAGACCCAAGAACTTGGCTTCCTTCACAACTTTAATGGGAGTGCCATCTAGAGATAGTTCAGGGTCTTTATGGGGTTTGTATTTACGACAAAAATGTATGCAGTTTGTTTTTGATTTAGAAAATTTAAAGCCGTTTCCAAGACACCATTTATTTATTTTGTTTAAACACAACTGCAATTGCCGTTCAATGGTATGCATATTTTTACCACGACAAGAAATATTAAAATCATCCACAAATAAGGATCCATCAATTGAATCGTTTAAAACTTTGGATAAACTATTTATCTTTATGCTAAAAAGTGTGACAGACAAAATACTGCCTTGTGGAACACCCTGATCCTGATTGTAATGATCAGACAGGGTAGAACCCACTTGGACTTGAAATTGTCTGTTATTTAAAAATTTGCCTATGAATTCAGGCAAACGACCTCGCAAACCGAAATCATGTAAATCTCTCAGAATGTCATATTTCCATGTTGTGTCATATGCTTTTTCAAGATAAAAAAAGATAGACACAGCATGTTGTTTATTAATCAGCGCGTTTTTCACAAATGATTCTAAACGCACTAAATGATCGACAGTACTTCTGTCTCTACGGAAACCACATTGTATATCTGTAATAAGGTTTTTTGTTTCCAAGTACCAAACTAGTCGATTATTTATCATGCGTTCCATGGTCTTGCAAACACAGCTAGTTAATGAAATCGGACGATAATTGGATGGATCCGTATGATCACGTCCAGGTTTAGGTATTGGTACTACTATAGCATCACGCCATGAAGAAGGAAATTTCTCGGAAGTCCAAATATCATCAAAAATTGACAAGAGCGTCTCTAAACAGTATTTCTGGTAAGTGCTTCAGGAGCTGATAATGGATGTTATCAGCTCCAATAGCAGTGTCATGAACTTGATCAAGAGCAGTATGGAATTCATGAATAGAGAAAGTTTCATTATAATCTTCCCCATTATCAGAATTGAAATTAATAGTTTTCTTTTCTTGTTGTTTTTGATATTGCTGAAATTTAGGTGTATAATTCGAAGAGGAAGAGTGTTTAGCGAGAGTTTCGCCCAGTTTATTCACAATATCTAATTTATCAGTAAGTAATTGATCTCCATGTTTAAGATGATAGACAGTAGATTTAGTACCTTTACCTTTGATTTTCTGGACCATGTTCCATACCTTGGACATGGGTGTCCGAGAATTTATGTTGGACACACAATTTTGCCAAGATTGGCGTTTGTTCTGTTTAAAAGTACGCCGTGCTTTAGCATTAAATATTTTAAATTTATTTAAATTATGCACCATGGGATGGCGACGGAAATAATGTTCTGCCTTTTTCCTTGCCTTCCTAGCTTGTTTGCACTCATCGTTGAACCATGGTTTTCTTATGTGTGGAACTGCAGAGGAATTTGGTATGCACTCATCAGCTATGGAGTTCAATTGATCAGAAAAGCATTTAATAGCATCAGGAACGTCAATACAACGTTCAGGTTTAAGTTTCTCAGCACACAGTGTTTCATCTAAAGCCCAGTTAGCCTTTTTAAAATTTCGCCTTGATGATGGAGGAACATCAGATGGAGTTACAGCTTTTAATACAGTAGGAAAATGGTCACTTCCACAGAGGTCATCGTGGACTGACCATTCGAATTCATTTAGTAGTTCTGAATTTGTCAATGACAAGTCAAGAGCAGAATAAGTCCCTGTACCAGGGTGTAAATATGTGTTGGAACCATCATTATAAATACATAAATCATTGTCAGAACAAAAGTCCTCCAACAATTTACCTTTAGTGTTTGTAGTTACACTACCCCAAAGTGGGTTGTGCCCATTTATAACTCCCATTATAATACAGGGCTTCGGGAGTTGGTCATATAGAGCTTGAAGATCAGTTTTGGCAAACGTCGAAGACGGTGAAATATAAAGAGAGCATAGCATAAACGCTACATGTAAAGTAATTCTCACTGCAACAGCCTGCATATTAGTATTAAGTGGAACAGGGCTTTGAATAACGTTTTGTCTGACTAGAATGGATGATCCGCCAGTGGCCCTATCACCCGGAGGTGCAAGACAATGATATGCATTAAAATGACGAAGGTCAAATGTATCTGTTTGTTTTAAATATGTCTCTTGGAGACATATCGCTGACGGTGTAAAATCGTGGACTAATAGCTGTAATTCATGCAAATTAGTCCTCAATCCTCTGCAGTTCCACTGTGCAATATTATTGGAATAAACTATCTTTTAGGGGGATTTATTGGGGATCTACCCCGCACTCGTTTGGAGGGCGACAAGCTATGTGCCCTAGAATGGACGTTTTCAGAAACGCCCATGTCTTCAAGAGACCCGTATTTATTGAACAATTGAATTTTGTTCTGTGACCCTTTAGGAGCTCTGCCACTTGGTTGTTTTGAAGCATCAGGCTTTGGCGTTGGTTTACTTTTCACAGTTTGTTGACTATCAGCTGTCGACTGAGACTTTGAGTGTGACTGAGATGATGATTTGTGATCAGAAGAAGACTTTGAGGTACTAGGAAGTGATTCCTCAGTCTGAGATGATATGGCAGGGTACAAAAGCTGTGGAGAATCGCAATTTACCCAAGTCAAGGTAGTCTGGCATCCTGTGGATGATTTTGTTATTTTAGAGGTAGACTCCGATGATGGTTTTGCTACTGTAGCATAACTTTCTGGAAAATCAGACCTCTTTACCAGTTTTTTTTGCCTCAGAAAAGGAGATATTTTGAGTAAATTTTATTCTGTTTATCTCCATTTGTTCTTTCCAAATAGGACACTGTTTCGAAGAAAATGAATGGTCGCCTGAACAGTTTGTGCATTTTTTGAAATCACTTGTCACAATCTTCTGTTGTGTGTGTGTGTTTTCTCTCCACAGTGGGCACACACAACAGACAATGTGCAAGTATTCACGCCATGTCCATATTTCTGGCATTTAAAACACCTGAGCGGGTTGGGGATGTAGGTGTCAACTTGTATGTTACAATAGCCTGCCTTCACTGATTTAGGAGCATTTGGACATGAGAAAGTAAACAGATATGTATTTGTTGGAAATGTTTCATTGTTCTTTCGAGTCTTGTGAGCAGAGACCTTGACCGGAATGCCCACGAAAGATTTCATGTTCATCAGGTTCGTTGCTTGCTGCCTTTTCCCGCATTCGACTAGCAGGGCACCCGAACGCAAGCGTCTAATTTTTTTCACCTCCCCAGCAATACCTTGAATACCCTTGGATACAGCAAAGGGGTTCAACTTTAACGGTGTCTTGTCAGGAGTCTCAATAACAACGAAACGCGGCCAATATCCAATCGATGCAGACGGTCTATGGTCAGTATCAACAGGGTCAATATCAAGTGGACGTTTTGTTTTTTTGGTTGGGGTTTCATACGCCATAGTTAGTGTAATATGGTTCATCATCCGAGCTCCCCACCCACCATGGAGTATCACAAGGACAATGCTAAAGCAAGCGGGCCTCCAGCTTGCAGCACCAAGGATACCCGGATGATATACTCCAGCAGAAGAATTACAAAGAATTAATCTACCGGATTGGCCCATGAGCCACCGCCTTCTGGGCATAAGACTCTAGTCAAAGTTCATATCAAAATTCAGAACAACATATTTGAAAATCAAAAATGTTTGAGATAACAAAGCCAAGTGCAAAGTTACAATTCTAAATAATATATGTGCATTAATAAATGTAATAATACTATATGCACAGGGCTTGGCATGACCAGCCGATTGGTCGAACCGGGCCCATTCGACCACCTGTCTAGGCGAAGTCAGGGCCAAAGTGGTGTGTTGAGCAACAGCAACACGGTTGCAAGCTCCTATTGCCCACAACCACCTGGATCCCCTCCTCCGCCGATACAGGGCCGCAACCCACGACAAACGGGTTGGTGGACAAAATATCCCCCCGGGTCCACTACGGGGGTGTCGGCGAGCTCTTGGCGTTACCCAGCACCCACCACGAGAAGGTGGCTCGCCACGGGTGCCTTGAAATCTGAAACAAACTTGGGTAGTGATAATAAATATTATCTTATCTTATTGGCCGTTGGCATGTCATGCTCAACTGGGGACAATTCCTATATACGTCACACTTACGTTTGTATAACCGACAATCCCGTCAGAGCCCATCACTTGTGAAAGGAGAAAGCCATTGAAATCGGCAATAACAGTATATTATTTCAGGACATAAAGAGAAATTGGAACCGTGGAAGCAAGCGATGAACCATGGACTGTGATACACAGTTTACACAGAAAGATATGTCTCATCATCGAGACTTGAAAAACACTTATAAATGCAACATTAACATGCAGACATCAGTGTGTGATATCTTCAGACAAATCAAGTGTGCTCTTACGGATGCTGGGTTGAAACTATATATCGGCTTACCGATGTTGATAAGTGCATGTACGAGAATCTAAAGATGGTATCTAACTGTTCACATACCAGATTGCACGTTTTCGATACTGCAGCGTTTAAACGGTTAGCCAACCTTTCACAACGTCATGTTGGGAGGTCATACTCATTACACCAAGCCTAGATAATCATGGCACATATGTCTCTAGCAATCTTATCATCTCACAGGGCTTCCCATTTGAAAATATTGCAGCTCAACCTTTTGTGCCAGCCTGGAATTGAATTTCCGCAAATTGGGCTTGAAGTAATGTAAGGTCATCGAAACCCACGTTCACTCAGAAATGAGACACTCTTCCATGTCGAAAATCGTGTAAGTAGTGGAAAATGTCATGGCTTGGCATTTAGAGTGATGGAGTTTTATAACAAAGGAATATTGTTACAGGGAAACGTCGTCTTTGCATCACCAACGCATCATCACTTGTCACAGTGGAACACTGACATTGCGCATTGCAAGAAGAGTGGTGACGAAAAAACGGCACCATATCTTCGGCGCTCTTTGATTTAAATCATAGGGAGGGCAGGGTAATTGCTTTCATGCTACAGGTTCATCGTTAAAAGTATTGAATTACTATGCACGTTTTGGGGTCTTTCATAGTTCAACGATCAAACACGACCCAAAACCTGTTATTTAGCATAATGATTTGAATATTGATGTATGATCCCATGTGCGTACATGCAGCTCAAGGGCGGTACACATAAAAACACGATGTCCAAGTAATGCATTTACAGGTGGGAAACACAGAGAACCAATACGAGTTTTGTTAATGTTTCTACTACAACTGTTTCGGAGCATGTGCATGGGTTCGTATTTACTGTAAAAAAGTACTAGAATTTGTACTTTACTAAGAACGTGAAGTCCCAAATATGACATATGTTGTAGACTATGTTCAGCTGTTAGCAGTTTAGGAAAGACAGCCATACATTAAAAAGACATGTATTCTGCGATTAAAAACGTGAAAAGACTTAATTAATGTGCTTTCTTCTGGACGATACTGCCACATTAGAGGCAGAGGGATCACAAGGGTAAATAAACACTGAGGTATTTGCATTTGAAAAAGCCGTGTCAATATACAGTATAACAATATTACTCAAGGGGGAAATCTAAAATCACTGTATATTACGTCCCGTGACATGAGTATCTTAAAGGTATTGATACTTAACTTTCTATGTCACGTAAAAATTTAGACATTTACCTTCTGGAACGAAATCGCTCACATCTCAATCCCGTAGCAGTTTAGAAAGTTGTCGGCAAGGTTTAATTTTTTCTTTCGCCGATGACAATCAGAAAAACGCGCATTCACTCGGATATCTACTTCCAAAGTCATGCTTTGACATTTTTACCAATCCGAAAGTCAATTTAAATTAAGTGCGATTCCAGGTCCCACTGTCGAATATCAAGTCGCGATTTTCAGACACTTCACAGGGTTCGTGGTGGGTAATTAAGACGTCTTCCTAAGCACAACACACATAACTTCTTGTGAAGCAAAACTGGCGTAACGTTAATCAGTTGAGGAGAATGCTAGAAATGAGTGTGTCGAAAGTCCCAAGAAGTGACACAGACAGTTCAAAATCCCACCATGCCAATTCGCATGCGGGCGATGTGCGTGTTGATGAATATCGTTGCGTCGAGAATCTTGGCCCTGAGATGCCAGGCTATGGATGCCGTCTGTCTATGACTTTGTGGTTGTAAATCGAACAATCCACTTCTTTAAATTATTTTCTTTTAATACAACTCAACTTCCAATAATGACGTTCAATCTTCGGTTTACAACAGTGGCACCTGTCGTGTGGAGAGTTTTGTTTCTTTAACGTCGCACTCATGAGCAAGTATCTATGTCTTAACTTTACGATGACATGATTCAACAAGGTCAACGAGGATCGCCGCTCCATCCCATTGTCACCTCTTACAGCAAGCATGGGTTACTGAAGCTGAATCTTAGATGGTGAGAAGAGCAGGTTTCTTTAATTATTACAAGTCTTTGTGATACGGTTGTTGCATGACAGCATAACACCTTGTGTCACTCGTCAAATACCACTGCGCACCACCCATACTGGGACGATTCCCGATACATTTTATCAAACATCCATTACGTATCATATAGACTTCATAGTGTTCTAAAAATGTCTTCCATGTCCAGTGAGTGAGTTTAGTTTTACGTCGCGCTCAGCAATATTCCAGCTATATGGCGGCGGTCTGTAAATAATCGAGTCTGGATCAGGCAATCCAGTCATCAACACCATGAGCATCGATCTGCGCAATTGGGAACCGATGACACATGTCAACCAAGTCAGCGTGCCTGACCACCCGTTGCCGTTAGTCACCTCTTACGACAAGCATAGTCGCCTTTCACGAAGAGGCAGAAGGCCTATTCTACCCCGGGACCTTCACGGGTCTCCATGTCAAGAGGTTGTGTTCTATCAGTTAAGCATTTACTCATGCACACGATGTGGGGTGATTTCACAGTAAAGTGTCCGTTTGGCGCATGTCAAAACCATGTTCACTAGCATCTTTCGCTTTACGTATGACAAATATTAAGGTGTGTTTGATAGTGGTAACGCTGCAGCTTTTATCCTATATCTATATAATTAAGTGGAAAATACGTAAAGCTCACTCATAGTAAGATTAGATATGATATGATATGATAATAACTATGTGAAGAAAACTAATTCGGAGTTGTAATTTCGGCATAATTATGCAGCGTGTGTTCAGTCATTTACTCGTTCCATAATGAAATCGACTGTTGCTAGTTCCTCGCTGTATTTGTTTCGCGAAATAATTGTTGACTTTTCGGTGATGAATGAAAACTGATCAGGTTGAGGTGTCATGAGAAATCAACCTATATGTCGCATGTAAACAAGGGAAAAGCAGAAACGGTGGATCATAAATCTCTAGGCAAATTCCAGCAGGAAATATTGCGATGACTGTCTCAAAATATAAGGAAAGAATCTCTGTTGTTGTATTTATTCGTATTGTATTATTGTTCACGCGTTCCAATGTACAGTCGTACTCCAATTCCATATCCGACGAACAAAACAATATGCAACATGCAGCTGTTGTGCATGTTGTGTGACGTCTTATTTACTACCAGTAACCAGATAAAAAACGGATTCAAATGCAAAAAAAAAATGGATTCAGATGCTCCAAAATCATAACTCCCCATGGATGAACAAGGACATACTCTGAAACGTTGTGTTCCTCACAACAATGAAGTTGACAAACAGTTTCTTTCTTAACATGTCACAGCCTAGCTACATACAAGGACCTAGAAACTGGATGTGATTGGCGTGATGCAACGATTTGAGATGAGCCCATGGGTGAGGTAAATATTCACATAAGGCGAAACGAACGACAGGATCAATATAACTTACACATCGCCACAGCGTACCAAGTAAATTACTGGACATTACTAACACATACTGATGTCAGTCGTAGCACATATTGATTGTTTTGTTTGGAAGAACATGCAGCTCACGGCTGCCAGCTTTCTACGTCCAGCTGAATATCAACAGTCCGCAATAGCCATCTGTGAGGTCTGACCTGTCAGCCAAAGTGCACGTCTGGAACGTCACTGACAGACCATGTCACACTACACAAAGTAATACTTGTCCAATCATGGGGGCACGATCCATTGTCTATTGATCAAGTGATCTAAAATGTTCACTTGTGCATCCCTGTCAACCGTCTGGATTGGTTTTTTCCTTTGCAATACACCGACAACATGTCCCGCTGTTTGTTTTCTTTCACCCTGTTCTTCATTTATGTTCGTTTGTCTTGGGGGACCATCTTCACTTTGGGCTCATATCACAGTTTTCAGTTGGAAAATGTATTAATGCTGTTTGGCTATCATTGGATAACAATCGAACCTTGTACCATATGCATATCCATGTCTGTGTAACAGTGAAAGAATATATCTACTAGTACGAGTATGTTGATCCACAACGCTGAGATACCCGCATACAAAGGGACGCACAGGCCACATCGTCAATAACATTGACATACTATGGTACTGAGGGTCATCATATAAAGTATTGAAAGGCGATGACCGTGGACATATTGGCCGATTACACCTACCAATGCAGTCGTGTGCACGAAATAAGTAATTATACTTAGTTCCGCTTCATTACAAATTGCTGACGAGGCGAGTGAACCGTGTTTAGATACTACCAATGACAACACTAATGCTAAATACAATACATACATCTGCTTACTTGTCAATATCTTTTTTATACGCTGATCAATATTTGATATGCCACCAAAATCAGGGAATGTTTGCACCTGTCATCACACTACGTAGTATGTTATATCCATTATGGCAAGAAAGTGAATGAGTGTAGTGTTACTTCGAGCTCAGCTATATCCCAGCAACGTAATCGATTCTGGACCAAACGATCCAGTGATCAGCATCATGAGCATCGATCTGTGTGATTGGGAGCTGATGACAAGGGCCATCCAAGTCAACGAGCTTGTCCACCCGATCCGGATAGCACATTCTAACCCGGAATTTCACTGGTGCATCAAGCAGAAAGTGATAAAACCATTTTTGGCTTGGTCAGTTCACATCGTGTTAATAATTATATATGTCTTATGATGTGGACGATACACAACAACGCACGATATATCCAGTGATCATAAAGCGCGGGTAGGCTCGTATAGTGAAAACCGATACTTATGTTGTCCATTTTCATTTTATATGTTTCATATACATTTGCATTCCTCGGGACGACGAACTATGCCGGGTAAAGTCAATGGGTGCAGACTCGTCATGCTGTGAGCTTGATCCTTTGATCACTGCTAAGCATCCCCTAACAAACACGTTTACCACCTGCATGGTGCTGTAGGCACAGCGTGGTTGCAGATTGGTGTCTGTAATGCACTGAATTTGACCCAGGAGAATACATGAATCCCATCAGCTATCAAATCCATTTTCCGGAAACACATCGAAATACAGGGATGAATACAGCCATTGAAGAACAGATGACATGGATATTGCAGCTTCAAAGTGATATCATCCTGTAAAATGAAGTAGTATGCATTCCACACAAGCACAAACAAGATTTACAAGTGGCGCGATGAGTTCCACTGTGCATGAGTACGTGTATGTTATTCCGGAAAAGACACAATATTAGCTAGTGGATTCACGGCCTACATGCACAACAAACAATTCTAATACACCGTAAATGTGTTTAGTCACCAAATACATGATCTCATTTTATGCACTGAACGTGTTATTGCTATTCTTTTGAATCTGAAGGTAGCTGAACAAATGTTTTCTCTGTCCTTTCAATAATGTGAGCAGGGCGTGTTTAGGATCGCCAACACCTTTCCCAATATCTACACTTTTAAGGGTCTCATTTTTCTACTTCTGTGTTATACTGTACACATGTTAGACTATGTTGACGAAAATAACCCCAACAACGCATTGGGTACTTACCTTCCCTATAAACAGTAAAGCAAGTACGGTGCCAGAAGAGTCACTTGTGGAATGAGAAAAGAAAGCGGTTTATAAACATTTTTTTGTACTGGTTGCAGACTTTTTCATCTAACGGCTCATTAATATTTCGTTAGCGGCGGTATGCTCATATTTAGCGTTGATTTTACCTGTGTCGAATGTATCATTTCTGAGAACCCGGATAGTAAGTTGGAGCATGAACCCAGTCCAGGTCTACAACGATTTGAGAAAATACTTTGCTTATCAATCTAGCCAGTACCACACAGCCGTTCATATTAAACAAGCAGTGTCTCTATGTCAACAGTCTAGAAGGATAGACAACACGACAACAACACTAACAAACTAAATATCTGATTACAGAGCTTTAAACGGGTATTGGACAATGTATCATGATAAGAACCTTGCGGATAAGGTTTTGGATGAACAAGCTGGTAAAGTTAGACAAGCATCATTAGTAACATATATTATATTTTTTTGTCTAAAATCCGTTGATGGCAATATTCTCTGTTTAGGAAAACTGCCAGCATATCGGCCTCAATGCCCTGTTGTTCGGGGCAGCAGTAGCGATCACAAGCAATTACACCCCTTTATGTCGAAGTCCCTAGTATGGTGATCTACCTTCAGCTGTTGTCAATCTATAGCCCGTTTTTATATTGTACTGTCCTCTACAATTAAACTGTTTTAGATGTATTTACTAGTTTCAAGTGGATGTCTCTGATGCACTAGTGGTTTTACTGTTCTTTGTCAAGAGGGTTTTAGTTTCTAATACTCTTGATGTACAATGTGACTTTTGATTGTTCTCGTCATGATATGGCTGCAATATCAGGAATATACGAATTTCTATATACCTTAAGTTTAATTATGTGCGTGTATACCCTTGGGTGGACCCGCATACACTTATATCAAGCAGCAGTATATCTGTAGTCAAACGCGGATAGAACATGATTTTGAAATGAAGAGCACGGCAGTACGTTTAGTCAAACACGGATAGAACATGATTTTGAAATGAAGAGCACGGCAGTACGTTCAGTCAAACACGGATAGAACATGACTTCGAAATAAAGAGCACGGCAGTACGTTCAGTCAAAAACGGATAGAACATGATTTCGAAATAAAGAGCACGGCAGTACGTTTAATGAAACTTTCAGTGATTGGAATCTGTTTGATTTTGTAAACAAACCACTTAAGACAAAGACGTACCATTCCGAAATAAAGAACAACGACGAGTTTTTGAGCTCGTCCACAATTATCACAGGTTCTAATTACGTGTTCTTGCGTTTCAACAAAGTGTTGCTAAAACTTCGGATTTCACTCCCGCAAAAGGGCAACACACTTGACAACACATCTACTTCAGAGCAGGCATCAAACTGCCGAAATAACAAATGACGAACACTCTATAACCATCAATCATTTTCATGTGTTGAGAACTATTTTGGACCGTTGTAGGCTTTCGTTTAGGTCTACATCCTGCCAGAATGAGTCTGTCTGAGATCGGAAATACTGCCTCGAGACATTCTTTTGATAATGTCCATAAACCACTTCAAAGGTAGATTTCCGTGTACCAGTGGAATCGGGATGCATGTGGTCTGGAGCTCAGGGATTCGTGCGGATGTCGACCAGACTTTACTGACACAGTCTTCATGCAGGCCAGTACTAAGGAGGAACCATCAGTTAGAATTTCAATATTGTAGATATGAACGGAGACCGAAATGACTCGTCCAGGCACTTGTTCCAATTTGTTGAAACATGGATAATGCTACCTTGAGGCAAAACGAAATTATATGTGACTTGTAACAGTGAGCGCTGGCACTGTGTTGTTCTCGTCCAGTTGCCGTTACACGTTGAATGGTCGCGTCTCCATGTCAGGACTTCGTACCACGCTGCAGACATAAAGCCGACAGTGTATCTCAATAAGACAGTCCTCGTGCGTTATTGTTCCAATCTTTTGATATCAGCTAATAACTTCTTTCTTGAAATACTGTATTAGATATTTTCGTTATGATCGTTGAGACCAACTACGTCATGCAGGGTTTCTATTGCGAATAACTCACAAGTGAATCAACTTAATAGAGATGCTTAAATGGCACGATCACTATTTGTTCTAAATGGTAAATCTCTTTCATACAACAACAATCAGCAATAGTTTACTATATTCACTATGCATGACTGATTAACCGTTAATACTTAGCAATGACGGTCAAACTGCTTGTGTTACTCTCTTTAAGGACTCTCTGTAGATCACAAATGTGTAACAGTTGTAAATCACAAAGTTTATCAGCGTTTGGTGTTACTTCCTGCTTATTGTACAATAATGATTTCTTACTGTCCCATATAACACAATCTGATTCCATGTCAATACAGTCAAGGTATTCGTTTAGAATAACAGATGTCTTTAAGTGGTCGTTTTCATGTACAATTCTCTTAATGGCTTCAGTATTTCAGAACATTTCCCCTTTATAGAAAGTGCAGGAACATGTGCAAAGCACTGAGCCATTTAATCAAAGCCTGTTTATGACTGGCATTAGCTAGATTGGCATTCCTTGAAAAACACAACAAGTAGTTCTTTTTTTCTCATTTATAACGACCTCAGTCATTTAAAGTTGATGTAGAATAAAACATGAAATATCTATGTAACATTGCCAAATACCTCATGGAGTCTGTACTGTACCACGAGTCACTAGGGGCACGGTATCTATTTAAGCGTGCTCTCATACTGATACTGATCTTAGATACTGATACTGATCTTAGTGGAATATTTAACTTATCTATGAACTAGGAGAAGCTTTCACCTGTTGTTAACGTAAGCTGATAGATCTTCTTGTAAACTGTTCACTATGTGTCACTACAGAGTATCTCATTACCCCTATGTTAATAGCTATACGATGATAGATGCACACCTACTTACCTGTATTTTGAAATGTGGAGATTGCCTTTTAGAATGCTATCAATCTGTGCAGACCTTTTCTACTCTCTGAATCTGCTGTTTTACAGGTTTCCTACTAGTAAGCAGTTTTGATGAATGATTGTTGAAGATCCGTTTGCACAGTTTCAGAAATACACATGTGGTTATTTTTATTTTTTATTTTTTTTGTTCTTCTGGCTATAGTGTATATGCTTACAAGTATGTTTTTGTATTTGCTTTATGCCTGTCATTTGATTTATTGCTTAAACGGTAGTTTCTCATATCGATAAACCTCTTACTGTATATTTCCAGCCTTCTGAGGACATAGACGTCTTAGTTTCATAAGCGGAAGGAAGCTGTCACAGATAGAGAATGTGAGAGCTCAGCTTATATGAGGTTAGATGACGTGGGCCATTTTACAATCATCTGGTATGAAGGAAGAAATCGAGACATCATGTCTTGTAACCCATCTTGATATCCTTTTACTTGCATGGAAAAATGGACACTCTTTGTTTGTGTGGGTTGTAACAAACTGGTTAAAGCCACATCCGAGTGCCAGTAATTAGAACTCATTTTCTTCCTACACTGTTGAAAAGTAAACGTATATATATATATTATGCTAATTGATTCTTCATGTAATGCGTTGAAATAAAGTTCATTGCCTATGTGACAGCACGAAAGCCTTTGCTATTATAGGTCAAAAAACAACTTTTTGAACATAATTGCTATGCAAAGATATTGATTAGCGAATGCGTGTCTGGGAAAGCTGTGATCCATCTGATTTACATCCTTAAAAAGTAACTCATAATTAACTAAATATTCATGCAATATTAAGTAAGGTGACATATATCATTATAATTACAGGAAGTTACTTTTTATAATTACAGGAAGTTACTTTATATTAATAATTGGTATTTAATTGGAATGTTGCCTTTTCCGTATCAAGTAGCAAGTAATTTAACACTGAAAGATTTGTGTTATTCCATTTACAGAGCTATCATGGTTTTATTTACTCGTAACAACGGGACATTATTGAAATATTGTGGAACTATGTATTACATCAAAGTGTGTTAATTACTCCTCCATGCAGAAATTGTAACGTAAACCTTTCGATCTACTTTTGCTTTGCGTGAGGTGAAGGGAGTAAAAACTATGATATTCGATCTCAAACGTGTTTGGTGGGGTAGCCTAGTGGTTAAAGTGTTCCCTCGACTTGCTGAATGTCCGGTTGCGATTGTCTACATGGGCACAATGTGTGAAGCTCATTTCCTGTGTCCCCCGCCGTGACATTGCTTCAAAAATATGGGACAATGGTAAGTATTTTCAAAGGAAGTAAGAACTGTGCTTTACATGGCTTCTTGGTTTTAATCTTACCAAAGGCGTAATCTCTGGACACTGGACCGTTGCACCCCGAGCCTCTTACGTATTTTGTGGAAGCTGTCACGTGTGGCAAATAGAGAGACACGAACAGCAGTCGCTACATTGTTCTGGAAACGCATTCAGATTCCATATCAAAAGGGCTTAACGTGTCAGATATCTCACCCTTTCGTCGCCTGGAAGGAATGTTGATGAATATACCTATTTCAGAACACACTGGCTTGCCCTGAACGTTTATAGCTGCAGGTCTTTGGAAAACACATCAGTGTTGATAAAGGGGTGACGATGAAGTTCAGTAGGTTGTTTTTGTATGTATTTATCTAAACTCCGCAATTTCTCGTTTCGTCTAGCAACATTTTTAGAATAAATAAATAAATAAATAAATAAATAAATAAATAAATATATAAATCATTCCAATGTTTATATTTCAAAGTCACATTGTTACAGCGAAGCATTTGAGACTGACTGCCAGGCGCACGACACAAATTACCATAAATGGACACTACTAAAGTGTTGGGTGTACGTTCCTGTACAACCATTTAAAAACAAGCCCGATTTCATTTGAATCAGGTTTATCCTTAATGTCCAGGATTAATCATGTCATGGATGGTCTCATGATTTGTTGAACTACATTTCAAGACTTCAAACTCATAGATTGTCAGACTGATATCAACCCACCAAATAGTCATATTGAATTAATGTCACTCAAAAAATTCATCTCGTTAACAGCTCGTATTACCCAGGGAAATGTATAGCCACTAGCATTCATCAACATGAGTAAGTGAGTGAATGAGTTAAAATTTAGCGTCACATCGGCAATATTTCAGCCATATCGTGAAGAGAGCAATTAATTGTATCCATATTAATTCATGGTAAACTGTAAAATCCTGTCAACGAAGGACGGTAAAGGTACGAGAATTATCACAGAAATGATTTAAAACTAGCAAGCAAATATCTGCAAAATCAGAAAACCATTTTTGGACAATACCATTTAAAATGGGCCATTTGTTGCCAACAACTGAAGGTAGATCACCACACTAGATCACTAAGTCGCCATAGGGACTTGCGGTACCTTTGCTACCTCTATGGACCGTAGCTGGATTTACACCATCCCTTCAGCCAGTGGAGTCATCACCATGGCTTATGTTCAAGCAAATCTAGAGTTCATTCTTAATATGCAATGTGGTCGTAACCTTGTCTGTCAAGGTTATACGTGCAGAATACGGAAGGGACGCACCACCAGTGAGCACTGGAGAGCATGCATGCTGTGACCTGTCCTACAGCCATCACGACTACCGACGACGACGTATCGAAAGATTCAGATTGCTTAAGTAACTATGAATAAATGGTGCCTGCACATGCGGATAATCCGTTCGTCCATGAGGCTCATGTTACCATTTTGGTGAGAGCAAAATATACAGCATCCTGCTCTTGAGGATGGATGATGAACCCATATAAACCCCGGTCAAACCAATTTAGTGCCACCTCCTCGAAATTCTCATGAGCAGAGAAATACACATTTGTGTAACACAGACTTTAATAGCCTTTGTAAAGTGATGCATTCACGAATGTATAGCACACTAGTCTACAGTGCAAGACTTTGTGCAGCAACATTTCAGTGGAACATATGTCTTAACAGTTGTGACCATACTTTACTTCGGTAAATTTCAAAGTATATGCATGTGGGCAGTTTCAATAATTGCATTATCAAGTGTAGACGAATGGAAGTTTCTAGAGTACACATGGGGGTAACGACAATACATTGTGAACAGGAAACGCTATAAAAAGGAAGGTTTATTATTATCAAGCTGACCTGCAAGAGCTGTCTTGCGAGAGTTGCGACTCTTCGCTATTAAGAACTGGGACACAATGTTACAGTGATTGTTGGAGAGAAGATTGTAGCATCAAATCAGTGCTGTACTGATTTGCCGTCATCTGTGTAAGGTGGAAAATGACGACAGTTGAGTTAATACAGACACTTCATTTGAGTATTTTGCTTCTTCAACATCTGATGTACCTCCTATAATTTCAGTATCAAGTTATGTATATAATATAACATGCAGAGTGAACGGTGATATTTCCCCACGACCAAAAACCCTCACCGTTTACATGTTCAGCGATACAGCAGAATTGACTAAGTCCATTTCACTTGTTGAAAAATCTGCTTTCTTGATTATCCTGTTTTGGGATTAGACGAACCATAGATGCCAATCGCATGCTTCATACTTAATTATTTTCCTATCGTACATCTATTTCAGCCACTAAGGCTATTGATTTTTAAAACATTATGTATAACAGGTTAATGACGTTCCAAGGCATTTATCCACTGCAATATTGTCTACAGATGATGATATGATGTGTAAGCAGTGACGTCACTAGGTATGATGGACATACTCACTCACTTTCCGGTTTTTCAGTCGATTGCTTTTTCTCATGTGGTTCACTTCTGAAGAACAAGAAACTTTCATAGAAAATGCCACCGTAAAGGTAGTGCTACAAGATGAATTTACAACATAATTAACATAAAACGGACGCAACAATTTCAATTATGGGTTGTTGTCGAAACTTATTTTCGTTGCTATGGCATGCGCATTCCACCGTGTTGACTAAATATTTTACAGTTAATGATCTTTTTAACACAGTTGGGTCTCATCTAATTACTGACTTTTTAAAGGAAACTGAAGTTTTAGTAATATGTTCTGTAGATAGATGATTGGCAGTTTTGATTAGTAACTAGAATTGTTAATGGCTGTACCTTCAAAGGGGGTTGAAGTATTGTTAACTTATTGTCCTTCTGATAGGGTGCGTAAGTCCTGACACGTGATGTAAAATCAAGTCTACCGAGTTTTTAATCGTAGTGTTCTTGTTATGATAATTTACACCCGCCAGCGAATGAAGGGATGGTGTAAATCCAGACAGGGTCCATGTACTGTAAATCCGCATGGTCCGTAGTATGATGATCTACCTTCAGTTGTTGGCGATCTATAGCCTGATTTTATACTGTATTGTCCCTATAACGACATTAGTTTTAACTTTGCACGTAGCTTTAATGCTAAATGTGATATTCTAGCTGCTTTACTGTCCTTTGTCGACAGGTTTTTATAATACACATAATTCCGTGTCAGTGTCAAATGTTCTTATCACGACTGAAAGATGGCCGATGTGACGTTAAATATTAACTCACTCACTTTTTATGGCATTCCACGAGGTTCAAACTTAGTATTGCAGTGGCATTGTGTATCAAATAGAGTTAATTGTGACATCTTAGTGTTGTTTTAATCTCATAAAGCCACCTGTAACTGCCATTTCTTAACTATAAGATCAAGTGGGAACCTAACCGTGATTGCAGCGTAGGGCAACTGGTTAATGATATTGCATTCGACCTACTATTACGTATGTAAGTAGAAACAGTAGAATGAATATACTTGTAATATCATTAAGTCTTTCACTTTCGTTTCGCACATTCAACATATTGTAGTATTTTGTGATTGCGAGGACATGTTGCCAGAAATTAGCTGTTAAGATAAACGTGTCATTGAAATGCAGTTACGAAAGAGTTGATACACTTCTGGTACCTTATCAAACGCGTGCCTGGCACAAAATGTCTCTTTATAATAGATTGTGTATGTGACCCAGACAGGTTCTTGCATCAATCTGTGTCAGGTAATGAAATCCTGGTTCACGTATATCCAAACAACAATGGGAGCCAGTGGAAAAATTTGCCATGACCCTCATCTCAGACGGAGATGTCGACAATGCCACCATTTTGGCTGTCTCCAAACAATAAATAGTCTTTATTGAAGTTCGACCTTTGGGGCAAGTGCGTGACTAAGGTGTGCCGACCAGACATTGGAACGTGAGGAAAGGACAATGGTCAAGTGTACAAATCAGTCGTTATCTGGGCTGCAGGCAAGAAGTATTGCTTTGGAAGTCACCTTTGTATTTTGATCTGAAACATATTGTTTCCAAATGCAAAGACGCCTGAAAAAGAAATCATTTTGCACTGCAATGGAGACGTTACATTTGCTGGGGTTAATTCTGTTGAAGGCAAAGACGGGAATAAGGACGTCATGTGACACATGATTCTTCTTCTTAAAGCTGCCAACTTCCACAATATCAGAACACTATTTACGCTATAACTTACTATATAGTTTAGACAAATTTCACACTAGAAACGTTTTTAGAAAACCCCGAATAAAGTGAATAAACTAGTGAACAAAATGTAAAAGATATTCACAAAAGTTCTCTAACTTACATCCTATTTCCATCTTTTCGTAACAAACATCGGTTTTTGTTGGTTACCCAGCCACTTTGACATTTCTGGTAACACAACGGCTGATTTTGCTGCCAATGTATCACTCAGGAACTCTTTGACACCACTTCTTATTCCATATACGGAGTATAAAAACAATCATCCACATTTGAAGAGGTCATCACACGACGATGTCGTTTTTGGTCACATAATATATAATCATGTATACCTATTGGAAGGTGGGGGATCGTCAGGACTGCATCCCCTATGATAAAATAATCACCACGAGGCATGTGCAGCTCGACTGTGTTAAACAGTCCATTGCAAGTGATAACTATTTTAAATCACGAAGTATGAAGGATCTTTTTCGTAATATAAGTTCTCATTTAATTATTGCATTTTAAAGGTAATTCGATAACTGATTTGTAAATAGGTATTTTCTTCATTATTATTTTAGATTAGTCACTAAGATTTTTAGTAGCTGTACCCACAAAGGGGTAGAAGTATTGTAAAATTGTTGAGGGGGTACGAAAGTCTATGTAAATTTAGTTCTGTCAAACTTTCAATCGTTTTCATTGTGCCGTTTTTTAATAATGGATACATTTCAGTATAATTGCCAATGGCTGAAGTAATTATATATTCCAGTACTTTTACTGCTTATCGTCGACAGGTTTTACTCTTTAAAAAATTTTTCATTATCATCATCTGAATTGTCACGAAAAGGTTGCGATACTGCAAATGTGACGTTAAATATTAAATGACTCGCTGACAATTTGTGAAATCGTGTCTTGTAAGTCGAGTGATACCTCGGGTTCCATCGTCTTTATGTTCACGGTGTATAATGCGACAATATATCCGTGGGGAACTTTTTCAAAGATCGCATTCGAGCAATAAGGTCCATATTTTACGTAGATGTTTCTTGGTAAACACGTTCAGATCAGCACGATGTTCCTTGGAACTTTCGTCTAATTCTAAGTTTTCCTTGAAGAAGACAGTATCCACTGCCAAGTCATGACTGGCTGCATTAGACCACATGCCTGATGTTGAGAGAACGCTATCTTCATTCCACTGACTGTGGCAAAGAAGCGTCAATAGAAACTAATCTCTTATAAATGAAATCGCTCCTTACAGCTTCTTCCCAAACAAACAAACAAATAAATAAATAAATAAATAAATAAATGTTCAGACTTTTGAAAAAAAAATCGTAAGAGGATGATATGACATCTTTATAAATGAAACACCTCGCATCAGTTTCCGCTCTCTCTCCTGGACTTTATGAATGTCTTAGTTTTCATGAAATATAGAGTTGCAATTGTATTATGTGAATACTGTGATAGAAATAGTTTTCATATTAACCACAGGTTAATAGACCTTTCAAATGTATGACATGTAATACGAATATTTTTTAACAAGCTGATGTTTTCGAACTTGCTTGTATCATCTCAAAATCCGACATTCACAACTTCTGGCTGACTGGCGTTGAAATAGCTGGTGTTAAACGCATGCACGCATTGTACAACTGTAATTCAACGCAGTATTTTCATAAATAGAATTTATTCTGTTTTTTTTCCTGCATTGTTGAAGGATGATTCCTTTGTTTATGCTCGAATCTTGAACTGATATGGAACTACCTGTACACCTTCTTGAAATGCAACCTAAATATTTATTGTATTGTAAGATGACACAGTTAAATGTTGTTTGGTACGAAACTGCCATACTAAATAACAAATGTATTAAAAGTTTGTTCATGCTCTGATTGTAATATTATACAATTAAGACATTTTCTTTTCCTGTTTTATTTCGATGTCGATTTATCTCTGTCTCCTTACGCTATATACAAGCGGCGCACATTTTCTAGTGGTTTCTTGGCTTCAGCAGACACATTGCTTCCACCAATATAGCAACCGTCACTTGGAACAAAATAGACCAATGAAACAGCGCTGTTTGATTTCTGTTTAGAATTATCAAAATATCTATAACATTGTATATCAAGTCAAGGGGATAATTTCAACTTTACATCAGCTTACATTTTATGCTGATCAATATGCCATCACTTACGTTCTTTGGTGTGACGGTAATCCACAACTTCTGAAGTGCACTTAAATCAAGCCATATGGATTTCAAGAGAGCACCACAATTTTCTTTCTCAAGAACAGCTTGAATGGGGTTACAAAGTCCAAAACTTAGTGAAGCTTTCAAAGCTTTTCAAAATCTTTTCAAAGTCATCCACTGCCATTTGTAAAATAATGCAGTTCATGAGAGCACTTGACTTACCTGTGCATGTGCTTGTCCCAGTGTCTCGATACGCTTGTATTTTCGTCAAGACATGGAACCCTCATTGTTGTGAACACACGTTTTCCAGAGTATAGGATGTAATGCATGGTCTTTAAGCTGCATCCCCGCTCTAACTCTCACGAAATTAAAGCAGCAGTCTAAAGGCGCTCATTTTACTTGTTCCCATTCTAATTACCTCCAAAACTATGATCATGTGTAATAGTTTGTTGAGACTACATCTGCCTTATTCGTTTGTCAGTACAGAGACAGATGAATCAAAGCATAATGTTGTACTGAACACGGTCTGATTTGCCAAATAATGAGACGTGTTGCGTTACTATGTTATTTTGTTAACACTTTATGACTGAGTCCTTTTACAGCATAGGTTATTATGGCGATGATCCCATAGCTTCAGCATACAATTCTTTTTCACATTCTTGTATGAGCTTTCAAAAATGGCTTGTCGTAAGAGGCGACTAACGGGATCGGGTGGTCAGACTAGCTGACTTGGTTGACACATGTCATCGGTTCCCCATTGCGCAGATCGATGCTCATGTTGTTGATCACTGGATTGTCTGGTCCAGACTCGATTATTTACAGACCGTCGCCATATAGCTGGAATATTGCTAAGTGTGACGTAAAACTAAACTCACTCACTCACTCACTCTTTCAAAAATGTTACTCTACATAGTGCTTATATTCTTGACTGAGGATGCTCCTAGAATTTAAGGTATTCACTTTTTTGTATAGACCTTACCATCTTCTAAACTGTTGTAAAAGTTCATGCACTAAAGTCTATTTGTGGACGAGTTTATTTACTTATTTATTTATTGGGGGATAGTATATATTTACTTTAGTCAGCCATATCCTGCCTGCTTGACTGTGTTATGTATTCCATCACAAGGGATAAGTATTTTAATTCCCGAACTATGAAGGATCTTTTTAATAACACAAGTTCCATTTAATCATTGCTTTTTTAAAAGACTTATATTTGTTAACTGAATTGTAAATAGATAAATATTTTATTATTGGAAGTTTAAATTCGCAACTGTTCTTGTTAGTGACTGTATCCTCAAATGGGGTTGAAGTACTGTAAAACTATTGTCCTCCTGAGAGGGTACGTAAGTCCACAAAAATTCAAAGTAACTTCTAAGTTTCCAGGTTTTTAATCGTAGAATAAGTGTCTTTTCATTGTATGGCTAGGTGTCACAAATTGCTGACGACTGAGAGGATGATGTAAATCCAGCTAGGGTCCATGCAGGTAGCAAAAGTACTGTAAGTCCCCATAGTCCCTAGTATGGTGATCTGCCTTCAGTTGTTAGCAATCTATAGCACAGTTTTATATTGTATTGTCATGCATAGATATACTGTTTTATGTATAGTTACTAGTTTTACATTCTTTTCTGTGATATTCTAGTTGTTTTACTGTCCTTTGTCGACAGGTGTTTATATTACTCATATATTCCATTTCAATGTTATGTTCCCGTCACGATATGGCTGAAATATTGCCGATGTGACGTTAAATATTAACTCACTCACTCACTATTTACTTTGGGGTATATATTTTCCATAAATGACGACAAAATGGTGGCATACAGGCAAATATATATCTTGTGGTAGTATAAGAGTGCAAGAGTTCTCGTCATTTGTGATCCCTCTGATGTGCAGCCATCAAGACGCCTTCTTGAAGCCTTTCAAAGACACCTTTGCAACTTCCAACCAGTGTCAAATGGCAAGCTATTGCAGTCTCCCTCTTCTTTGCTGTAACCAAATCCGCTGTGTGCTTGTGCTTGGTAGTAATGTAAATCAAAGTGGCTTGATCATGACTCTCCTATACAAGGCATACTAAGGTATTCCGGAAACAGATATTATCGGAAACAGAATGAGGCATTCAGCTTTGGCCGAGAGAATACTTTCGTAACACGTGAAAAAGTTGCTCGTATTTGTAGTGCGCACTTGGACTGGATACTGTGTTGTACAGGTTGTCACGATGTTCCTTAATATCATGAAGACGTTTGGCGTGATAGCGGATGGGGTATACGAAGTTGAATATAGATTTCAGAAGAAACCGTCTTCAGCAAAGGCGATACACGTAGAAAACGCATTTAGGTGTATCAAACACGAAATTCTTAAATTGAACACAAACTGATTAATAACCGAGCTATTCTCAAAAGTTAAATAAGGCAAGTTATTGAAATATATTTCTTACACAATTACAAGTCACATGTGATAGAAGATGGCTTTTCTTTATTGATAATAGCTCTGCAGCCTGACTTTAGGTTCCCAAGATGTGGTCTAAGACTTCCCAAAAGTGTTCATATGATCGTATGTAATAATGACAGTTGAATCCTCCCTTGTTTTCTCCTTTGACATGTCTACCCGTGAAGATTCGGGCTAAAACTGGTCTTCAGTTCAACCCATGCTTGACATAAGAGGTGACTAACGGGATTGAGTGGTCAGCTTATTAACTTTGTTGACACTCTTGTGAGATCAGATCTCTAACAGGGGTATTGATGCCAATGCCAGATCCGCTCGCTGACCCGTGACTGTTATGCCTGTTTCTTGTGTACTTCTGAGAAAGCCACAACCAACGGAGTGTTTTCTGATAGATGTGTGCAATCTGGTATATTACTAATAATACGTAAGTATTACCTCCTTATGTTGTTATGTGATAACATAGCGTAAGTGGAGTGGCTCAAAAGAGTTGATATGGGACCCATGACACCAGCGCCTACTACTATATAATTTGTAAAGGTCTGGGTACTTAGTTTCTTGTCGAAGGGCCAAACATCCAACCTTTCCAGATAGATATAAGAGAAGTTACTCCTTCTGGTGTATGACGTCTTGGCCCGTACATTGATAATACATACTAGCTCATTGAGCAGGTACAAATATCTGAGACGGCAAATCTAAATAGAAGAAATCAGAAATTATTATGGTACGATTAATGAAATGTAATACATATTCAAATACGGTGTAGGGATGCAGAGAAATGGACTCATAGCTGTGTCTTTCGCGAACACGAAGTTGGTGTAAGATGTTTCAAGGAAACATAACGAATAACTGACTAATAAGTGTCTTTTCTGAGAGCACGTTTCTTCTTGTACCTTTTCGTGTATCCTGGATAAAACGTTGTTGGTTTCGCCTCACGTTTAGTCAATACATGTATATACAGATGATTTATAATATGTGAATGCTTTTGCATGGCTGTTGTATGCTAACTTGACATGCATGCATACACAGAAGAAATAATGCATGTCCCAATTACGGCATCAGTATACCTCTCTCTATCTCACACACAACAAAAACAGAACAAAACAAAAGACCCACATGCCCTTTACTATCCACATGCCTGTGTAAATTTCCTTAGTAATGTTACCTTCTGATCATATTACCTTCTGATCTCATCACATAGGTATCAACTAAATTTTATTACACAAAACAGAGATACAGGTGAACGTTCCGTTTCACTGCAGAGGATAAGCCTATTTGTTAGCTTTGTGTTATATTTAGCATTCAAGGAACACCTAAATGTTTTTCGAGAAACAGTCTTCCTGAGAATCACTTGAAATTATTAGTAACCGATAATGGTATAATCTTATGGTTGTTTACAACTCGTGTCACTTTTAGTGGTACCAGTTAAGATTATGGAACAGCAAGAACTCTATTAGAACAAACAGGAACGATTCTTAATCACATTTTGTTCAGAAAGGTAAACAACACTGGCACTTTAACAGGGCTAAACAACCCACCAACATGCTGTATGATATTCAACCTATCACAAGTGCTAAAATATCAACGGTAACTTACAACTAATAGCGTTTTACTTTTAAGACTCATGTGACTCATTCTCTCCTATTTAAGAGCGAGGATGTTCCCTTGTGGAATGCTTCCAAGTATGATTTTTTTCGGACTACCTTAATATGCATCAACTTTGAGACCAGTATCAGTGAACTGCAAATACATCTATGCTCTTTAAAGATTTCTGACAGTCTAATGATTATGTATTGTTGCAAGGTGGACTTTGTACTGAGGTGAAACTCTCTGTCACCTGTTCCAGTTCAAGAGTTTGTTACGTTCAAGGGGCACCCGTGAAGAGCCACCTCCTCGTGGTGGGTGCTGGGTAACGCTAAGTGCTCTTCTCCCGTGTGGACCCGGGACAGAATGTGTCCACAGCACCCCATTGCTGGTCGTAAGAGGCGACCAAATTGGGCAACCTGTTGGTCGTGGGTTGCGCCCCTGTGTCGGTGGAGGAGGGGATCCTGGTGGTTGAGGGCACTGGAACAAGGACTAGGTGATCCTGTTGCCCAACACACCACTTCGGCCCTAACTTCACCTAGACGGGTGGTTGAATAGGCCCAATTCAATCAATCGGCTGGTCACGCCAAGCCCTGTGCTACATATTGTACTGTTGCACCAAAGTTTGAAAATTATACTTTGATATGTTTTAAAGTCTTGGCGAACTTTTGGACTCCGAATTTCAATACCCAAGTTAATGTCTGTTTTTGCCTAGAGTTGTATGCCAGAAGGCGGTGGCTCATGGGCCAATCTGGTGGAATCATTAATCTTTTAATTTTTCTACTGGAGTATATCATCCGGGTATCCTTGGTGCTGCAAGCTGGAGACCCGCTTGTTTTTAGCATTGTCCTTGTGATACTCCGTGGTGGGTGGGGAGCTCGGATGATGAAACTTATACACTTACTATGGAATACAAAACCCCCCTAAAACGAAACAAGCGTCAACTGGACAGTGATGATGATGATCGACGACCTTCAAACTCAAATGAATATTGGCCACGATTTCTCGTGATCGAGACACTTGACAAATCACCTCTAAAACTCAATCCTTTTGCGGTATCAAAAGGTGTGTATGGTATTGCTGGTGAAGTTTCTAACATAAAAAGGTTACGTACAGGTTCTCTGCTCATAGAATGTAGTAGAAAACAGCAGGCAACAAGTTTGATGTCCACTGAGTTATTCGTTGGAATACCGGTATCAGTTACTCCGCATAGAACTTTGAACTCAAGTAAAGGCATTGTGCGAGACCGGGACCAACTGTTTGCCGATATGAATGAACTGGACATTGCCTCGGAAATGAAGGACCAAGGAGTAACTTTTGTGAAACGATTTATGACCCGGAAAAACTCTGAAAATAGGCCAACAAATACCTACTTATTCCATTTTTCTTCGCCAACTGCTCCATCATCAATTAAAGCAGGATATTGCAATATCAACGTTGACATTTATATACCAAACCCTCTGAGGTGTTTTAAATGTCAAAAGTATGGACATGGTGTCAATAGCTGCACAAATTCCATAACATGCGCTCACTGCGGTGAAAAAACTCACGTGACTGAAGATTGTGATAGTAACTTTAAAAAATGTACAAACTGCACTGGCACTCATTCATCTTTTTCTAAAAACTGTCCATTATGGAAACAACAGATGGAAATAAACAAAATTAAATTCACCAGAAATATTAGTTTTGCTGATGCCAAAAAGCTTGCTCTTCAGACCCCAGAACCAAATCAGTCATATGCCTCAGTTACTCGAGTATCCGCTGGAACGAGTCAAAAAGCAACTGCACCTATGTCCACCTTTTCCACATCATGCCAAACTGATTTGATATGGGTTGACACTGATACACCTGAGGTATACTCACCTCACCAGTCAACACAAACGATTGAATCACAATCAAAAACACCAGTCACAGTTGAAGTTCAATCTCGGTCAGTGTCAAAGGATAAATCATCATCACAGTCTACCCCAACACTCTCTCTTGGAAATTATGGAAAACAGGTTTCAAAAACCAAAGTGAAACCAAACAATGATACTTGTAAGAAAAATCAGAGTGGCAGAGCCTCTAAAGGTGCAGAAGATAAGATCCAGATATACAATAGGTTTGGATCCCTTGAAGCCATGGACGTGTCCGAAAACATCCAGCACAGGGCACATAGTCTGTCACCCTCTCGAAAGTCAAGGGGTAGATCCCCAATAAACCCCCCAAAGAAATAGTTTCTTCGAACATTTTACAGTGGAACTGCAGAGGCCTTAAAAATAATTTGCATGAGCTACATCTATTAGTCCAAGACTTTCAACCGTCAGCAATCTGCTTACAAAAAACGCATCTGAAGCAGATAGATTCTTTAAACGTTCGTCAGTTCAGCGCATATAATTATTATTCTCCTGCTGAAAATAGGGCCACTGGAGGATCATCCATTCTTGTCAGAAATGGCGTTATCCACAGTCATGTGAAACTCACAACAAACCTTCAGGCAGTTGCAGTACGACTTACGTTGAACATTACACTTACTCTGTGTTCATTGTACATTCCGCCATCATCAACTCTTATTCTGGCTGATCTTCAGTCTCTCTATGATGAACTTCCCAAACCATGTGTACTCATGGGCGATCTGAATGGCCACAACCCGCTCTGGGGGAGTGCGACCACAAACACTAAAGGTAAAATTATTGAAGATTTTATTTCAAATAATAATTTATGTATCTACAATGATAGTGCAGATACATATTTACATCCTGGAACAGGAACATATTCAGCCCTTGACCTGTCAATAACTGACTCCAGCTTACTTAATGAATTTGAGTGGTCAGTCCACGATGACCTTTGTGGAAGTGACCATTTTCCTACTATACTTAAACGTGTGACCCCATCTGATACTCTTCCATTATCCAGATGGAATTTTAAAAAGGCTAACTGGCTCTTATATACCATACAATGTGCTGACAAACTCAAACCTGAACATTTTATTGACGTTCCTGATGCTATCAAGTGCTTTTCTGATGAACTAAATAACATTGCTGATGAGTGTATTCCAAAGTCCTCTGCTGTTCCACATATCCGAAAACCATGGTTCAACGATGACTGCAAACAAGCTAGGAAGGCAAGGAAAAAAGCAGAACATTATTTCCGTCGCCATCCTATGGTGCATAACTTAAATAAATTTAAAATTTTAAATGCTAAAGCACGGCGTACTTTTAAATAGAACAAACGCCAATCTTGGCAAAATTATGTATCCAAAATAAATTCTCGGACACCCATGTCCAAGGTATGGAACATGGTCCAGAAAATTAAAGGTAAAGGTACTAAATCTACTGTCCATCATCTTAAACATGGAGATCAATTACTAACGGATAAATCAGATATTGCAAATAAACTGGGTGAAACCCTTGCTAAACATTCTTCCTCTTCTAATTATGTACTTAAATTCCAGCAGTATAAAAAACAACAAGAAAAGAAAACTATTAACTTCCATTCAGATAATGGGGAGGATTATAATGAAGCTTTTTCTCTTCATGAACTCCATACTGCTCTTGATCAAGCCCATGATACTGCTACAGGAGCTGATAACATACATTATCAACTCCTAAAGCATTTACCAGAATCCTGCCTAGAAACTCTTCTCAATATTTTTGATGATATTTGGACATCGGGTAAGTTTCCTCACTCATGGCGTGACGCCATAGTAGTACCAATACCTAAACCTGGACGTGATCATACTGATCCGTCCAATTATCGACCAATTTCACTAACTAGCTGTGTTTGCAAAACCATGGAACGCATGATAAATAATCGACTTGTTTGGTACTTGGAAACAAATAACCTTATCACAGATATACAATGTGGTTTCCGTAAAAATAGAAGTACTGTCGATCACTTAGTGCGTTTAGAATCATTTGTTAAAAACGCACTAATAAAAAAACAACACGCTGTCTCTATCTTTTTTGACCTTGAGAAGGCATATGACACTACCTGGAAATATGGCATTTTACGAGATTTACATGACTTCGGCTTGCGAGGTCGTTTGCCTGAATTTATTGCCAAGTTTTTAAATGACAGACAATTCCAGGTCCGAGTGGGTTCTACCCTGTCTGATCATTACAATCAGGATCAGGGTGTTCCACAAGGCAGTATTTTGTCTGTCACTCTTTTTAGTATAAAGATAAATAGTTTATCAAAAGTTTTAAATGATTCATTTGATGGATCGCTATTTGTGGATGATTTTAATATTTCTTGTCGTGGGAAAACTATGCATACTATTGAACGGCAACTGCAGTTGTGTTTAAACAAAATAAATAAATGGTGTCTTGAAAACGGCTTTAAGTTTTCTAAATCCAAAACTAATTGTATACATTTTTGCAGAAATTATAAGCCACATAAGGACCCTGAACTATCTCTAGATGGCACTCCCATCAGAGTTGTTAAGGAGGCCAAGTTCTTGGGCCTAATCTTTGATTCCCACTTAACATTTCTGCCTCATATTAAGTTCCTTAAAACTAAATGCCTTAAGGCTCTTGACTTGTTGAAAGTTGTTTCCAACTCAAAGTGGGGAGGGGATCAAGCGACCCTCTTACACCTATATCGATCACTGGTCCGTTCAAAACTTGATTATGGCTCCATCGTATATGGCGGAGCCTGCAAAAGCAACCTTAAACTTCTCGATTCTGTCCACCACCAAGGCCTAAGACTTTGTCTTGGGTCCTTCAGAACTTCACCTATTGACAGTCTGTACGTCGAGGCTGATGAACCATCTCTTGAGCAGCGACGTATAAAGTTAGCTTTACAGTACATTACTAAGTTATACTCAAATCAATCTAACCCTGCATATAACTGTGTTTTCAATCCCCTTCATGAGGATTTATACAACAAAAAGTCTTCTCTTGTCCCGCCTCTAGGACACAGAATTAAACCCTTTCTTTCTGCTGCGGGCATTGAACTGGAAAACATAGCTCCCTCCCGTCTTATTTCTTCTCCTCCTTGGCAATTGGTTAGGCCACAAGTTGACCTAACATTAACATCATTTAAAAAGTCAGAAACTAATGAATTACAGTATAAACAAGAATATAATCAATTAAAACATAAATATAGGAATTATAAATCCTTATTTACAGATGGGTCCAAGGACGGTGGCGCAGTTGCTTGTGCCACTGTCATTGGATCCAGAACAATATCTTCTCGATTACCAGATAATAGTTCTATTTTTACAGCAGAAGCTAACGCCATATTAACATCTCTCAAATATATTCAAAGACACCCTAAACGTAAACAATATATAATCTATTCCGACTCTCTTTCTTGCCTTCAGGCTATTAAAAATATCTCTTGTAAACATCCACTTTTAATAGAAATTATTGAATTGTATAATAATCTTGCCACTGGCCAATACGACATCGTCTTTTGTTGGTTACCCAGCCACTTAGGTATTTCCGGTAACGCAATGGCCGATCTTGCTGCCAAGGCATCACTCAACAAATCTATGACACCACTTCTTATTCCATACTCAGATTATAAAGCCAGCATTAGAACTTACATCCGTGATCTGATGCAGAAGAAGTGGGACACCCAAGTGGGCATAAATAAATTACATGCAATAAAACCCTATATTGGTTACACCTACTTGGGTTGTCAGTCCAGATTTGAAGAGGTCATCATGCGGCGATGTCGTATTGGCCACACCAGATATACACATGAATACCTTTTGAAAGGTGAGGATCCTCCGTTCTGCATCCCTTGTGATGAAAGAATCACAGTCAGGCATATCTTGCTTGACTGTGTTGAATATTCCATCACAAGGGATCAGTATTTTAATTCACATACTATGAAGGATCTTTTTAACAGTGTTAGTCCTCATTTAATTATTGCATTTTTAAAGGAATTAAATTTGTTAACCGAACTGTAAATGGATAAATATTTTAAAATTGGAAGATTAAATTAGTAACTCAAATCGTTAGTGGCTGTACCCTCAAAGGGGGTTGAAGAACCGTTGTCCTCCTGAGAGGGTACGTAAGTCCAAAAACATTTGACGTAAATTTCAGTTTTCCAGCTTTTTAATCGTAGAATAAGTGTGTTTTTAATTTATGGCTAGATTTGTCTAAATTGTTAACAGCTGAAGGGATGATGTAAATCCAGCTAAGGTGCATGAAGGAAGCAAATGTACTGTAAGTCCCCATGGTCCTTAGTATGGTGATCTACCTTCAGTTGTTGGCAACCTATAGCTCATTTTTATATTGTACTGTCCTCTATAGATACATTGTTTTAGATCTATTCACTAGTTTTATATTCTATTCTGTGATATTCTAGTCAGTTTTACTGTCCTTCGTTGACAGGGTTTTACAATGTCCGTGCTAGTAATTCATTTGTATTTTTATAATTAATCGTTCTCGTCACGATATGGCTGCAATACTGCCGATGTGACGTTAAATACTAACTCACTCACTCACTTACGTTCAAGGCTTCACCTTGTATCCTTCAACAAGTTAATCTGGCCGTCAGGTTTGTCCCTCAAGTATAACCTGATTTGATGATCGGACAGGCCGTGGTTGCATTTGAGGCCTTGTGTCACCTTGCTGGACATCGGAATTTTCCTTCAAAATGACAGAACAAGTGGATAGGTGCACAATCAAACGCGTGATATGTTTTCCTTCTGAGCTGAGACGCGTCCACCTCCTCTATATCTGCAACCGTACGTAAACATGACATTTCCAGTTTTACAATGTTCTCGTCCATGGACGTCTTGGCTATCCTATGGCAGCAATACCGCCTTGTTAAAGTTACAGTAATCAAGACTATCACATCCCAGCATTCTGGAATACACATGTACAGCACGTGTTACACACGATGAACCATCTCTATGGGTCGCATGTTCATACATTTCATATTGCAGTGTGTCTACTGCCAATGTCTAGACAGATTTTAATACCTACAGTTAAAAAAGATCTTCCTTGACATTTAAAGAGGTACACTTTCAGAAAATACACGATGGCATGTATGACACAAAATATCCTATTGTAACACAGGGATATTCAAGGGACTGGTATTAGTCGTCTTGCGAAGAAGCTTGTGACTTCAGGTGAAGTATAGGATATCATTCAAGACGTGGAAAAAGGAGGAAGACCAATGACCGTTTAAACTGCGTCTTAACTCGTCTAACAGTAACAACGCTTAACGTGTCTCCTTAAATCATGACTCAAAATGTCGAAAGAACAAGAGACAAACGCCGCATGACCATTAATGGTCTTGGTGGCTATTTTGGAAAGCGTTGCAGGCAATTGTTCTACATCCCGCCGAGGTGCGTCTGCCTAGGTTCGTCAACGGTGCCTCGACCAATGCTTTGAAGGTCTACAATTCACTCATAAGGCTGATTTACTTATTGTGGAAATGTGCGCGTTTTGGTGTGCTGGAATCATTGTGAATGTTCACTAGATTCTATTATAACAACAGTTTTCATGCACCCGCAGACGCAGCGAGACGTAACGACGAAGACTTATTTTAGATATGAAAATTACACAAGATGACTCGATGGGTGTGGTATTGGGGCAGGCTGTGGAAATACCAGTTGTCTTACCTTGAGGCAAACTGAACTTATAGCTCTTCTGTAAAACTGGTCGGAAGAACTACATAGCAGGAGCCACCGTACTGATACATCAATACATATTGCCACGTTCTGCTTACATTTCCCTCACAATGTTTTATTACCTACTTGTGTGCTCATTATGACCCATAATACATTGACACATAATATTTTTTGAATGACCTATGATCAAGCACACATTTTCGGAAACTGACACTGTTGATATACCTAATAAAGAACGTTTAAATGAGGCCATTTTCATTTGTTCAGACTGGAGGGCAAATATATCATCATGATAATCTCTTCTACGCATATCGTGACAGTCGTTATAACGGACACTTATGGTAATGGCGTCAGATTCCATAACGAAATGCTCACACTTAATACACGAACAGGCACATGTGCAACAAATGGGATCTTTTTTATCACTCTTTAAGGCTACTGATTACGGATATTGAGTTGAGATTCTTGAAGAAAAACAAGATCCGTTTTATCCTCATTTGTAGTCCGGACATTCTAGTCTAAACCGGACGATACAGTTATGAACATCATTACTCGTGGTCTGCACAATTGTTGGTCACTAAGCAACACCCCTCGTCCCTATATTGAAATCATAAGCAAAAACTGATACCTATCCGATTGTCTGTAATATGAATTATGGAGATATTAACTGATTACCAACAGCAGGACAAATACCTAAAATATCAGGTTACTAATTTCCAACAATTATTACAAAAATATTATCTTTTTCCACAAGCATCCAAGTATTTTCAAGGTTTGTTTCTACAATCTACACACACTAATTCACACTTTATGCAGTCGTTGTATTTTGTGTCTTTCGTTTGATGAGCTTCTTGAAGGGTGTAGGTTTAAATGTCGATAGAAATTCAAACTCAGTATTTTCGGCCTGCCAAATTCACATGCTTCTTAGTTTCTGCAAAAGGAATTTGTGAAAGACATCGTGCCAGATTAAGGTTACAACTCACTTTATACGAGACTAGTTGATGTCCACCATCTTATCATCTTCTGCGAAGTAGGAAGTAGACGAGACATCTTGTCTCGTAACTGGTCTTCATATCCGTTTATTTGCAGGAAAACGAGAATCTTGATTTGTTATAGGTTGCAATATATTGTTGCATTCGACTTCGAACGCCACTAATTGAACGAACCTCTTTCCTTCATGTAGAATAATGACAAGTAAAAAGATATTTGTATTCATTTGTTGACTTTAACCCACATGTAATGTGTTCAGATAAGATTCGTCACTTATTTGATTGCACACAATACATTCAATATTCAGGTTTAAAAAAACCATCTTCGTTGACGATGATGGATAAGAAGCTGTGGATCATAGGGGAGAGTATGGGCGTTGGAAGATCTGTGACTTTTATCTGATTAACATCTTTAAAGCATTTGTCACTGTGATTACTGGAGACTGCAATATTTTACCTGACATTAGGTATTTATCTCTTTTGTGGAATATACAAAATGGTAATGTGAAAGATTCTTTGGTGGACTTTTGCTTTCCGACACGTCATCGGTATATTAGCTTTCACTCAACCTTACTTCAATCTCAAAGGGAGATATTACAGATGCAAATATATAATGAAGGCGAGAGGGATATTGTGGTTCAGTCAAGGCTCGTGGAAATCATCGTCAGCTCAGATACGTTTCCCCTTTCCAACCGAGACAGTGAATAGGAGTTCTCCCAAGAAGCGCTGCTTAGACGAACGCACCACGAACATTCCAGAAATGTGCAGACTCCACAACACTGCCGCCTTCTGTGCTACTTAGAGTGCCAGGGGTGTGTGCTCGGTGGAGAACTGATCCTGGTATGCGTGAAGAAATCAGGAAGTATCAAAGCAAGGGCACCAATAACCATGTCGGACGAGAGTGTATTGGAGCGTAAACGGTGCATATCAAAGGCGAGCTCTGCACATTTATTTTTCCTGAGTCTTGCCTATTACATGGCTGTCAGAAGGGACAAAAACCCAATGACATAAATGTATCCATTGGCTTTATCAAAATGGATATAATAAAGTTTCTTGGCAGGAAGACTTCTTAGGCTGTATGAAGGCTTATTGCCAATAAGATATGTTTTAATGGTAGGGTTTTCTATGACGCCCTGGAGGTGTATAGTGTCGTACCATGGAGGGCACTCGGAGTCAACGACAGAGCCATTGCAATGACGGTTGTAGAATCAACGAGTCATGCAATAATGCCGTTTGACATGTATGTGCAGGGTGGTGGTAGTTTCTATGAATTGATTGTACCATCATTATATTTTATAAACATGTTCCGTATGAACGAGGTTTTGGTGATTTCGACTGGACAGTGACTGGCAATGGACAGCAAGAATAGTATATTAGTATGAAATTTACTTAGGTCTCCTTGAAGGTTTTTCACGATTGAAAAAAAGTAGAATTCATGAACACAACTGTTGGATTTTATTCTAGGTTATTGAGTAAAGGGTCTCGTGTAATCTTTACATGTCAGCCCTTCAGTTAGGTCTGTTATCACAAGAGTGAGTGCCAGAGTCTAGGTTTTTGTTACGTTAAATAAACTGCCGTGACAAAGGCGAAAGACATCACCTCTAAACCAACAAAATACACACATACAGGTCTAAAATATTCATTAATATATGGAGCAAATAATGAGCAAGTTACAATGAATCACAATACAGATTTTTGGTACAATGCAATTGAGTCACATGTCACAATGGGTCACTAAATACCAACCCACTGGCATCTTAGTATTACAGAGAGCATAAATACTAGATGGATCTTGTCTACAAAGTCAGTATTCAAGCAGACTTTGTCGAACGGTGGTGATGTGCATGATGATGTTGACAAACAGGCGTTGATGGAGTTACGAACGACTACCAGCCATTGTATACCCTGGCTCAGTGTCGGGAACATTCGAGCAAAATGTGGCTGGCGCCATTCATTTAAAACTTTCTCGAAAACGAAATAAATCATACGATGACATGGCTCTACCAAATCAGCAAACCTGACCATCAATCTCGCCTCTTGCACCAAGCATGGGTTACTTAAGATCAGTTCTAACCAGGATCCTCACGGGTAAGAGAATAACAACTCATAACTGAGCTACTTTAGATGTCACCCAAGTCGTACATGTACATGCAATAAGGGGCGAGTCGATATCCATGAACAGTGACTGAGTGAGTTTACGTAACATCGGCAATATCTCAGCCACATCGTAACAAAAACAATCCAAAACTAGCATGGAACCCTAAAACATTTAAATTAAAGCAGACAATGCAATATAACACTGGCTATAGGTGGGGACCATGGGGACTTGAAGTACATTTGCTTCCATTTGACATAGCCCCTAGCTGGATTTACACCATCCCTTCAGCTGTTAGCAATTTAGACACATCTAGCCATGCGTGAAAGAGACCGACTAAAAATGTGGACAGTTTAAATTGACTTTGAATGCTTCGTGACTTACGTACTGTCTCAGGAGGACAATGATTGTACAATGCTTCAGCTCCCTTTTAGGGTACAGTCACTAACATTCAAAGTTACTAATCTAAACTACCAAGCATGAACATGCATGCATCTGCAGTACATAATAATCAGAATTCATCAAGTTCTTTTAATATATATATATGAAAAGGAATAGTTTTAAAAAGGTCCTCAAGTGTTTTTACAGAGAAGTATATATGCCATAAGATGGAGAATTCAACACAGTCAAGCAGGATATCTTTCAACGTGGCTCTTATCACAAGGGGTGCGAAACGGAGGATCTTCACCTTTCAATAAATAACTGCGAGCATATCTTTTATGGTCAGTGCAACATCGTTGCTTGATGACCTCCTCAAGTCTGGACTGACAACTCAAGTAAATGTAACCGATACAGGGTTGTAAATCATGCAATTTATTGATACCAACTTGGGTGTCACACTTCTTCTGGATCAGATCACGGACATAGGTTCTAAAGCTAGCCTTATAATCAATGTATGGAATAAGAAGGGACGTCACAGATTTCTTATTGCATGTAATTTATTTATACCTACTTGGGTGTCCCATTTCTTCTGCATCAGACATTCGTGAACACTATACCGCAAAGGATAGTTGAACACAGGCACTAAAGTCGGGAGTTACCAAGGCGGCTTCACAGATTAGAAACAATACTCTTTACAAGTGAATGTCATGCGCATTGATCATCGTGAAAAAGGAGCAGACTGTTGGAACAGATACAAAGAGAAACGGTGATTTTTTTCAGAGTTTCTCGCATGCATATAGTTTCATATGCAGAGATTCCTGTTTACTTAAATGCCACCATCCCGGTAATTCGGGGAGTTAAGAAATATGTTGACGTTAAGATTTGGAGAGAAATAAATGCAAGAAAAAAGTGCCCTTCTCTAAACATATTCGCAACGCACAGTTAAAATTGAAAAACGTGGGTTATAGTGCAATGTCATTGGCGAGCGACGATGTATTGAGCTCGACGTTGACAGCAGGTCGTGTATGTGAGAGTGTTCATCATCCATATGTTGTGATCGCTCTGACGTGCAGCCATATCGACGCCTTCTTGACGCCCTTCAAAGACACTTCCCCAAGCTCTGACCAGTATCAAATGGCAAGTCATGATGGTCCACTGGCTGATTGCTGTGGGAATACCATTCAAGGTGTAGTTTCTGTATTTCCAATAGCAGTAAAATTCGACGTGTTTGGATCGTATATCTCCAATACAATAGCTGTCGTAAACTGAGGGTTTGATATATAGATGAGATCTTTAGATATAGAGATTTATATTGGGCTGAGTTCATACATTCGTAGGCACAAGGACAAAGCGGACAAACAAGTTTTTATTATAGATTTCTACATAAAATAATGGCATGCGAATATAGTACTCCACGTCATCTCTTGGCTGGATACCATGTCACACACGTCGTCACGATTTCGCTAAATATGGTTACAGACTATAATCAAGACATGTTTCGTGATAACTCCCATTTGATCAGGTGTAACCAGGATATAGGCTCTGGTGAAAGAGTAATATGACGTATGTACATGATTCATAACACATGGTAGAAAACGTTGCTTTACGATAAGTAAAAGTAACGCAGTTGAGAGATGAATGTGACAGATACAGGAAACAATCTAATGACCAACATTTTCAGAAAGTTTTACCTGTTATCGGCGACTGTTTTTTGGTTTTTTTTAATTATTTTTTTCCAACGTAACAGTTTTACCAATAGGACATTTTTTATAGTATATGGCATTCAATGTCTAGATATAACAGCTAGGTTAACGAATGCCATACACACTTTTTGGCTGAAATACTGCCGATGTGATGATAATCCTTAACTCAGTCACTCTTTAAACATCCATGCGACACTTTTGGAACATTTTGTAGACAGTTCCTTTATTGCAGTGGATGGAACGTTTCGGTCTGGATTCTCACACCCTTATGAGACAAAATGAGACGAAGAGAAAGAACAAATGTTCATTAATAGAAGAGGTGCTTTTATGAAAGAATTAGCTAATAATTAATTAGCAGCATAATTAATTCATATTGAAACATTAAATTTCGTCATCAGAATTTGTCAGAATTGCGTCCTTTAGGGGAGTAACATTCCTTGTCACCACTGACTTGTTACTTCATTTCGTTTTCAAAAAGAAGAAGTTGCTAAGACAGAAAAAATAGTTAAGACATATAATATGAACTTTGAGATTACCGCTGTATTAATATATCAGATTTACAACATATTATTCGTTTAGAACTTTGACATAGGTATTGCTGGACCTGTCCATTTACCCACCACAACTATATCCCTCATTTCTAGTGTACTAGAGTGGCCTAGTGGCCCGCACGAGAAACTATAACAACGAAATGTTTATCTTCGGTAGATGGATGTAGCAGACCCACGCACCATCACGGAAAGTGTGGCTTAGGCTTTACATTACCTGACACCACACACGTGCTCGGCTGACGGGCTTGAAAAGGTACGGATATATAAAAATGAAAATGGCATTATTTAGCATACAGTCATAAAATTACTTTGGTACGATTACATCAGTTACAATTACCACAACATGAAATAGTGTGAAATAAATACAAAACTTGAACCAAAATCTGATAATAGTTACCTGCAATCTGTTATCAACGTGAATATCAACAATGATGGAAAATGTGGTCACCATTACTGCGACACATTCTCTACGTTTTCACGTTTTATTCTATTCCTGAATGTTTTTTAACAGGATTGTCTCCAGCTCGATCTTGGTGTCCACGATAACCCCAACCATGCTCGGTGGGGCATCTTGTGGTAATATTGCAATAGCGTTGTTCTGAAAATTAGACATGGCAGCTCGAGAAAGGTGGGGTCTGATGTTGTCAGACATAAATAGCCCGACGACTGACAAGTAGAAGATTAGCACCGCACGGCGGTAATATCCACTTCGCCTAATGATAGTGTTAACCATTCATTGGTGCAGGTACGGTAATGATATCCAAATTCCCATCGTATCATTTTACTTCCTCGGACTTTCATGTCTTCAACGTTCCCGTTCGTTATCTGCGAGTATATGATTCCATACAGGTAATCTAACCGTGGGGCTAATGTTCATGTATGCACCTATGTGTAGAATGGACAACCTGTGACATATTTTGCTAATAGCGGTCCATCGTGTATTTTCTGAAACGTCTACATCTTTCCAACGTCACAAAATGTAGTTTTGGTTCAATCTACTTTGAATCAGTTCAGACACCAGTCACACACTGCTGTTGCGATTAGTGTTATTCCTGTGTGCCTGCCTGTGTGCCTTTACCTGTGCATTCCATGATCGCCGTTTGGATTAAAATGTAAAAAAAACGCCTTAGTATTCTGGTGTGGCTAAATTCAAGTTTGTGTATATATCAACACAACGTGGTTAATTCCCTAGCATATTGCCGGTCCTACACTTCATGCTCTGAAAGACCACAAATGCTTATTAAACATGAACGTACAAAATCTTCAGTCACAGATGCATTCCTTGACATGCGATTCGATTTGTGTTAATGATGATGGTGTTGTTATGTTATGTTGTCACATGTGTGACAATATCCTTGGGCCGTTCCACAAAGTGACCGTAGCGCTAAGAAGATGACAATTCTCATATTTTACCATAGACTTACGACTTACGACTTTCGCATCACTATTATGGGTTTGAAGAACGCGTCCCGATGCGCTACAAAACCTCAGTTATTGTAGCAAGTGCTATAAGCGGTAATGTTTGTATTGAGCTGGCTGTATATGTTATATATGGTGTCGTTAGGCGGCAAAAACAATAAATGTGTCTCGGGTACATTTTTTTCCAAAAGTGACGAAGGCGGTTGGACATAGATTTTGATAGAAAAAAAGTGACGAGGATGGAACACATAATTATTATTTTCCGTCTCTCAGAAATACAGGTTGGGAAGTTCAGCACGTGTTAATGAGGTTGTAGTCAGTCACACTTGTTCTTACAGACACTCCTTCTTATGGTGGACAAATGGATGATCGGGACGTCAAATTTGTTTTTCTTAAATGGCAAAATTGTTACGTGCACAAATAAGAGTGACGCGCCGATTCCCAAGAAACATTTCATTTTTATTTATTTAGGCTTAAGTTGCATCAACTATTGTGCTTGATAGTAGTATCACCATTAACAATTAGTTAATCTTTAGAATTTGTTATAAAATTAGTGTTTTAGTAGACGGTGTTAATATTATTAACAACTACTACTACTTAGATTGTAGAATGTATTTGAAGTATTTTCATGGAGAGGTAGTTGTGGGCCTCTATTATACTCATACGTCAACTCATACGCTCGAATGACACGCCTTGTTGTTGGCTTTGCATGTTTTTTAACCTGTCTCACGTGGACCTTGTTCACCTCACTGGTGGAGTCATGACTGATGACAACAGGTAAAAATTTCGTGATAGATTTTCACATGCCAAGGTATGTTTTAACTAAATTTAAATATGTACATATGCATCCATCTGTTATGATTAGGACAATATATAGAATATATCATAATTGTAAGATAAACGGGACAATTTCAACGCAGTGTTCGAGCTATATTTACTGTGTAATGGATGGGTGTTTGAATATACACACATAAACGAAACAAAAGGATAAAGGAAATTTTCTGTAGCAATGACCCTCTGGTGTAGACATTTATAATAATTCTAGTATATGCGTGTTTGGTATTTGATTGGCGTGTTTCTTTTTACTGTTATATGATTTGCAGATATTCAAGATGTAATGTAATCCTCTTGTGCAAAAGCCACGTGTAGACACGTTAATGTTGTTCAAACTCGGCGACTGTTATCATATATCTTCATTCCTAGGCGTTATCGTGTTGCGATGATCTCAGTGCTATACTTGTCATCATTAATGATTAGTTTAGAAGCTATTGTCGGCATGCAGCCCCATATTTACGCCATGAACGAAAGCTGATAAATTATACACTTAGAGACGTTTATTGTTTTGACATGCTGAAATACCAACAAGACTCAATAGCAGCTATTTGTTGTACGCAATGATATCATATTACTCTTCGTATCTGTGTTTGATAATTTCTCCTTCTTATTTTACAGTATAAAATCCTTTGAAGAAATGCTATTTTGTGTGAGACGTCTCTCTGACAAATATTCAGACAATAATGACGCACTTTATGGAGGCTTCTTTCAATACCATCAGATTCTGTCTTATCAAAGAAATCGTTTTGACAAAATCGGAGTCATTTCTTTAAGTGGCCGTGATCATGTACACTTATCTTAATGGAGTCAGCGCTTTACAGAATGTTCCGTTTTTATAGTACAGTACTTTCACATGTACAACAAATTGGGTCTTTTTATCAAAGGCAGGTTCTGAGGGTCTCTGAAAGAGGATTCTTTAAGGAATGTGGCATTTAGTTTTATGTTCTCATTCATAAGGCAAGGAGCTATTTAAATTATAGAGAAGATGAAATATTTGAGCGGCCGCAAAACTGCCATACAATCAGAGCCATTCACAATGTGCACGCTGTTCGTAATTACATACACTGTCACTTTCCTTACTGAATATAATGTCTACGTTATCTAGCCTGATGGTTATGAATTAGGAGAGGCTTCCAGTTGTTGGTATTGTAAACTGATGGATCTTCTTGTCATCTGTTCTCCAGCTGTCAGTGTGGACTACACCATCATCTCTCTACTCCTACAACGATGACTGGTGCACGTTAAACTACATTCGCTGACAACGGCAGTCCATCAGCGGCACCACATTTACACTCCAAGGTTGCTGTTTCTCAAGCCCCCTACAGTCGAATGTGATTTTCTCCATGTAACAATTCCAAAAGGGTTCTCTGTATAAGCGGTCGTTTTTACACTTCAGAGAATATCAAAATACATGCGGTATATTTGTTAAGCAGGTTACCCCAACCAGGAAATCATTTTAAAATAGTTTTTAGTTTCTGATCTTAAAGGTTTCATGACAATTTTGATGAAGGAAGGAATGGTTTACATTTTGACGTTCTTACGTTCATTACTTGACTGTTTACTTGCACACTCCGCTATTTCTGACTTTGCAGCTGATTTTATGTATACATGAATGAAAGTAACGTTACTCGTTTCGGTGAGTTTTACAAAAATCAACCACAAATAAGTTATTACTCGTAATGTTGTGATTTTTAGGCTTGTTCTAACTTTTTTCTACATTTATCGGAGACACTCCAGTGATCAACATCATGTGCATCGATCTACGCAACTGGGACGCGATGACGTGTCAGCTGTCAGCAAGTCTGGACACCCGATGACCTACGTCGCAGCATGCAATCATACGTATTTCGTGTTTTAACTAAACTGTCTCTTGATCGTTCCAGCCTAGTTATGTCATCTCAGGAAATAATAAGTTATAACACATTCACGGGAATCAGGAATTATCCTTTGTCCCATATGGACCACCGCTTCATTCTGATCCCTGTACTGACTCAAATGACATGAAATGAAATAAACCAACAATACTAGATATCTGGCGATACGAATGTACTAACAGTGGATATTGATGTCTACTGGCTATGTCAAATACCTTTCAGCTTGCATGAACGCCAGGGATACTGAAGGGAAACATGTGCTATAGTTTTGAGAAAGTGCTATAGTTTTGAGACGGGAGTTATAAAGAATGCAGCTTAATACTGTGAGTCCATTCTAGCAAATGTCATTATGTTGTTACGCATTTTATCCAACCTCCTGTGATCATGGCGCAGAGATACCTGATTCAGATTGTTTATTCGGCGAGGTTAGGGTCCATTCCAATACAGTGAAGCTGTCAAAACCGACATCTGCCCGGTCCGGCATGTTGTCAACACATCTCCGTCCCTACCACGCACATTTATCATCAGCTCTACAATCCTTTTTGAACGACTATTTCAAGGACTGAAGCTATTGGAAATTTATCCCTTTATAAAGTGATTTGAATGACGTCCAAGGTATTCATCCTATGATACGTCATCACCAGTGAGGAATTGTACGTGGTGAAAAGCCACCCCTTCAGGGAAAGGAAGGATACTGGGCAATCAATGTCTGCAGACGTAGTTAGTCGCTCTGCCCCTTTGTCGTGGAATTCTGAAGCATCAAAGACGGTGGCCATATCAAAGCAAATATTTCTATTACTGAAATAACACAAGATGCATTCATATACAGGTTTGTTTTGCGTCTGTGTCAGCTTTGAGAGAACAGGTCCTATGTTCCAAACTACAGAGAAAATGATTCGCTCAATTATACCTTGAATAACGGGAAGGAAAAACTAACGCATCTATTCCGGTTGAGGCAGGAAATGCACTGTAAGTTCCCATGGTTCCTCGTATGGTGATCTACCTTCAGTTGTTGACGATCTATAGTCCGTGTTTTATGTTTTAGTGCCCCATGCTGGTTTTATACGCATACCGGTGATACAATAGTGTTTTTACTGTCCATCGTCCACAGGTTTTATTCCTGAAAATGTTTTATTGTCTATTGTGTAAATTGTTTTCGTTACGATATTGCCCACATGACGTTAAATAGTAATATATAAACACACTCACTCACTATTCTGGTTAAGGTTTGCTGCCGTAACGTAGTAACTTTCGCACATACTTCATCCAGGTACATGGCTAGCATGGCTTTAGCATTGGTTACATTGTGTTTTGAGAGAATCACAAACAGTCCATAACACATACGTTATTGTTTACAAAGCCGTGTGATGAGTTTGTCACTGGCAGCCTTCTCTGACTTCCCCCTACCGGAAACTGCAACTCTCTGACCCTAGTCTGGAACTGCCTTCGATGCATGCATCATGTCCATGCCTGTATAATCGGAATTATCCGATGTCAGAACGTGCACGGAGTCAGTGTTTCGGGATTACGGTTTAATGAACCTATCGTATATGAAGAGCAACAATTATGGCACGTTTAAATTACACACGTAAAGTACATGCATGCAGTAAGCGCATGGATTGTCTGTTCAGAGATCGGATGAAACAGCCGGCATATACATAAAGCAGAGCTTTTGAATGGTTTTCCTTTCAAACAATAATGTGCTATAAGTTAGTATCAATATACTCTGGGTACGTGAGTGAGTGAAGATAGTTTTATTGCCGCACTCAGTTACATTCCAACCACATTGCGGCGGTCTGTAAATAATTGTCTGTATCAGACAATCCAGTGATCATCTATCATGAGCATCCATTTGCACTAGTGGCAAAAATGTCATGTGCCAACCAAGTCAGCGGGTCTGACCACCCGACCCCGATATTTGCTTCTTGGGTTACTGAAGGCCAATACTCGAACCAGGATGATCAAGCACAGAAAACGGTTTAGTTCACAACCCAACTTTTGTTATTATTTCCCGTACAACTTTCTTTATCAGCTCGCCAGTTTTCCTCACACAATGTAGCAGTGGCACAATGCCGACCATTCCCTGGCTTCAAGAAAAATATGACTAATTGTTGATCACTCGTATGAGATCATGCACAAGACCAGTCACTCAACATAGGTATGTGTGGCACTACATGAATCGTTCAATGACCTTCTTCCACATGTCTCTGCTGCACCGTAGGAACGGACTGGTCGGCAGGAGAAAACTAAACCAACGGCATGTTTATCTACAACAGATGGACATAGCAGACGTTGCTCCTTCATGGATATAGCCTCTTGGGCGGTACTTAGACTGATAATACTGACGACGTCGTCTAACAGCTGGGAACAGGTTCAGATATATGAGAAGGAAAACCTGATAGAAGGGAAGAAAACGAGGAAATTATTATGATTAGATAAAGTCAGCAACAATTAGGATTTTTGTTTTCATTTTTTAGCAAATAGGCAACCATGATGGTGCTGTATGGAAAAGTGATGCTGGTGAAAAAAATCAATCTAACATAGTGTCTATTTCGCAACAAGTTTATGTTCTTGTTGCAGAAACCTCGTTGTTGATTTCGCCATAGTGCCAGTTCCCGTATATAAAGATGATATATTAAGTGTTAACACAGTTTTCCTCCGGAGTTTTTACTGTCACTGACAGTTTTAATACGCTTGGTGCACGGCCTCTAATGTTAGTATAGTGGTATTGCAGACATACATGTACATACCAAACATTAGAAACCGGAAGTTATTGGTTCTTATTACGGTCTACCAGTTCGTTTCTTGCAAAAACGTAACTATATGCAACACCGTTGTCCTAAGTAAATTCTCTTTCTGATCGACATATTTTCAGTTTGGTAATAACTTCTTTAAATTTCTGATGTAAACTACATGTGTATCAGTGAAAACTGATAATGCATTTTGGCACTTACATACTGAGGAGCTGCTGAACGCCAGCGCAAGGAATACTAAGCCTCGGTTATCATCGAGACAAATTGCGTGTGGTGTAAAGGGGAAAATGGGAACATGACCAGTATGTGAATGAAACAAGTCAATGATAACCCCAGATGGTCGCTGAAAGGTGTAAGCATATCCCGATCTGACTGACCGTGCTGAAGAGTAGTACTCTTACTATGGCACGTTCTGTTTTCACTGCAGAAACACGCCCTGTTTGCTTTGTAGTATATAAAGCATTTAAGAGAAGGCTGTATGCCGAGTTTCTTTTTCAGCCGCTCATTTATGTAAATTTTGGAAAGGGAACGCTGGTCGCCCACGTGGTCATGAATCTGCTTACTGCTATAAAATTACACAGTACCAACTGATGTTGTTCCTATCCGTTGGTATAAATATAAGTGCGACTACCTCGGAGGTTTGAGAAAAAGACAGTGGTAAATGTTGTCCAAGCTTTTTCTAGGGATTAAACCAGTCTATTTTTTCGCTTTTCATCGTACACCAATGAAAGCACTGTGTTATGTTGATATATTTTTTTTTAATTTGACGTCTTTACGAAAAGAGAGACAAGAAGACACAGCCTCAATTTATGACTAAGGTGCCGATGTACGACATGAGAAAGTCGGTAAAGGCGTTCTGGACAGGCCTATTCGATGCACAAATTAGTTCTTAGTTTCCCATGTTGTCCTGTCGAGGTAGAATGATGTATTTTAACTAATTTTGCATTATTATTAACGGAGTAAGAGCCACAGTTTCAAATGCAATGAAAGTACTGAAAATAATACAACACTTTTGATGATGTCATGGCAAGTTTAAGACATTTGCTATACGTCGAAGGAAGACGACATTGATTTGCTTATTAGTATACATGTCACCTAATTTCTTTTAATTGTATAACACGCCTCGGTTTCTATGTCAGAAGTTAACACTCTTTACAAAAACATAAAATGATTGGATTTACCATTTAATAGTGTAAGCGATATGTGAACAATTAAACGGTTTGACTGCGTATGTTACTGTGAGCAACATGCGCACCTGTTTGGCCTGAATTTAACGTAAATGAAAAATAATATTTCACACCATATTTTCGTAGGAGAAGAATTTTCTTTGTATAAGATTATGTAGTTATTTCTCTTCATAAGTATGCAACGAAAGCCGCAAATAGATAGATATCTTGTATGCAAATGTTAGAAATTGAATCAGATGTAAAATCTGTCCATAGTACGATTTGACATGGTGTATATACTTTAAATCATTTTTGTATAGATATTGTTAGAGTTTGATGTCCGTTCATAAATACTTTTAATCAGATATGAGTAGGTTATGGTATCGAAAACAATGAATCATAAAATGTTTCTGACGAGCGCGCACCTAGCCCATCAATATACACAAATGTTTTGTGTATGGAACGAACCAAACAAATCCAATGAGGAACGCAATTCGTTTAAATGTGTGCTTATTTCACAAAAGGTATAAATCATCTTCATCAATATTATCATTCTTACTTATTAACCTGTTCAAATGAAACAGATACAGTAGTCCCAATGTATTGGATACTGTACATCACAACTAAACTACATGATGCAGTTTTGACTGTATGTGATATTCTAATATCGGTGTGCAGGTTTGAAATATGGCGTACTACACGAAATGTGTCAGTTTCTTATACTAATATTTTTTATAAAGTCAAAACCTTTTAATGAAAAAAAACGCAACATGTACCCATGGATGATAAGATATTATACAAGGCCCAATGTAGATACTGGAATTCGTTTCTGAACGATGCGCAATTTTCAGAAAATGCTATGCGGATTTTTTTCTATGTTTACATTTGCAACAAGCGCAGTCTTTGAAGCACAGCGTTCGTTTTCACGTTCAGTATCGTTCGTTTCATTTTATCGAGACATTCGATATTAGTGACACAGACCAGTTACGATTTGATTCTAAAATGTTTGGGGAATTGTGGCAGCTGACTATGAAATACTCGTGACGTAGTAGGTGTCTCAATACCGGCCTTCGAGAAGCATGATTTTGTAAACATTATCCAATGTGGCGGAAAGCGCACTTCGGCGTTCGTGGATGTGTATTTTTGGAAACATCCCAACCGATTCTAGGTTTATCGTCAACGTTTCAGAATTATTATTAGTGGTTTCTTCAAAAACCGATATCAGTGATCATTAACACTGCGAAAAAAGCCACATTTACATTAAATTTTACATTTACAGCCACATTAAAATATGATGTTTTCAAGACATTTGGAAATGTCCACAAGGGGAGATAACTGACGGGTGATGGTAAATGATTGGTCGCCACAAAACCTAATCCCTTGCTAATTGATGAGTGAGTGACGCAGTTAAGATTCACAAATTAACAAGGCCTACCGTGTCGCTCATTAAATGGTGACTCAAGTCAGTTGAGACAGCATCTGAAAAAAAACAAACCCAAGCCCCCAGTTTATTTGCCTCGTTCAGAAGCCTCTGGAAGTAAATTAAATCTTTGATGGGCATTTAGATATGGAATGCCTGCGAAAAGCAAGATTTATGGAAGTAAACTTCTTTATTGTGACCTGAATTTCACCTGGTGAAGAAGCAAGCTTGCGCTCCGAAAGGTCGCGTTATTCACAATGAAGAAGTTGACATCCATAAAACTTGCTTTTTGTTTTAAAAAGTAAGTTATCTAAATGAGGTGAGCTGCAGGTTTGTACCACATGTGAGGATGTGATTATCGCTCTAATACACCCGAGAGATTTATCATCAGTATGGTATGCACAGTGGTGCGTGCGTGCGTGCGTGCGTGCATGCATGCATCCATCAATACATACATACATACATACATACATACATACATACATACATACATACATACATACATACATACATATGGATGGATGAGGAATCTAGCATATTATGACATCGAAAACAGACTGAACTTAACATTATTCTGAGGTCAATGATAAATCAGATAAAATCATTAAATAATGATGGCTGTGGGGTTTTTTTGACATTCAGTACACTCAGTAAGTATTGGATTTTAACACTTCAAAACATGGAGTCCACATGGCCCCTGGTATGGTGATCAACCTTCAGTTTTTGGTGATCAATAGCCCATTTTTTACATGCTATTGTCTAAACTTTTGTTTCTACAATTACATAGTAACCAGATTTAATTCCTTCCAGTGATATTCTGGTTATCTTAAAGTCCTTCGATGGTTATTTGAATACTTATATTTATTGTGTATCTACATTTCTCGTCACTATGTGACTGCAATATTGCCGATGTGACGTAAAGTTTTAACTCACTCACTCACGCAAAACATGAATCAAATAATGCTGTGAATCGCGAGTTCGCAACATGTAACATAATATCGACATTAATGATGAAGCTTATTTTGAAAGTTAATTTTCAAAACTTCATCTTTGTCTAAAATAATATTGGATGGTGTCTAGAAACAGAGACTTTGAATTATGTTTGTGTGCGTGATATATTTAGAATTACGTTTGACTTTAAAGTTACGACTGAATAGGAAGGAGATACATGTCCGTGTGGCAGCCAGGGGTTTAACACGTTTCTTAATTTCATATTTCTGCCAACGGAAAATAGAGACAGAGACTTTAAAGAAATGAGGACGTGATACATGCTCCTCCGCTCCTCTGGAAACAACCATGGACGCACACCATATGTCCACATAAAAAGCTCACACCTGAAAATCAAATGGCACATTCCGCAAACCCAGAGAGATTAAATATTGATGAAGGTTCGTGAGAGATCAGAATAAAACAAATTTTGGAGGTTTTCAACGAAGAACCAGTTTTGTGTTACGGCTCTTCGAATGATGTTGATCTCCGGTTTTAAAACATCATGTCTGCTTTCTGAGTGCACCACCATTTTAGACAGGTAACAAAATCCCATTGCAGTCAGACCTTGCCTGCATGAATACATCGATTTCTGTATAGCACTAGGTGTCAGCTCTGTCTTCCCTTCACGTCTGTCGCCACTCTTGCTTCCGTCACCAAGACACGTTCCTGGCATACAGGAAATTCCATAGAGGCCAAGTTTGTAGTTAACGGAAAGCTTACGGTAAGCATAGCAAGGATAGACCGATAATGGACTGCAACACCGCACAAATGCGTCATTAGGGATTAAGGGTGTACTGTCAATGAAGTAAGTAGAGCACCAGACTTTTACCCTGAGATTCACTAATGGTAGTGAGAGTTGTTTCCAGACTGGGTCTGTACCTGTGACGATCTATAATCATCATGCTCTTACCCTCACAACGTTCTACTTCTCACGTGAAGACGCACCACAGTCACTGGTGTGATGGAAGGTCTTAATGAGTGCAGATCCTTCTGGGGCTTTGAGACTGGTGCTACAAAGTCTCTGTGTACATGTATTCATACAGTACATAATCTAATCTAACAACCATTTCACAAAAGCTAACTGGAGTGGCACAATATAAAATGTGAAAACAAAAAGCGGTACTGATATGCTCAGTTGAAGTTTCCAGTGTTTTAATACTTTGTAATTATGGGACTGAAGTATGGAGATTCCTTTTCCGATTGGTACGTGTTATTTGAAATCATACGCACTTATAAACAAAATTGAACATGACGAAAATGTAATCCTGACAACTATACTCGTCATAGTGTAACGGGCGCAAATAGGTGTACTGAATGATCCTTCATCGTGATCAGACAAGCTCCCTAAAAGTAATGGAGCCGTGTATATAATTGAGTCTGGATCATACAATCCACTGATCCACAATCCAAGTGGGTCGCTTCTTACGAGGAGGGGGCGGTGAGATACCCTACTGGTTGAAGCGGCCGCTCGTCTCCCTGAATACCTGGGTTCGATTCCCCGCATGGGTACGTGTGAAGTCCCCAGATGTGATATTCTTGGAATATTTCTTAAAGCGGAGTCAAAACATACTCATTCACGCTTACGAGAAGCATGGATCGCCGCTTCTTTCTACGCAACTTAACATGCATTGCAGAATATCTTGTTGTCACTTTAAGACCGCACCACCTGTCCTTGATGGTGCCACAGTATTCAGTTGCTTCATAATGTAAAGGTGATGTGAGTATCCTTTACCACGCATACAGATCTGTTGTGAATACATTGTGTGTGAGTGAGTTAAAATCGTCACATTGGCAATATTGCGGCCATACTGGGACGAGAAATAATGTAGATAGCGACGGACTATAAACTGACAAGAGTACCACAAAAAACGAATTGAAAGTAGTTAGGATGCATTTTTAAAAAGACGCAACCTATTTTAGACAATACCATGTAAAATGGACATTTGATCACCAATAAATGAAGGTAGAACACCATCCTAGACATTGTATGTCTACCTGAGCCACAAAAGATTAGGGAGTGTGACACCTTTTGGCAATAGCATAGGAATATACGCAACACATATGAAACAATAAATACTTCTGATATCTCTTTTTAAAATCCACTTGAGCCACCAAACACTGGAGGGATGAGCAACACGATAGTTGACTAGCATCGACCAACATTCCACTACAGTCAATACTCTTCAGATTGAGTCAGATCAGACAGTATGTGAAAGTACATGTTTTATATTTTGTGTCACAAGAATCGTTTGGATTGAGGATACATCAACAATGCACAAACACCTGTTACCTTCTGTAACCAATTAATGGCAATGTCCTCTGCTGATTAATGCTTGTCTGTCTATCATCTTGCCGCTATTGGTGGCACATTTATCTTTTTTCTCGTTATTGTCACTGATGTCTTGTTGATTTCGTTGACTTGATAACCTTTACTGTACTGAGCATTGATCAAAATAAAGATTCCCATTCCTTCATTCCTTTTACAATGTCATGTATGTTAGTGACATGTTAGACCTTTATCTTAAACGCACGTGTTTAATCATATATGGAGAACACTCTGCATACATAGGCCACGTTCTTCTTTCATCACAACATTGCATTGATTTAGTGTTTTCACTATACTCTGTCAACGATGACTTCATATTTAACAAATACAGGTCCCTCTGCTATAATGTGTTTTGTAATAAAGTATAGTTTTGCCCTGAACTATTATGATTAAAGCACAAGGATGGCAGTCCGAGTGTTTTGATGTTTTCTAAGGTGCGAAATTTAATACTTTCCCATAATAATTACTAATAATCTAAGGCACAAAACAAATGACGGTGTCGGTGACCTAAATTAAGAATCCTCGCACAGGGCTAACTGACGCGATGTTCCTTTCACCTGTTTGCCGTCAAACTAAGTCAAAATAGAAGATAAACAGTATGATGACAGCTTACATTAAATATCTTCTCCACATTATCTCCACATTATCATATTACATTTGGTATTAATGTAAACCATATGGGGCAACATGAACGTCGTATTTCAACGTTTAAATTGGTACATACAGATAAAGCTGACTAGTCAAGCGACATTCCACTATTGCATTGTGGGAATGTAAACATTGTGGACGTTACCGTGTCGCTAGAAAATTGTGAGTGGAACTATGAGAACTATGACATCAAAAGGTGTTTACAAAATTGGCAAAGATCGCACTTACTCATAGTCCTTTTAACGGAGTTTCAGTTATGAAAACCTAAAGAACTAAAACCATGAATAAATTTAAATATTTGATGGACACACTGCTTTTCTACAGCATGCTCTTTGGCATGATCTGTTACATTATGGAATCAATTTGTAGTGGTATAATAAAGTCTAAAGATCTTGTAACTTTGGTAGTTCTTATAAACCTTACATAAATCGGATTAAGAAGCTTAAAAGCAGATGAACGCTGACAATAGCACCATATACCTTCCGCGTGGACACAGATCTCATTGCGCCGACTTGGGGTTGAAGAAACGGAGGAACCATAGGACATATAAGCCGTCAACACTCTTCAGATTAAGCGATAGGTCCTTCCAGTTCATTTCAGACATATGCAGTTTGGAAAGTTATGGACATCTTGCAGTCCAGGATAACACGCTATCAATGTCCATAGTCGTCGCCCTGAAACAATGATAAAGTGACCGCTGCAAAATGTCATCTCTGTGTCGCCCAACGTTCACATTTTCATCATTTTTATTAAAATTGCGATGATCTAAGTTCCTTCTATTGTCTTTATTCCACCCTGTATAATAATGCGTTTACCTCCATACCGATTGACGAGAATACTTGACGTGAGAAACGTTCACCTCGACTCCTGATTATCCTCCCTATCCTGCAGTTGGTTCGTTACAAATAGGTGAAGTGATTCATCAGTGACGAGAACCCTTCTTAACTGACGTCCTGTCCACCACGAGTGTTGTCTGCACCGTTGGACACGTCGACATTAATGTCCTGCTGTCAGGAATGTCCGGCTACCTGGCTGTCTCGCACGGATTCCGCACAGACGTCGTCCAACTGTCCTTTGAAATACGACTATTTTGTCAGGATTGGTGCGGACTCTTAGGTTTTGTGGTCCTGAGCACAGGTCCGCTTCCTGTAATGTACTAGTATATGTCCAAGATTTTTCAGGGGTTGGTGGCTACATAGGTTTGCAGGATGGTGGCTGATTAAATATACATCATCAGGGTGTGATGTACAAGATTCAAACATTTCGGTTGGTCGCCATCAGCTTTTGTTCGTGGAGGTGCCCAGTAATACAAGGCGTATACAACAATTTCTCCTACTTGGTGGAAAAAGCTACGTTCTGCAGGGATTTTCTTAAACATTGTTTTCGGGTTCAAATGATTAAAAAACATGGACTGGAAAGGGAAATATATTATTAATTGCTTTTTCGTAGACTATATTCTAATGGAAACTTGTGATCACATTACAAAATGATGGTTGCAGCAAAAGTACTATCTTCATAGAAGCAAGGGCACTGTTCACCAGTAACACCGACCACTGTGTGATATGTCGTTACTGATTTCATGAACGATCAAATACCAGTTTCGCTATTCAACATGAAGGATCGTGTTATCCAATAAAGAAAAGTTCAGGAGCCGGTTCTTGTCATACAATATCCAGACTTACTATTCAACATTCGAAAATCTCTTTTTAGTTCATTTTAGTTTGAAGGTAGTAACACTTTCTCCAATATACATGAGAATATATTTTGGAGAAGAGCTCTGAATGCAAGACATGATATGTCACTTTAAATAACTTCGCACTGTGTTCAGGCTATGCCAGTAGGAATACTGTAACGGCAGATACACTTGAACGATTTCATGCTTGAGGTTAAGGTTAAATTGATATAAGGTTATAAAGAATTGAACTGCACTTGCCAATCTCCCAAAGTAGCCCAACTAAAGAAATGCCAAAATTGATCAGCCTGCAAGAGCGGAATGATATTAGGTTCATCAGGTGTCAGTCGAAACGTAGATCCAATATTTTATAGAAATTGCCTTAAGTGCCTTTTCCAAGCAAGTTCTGCCAGTCAGTAAGTGTCCTCCTATTCCCTGCACCGCCAGAGGGTTAACTCATGACTCTTTCTCAGTGCCACAGCATGGGGACAGAATTTCATAGATTATGGTTTAGTAACTGCCTATGAGAGAAAATAAGACAGTTATATTTTTTCCCGTATGATGTTTAATGCCAGGGCCATATCATGGTGGTTAAGTGCATATTGACTGTACCACAGCATATGTATAACATGCTTCATTTTAATAAACACCGAACCATGTAAATCCTAATCAATATAGTGTTCAGTCATGTGGTGCTATTGATGATTACAAATGTTCAGCGGATCTCGTGTTACACAACCTAGACAAATTTACACTGGTGGCACCAAGTTATTTGTGACTTCATTCTTGCCTTATGTCTCCAGTTCCCGTCACAACATAATGGGAACAACATAAAGGTAAGGATTCGATTGGCTGACCTCGAACGCCAACGAACAGATATCAATATATGCAATGCTCATGAGACTGGTGAGTGCATATCAACATTCAAAATATCCAAATTACGCTGCTTTACACGTTATTCCAAAACTTGTGACGTTTGGATTCTAAAAGAAATTTAATGTCTGACATGCATCTAAAATGGTGGTGCACTTTTCCATTTGAATACCATCATTGTTTCAGCGAGTGAGTGAGTTTATTATTAGGCCGCACTCAATTAATATCCCAGTTATAGGGCAGCGGTCTGTAATGGAGTTTGAACCAGAAAATCCAGTGACCAGCGACCAGCAGCATGAGCATTGATCTGTGCATTTGGGAACCGATGACATGGATCCGTCATTGTTTCAATATATATTAGGTGTCGTTTCAGAAAACAACGGTTTGGTAAAAGAGATGCATATAAAACCTCAATGCAAGGGCATAACCTGTCTCCACGCTCATCAAAGTGGCCTTAACGGACAAATAGGTGTGACAGTAATGAGAACAGAACTGAAGTCAGTGACGGTAGCAGGTGTTCAAACGCGGGCGATCATGTCTGATGCTCCTGAAGTACAGGGAATTCACACATTATCATAATAAGAAACAGTGTGTGCTGACTGACATCACAGTAAATTGCTGTCCCGTGGCACGTATGTCACGAAACCAAGGAGTGAACAGATCGGCGGACCTGCAAATAAGTCATTTCATGTCGAAGTGAACGCAGAAATATAATGATTTTTAACTGCGCTTGCAGTGTTCATATTTTACACATCTGCATTTACTGGCTTGGCATCCTGTTTTGATTGCCGCTGCCAAAGAATGGTCTCAACTGCTGCTTCGGGTTGCACCACCCTGGACAACCTGTTAATGTCTTGGGTTTCCAACACAGCAGTACTCAGAGGTCAGACAAGTAAGGAAGGGACTCTGACAAAAGGCCAGATTCGACCTGGTTTCCACACCCCAAGACTAGTTTTATCAACATATTTCGCAATTAGAGATTTATTCATAACGTTTGTTTCTGAATGTTCTAAAGGAGGGAAAGGTTGAGTGCTAATATGAAGGCATAGCCAGACACAATTGGTACGCCCATTCTCACCCTTCATGCTTGCCCATTATCACTAAACTCACTGGAAAACTCAATAGCGTCTAGGAATTCCATCCAATCTAGACGCAATTTCCATCGAAGAAAGAATCCTAGGACTATTCGTAAGCCTGAAGTTGATAAACATTTTGCCCTGCTTCACGAGTCTCACGGCCACAACAGATATCGATACTTTGTTTGGCAGTGTCATAATATCATGAATATATTCTCACCACCACGATGCTCATCCAGAACAGTGTATTGAATCAATTCATAAATCGGATACCGTCGTTGATCGGCAGATATGAGTAATGTAAAATAATTGATCGTCGGTGGAATTGGCAAGGCTGGTGACCGCAATAGTGATGCATTTGATTTCTGCAGGAAATGAGCACATTAGCTCTGTATGATAAAGGGCTTTGCCCTCCATCAGTCCAATAAAAGAGGTCAGACGTTTCTATCAGGAATACATGTCAACCTTGACCCAGACGCAACGGTACTTATCGTCATATCTATGCTATGGGTAAAACTATGGATTCTGGTCAATCTGCATGGCCTACATAATCATTGTTTCATTGTGCACTTGTTCCAAGACCGCACTAGAAGCCGTGTTGTTAGTATAAAGGAAACACAAGAGTTTATCGACCAAAAGTTAATACTGCAACCGTATATAATGTTTTATGATTCGGAATTTAATGATTGTCCGCACGTCACACCGAAAGATGCGTATCTAGTGCGCACATTGCTGCTTGGATTTAAATGTAAATGAGTAATGTAACGTGGATAAAAATTTCAGTGTGTACTGTTCATGGGTGAATCTGTATGTGAAACCGATAAGCGGCTCAATTATTCTCAAGTACGAATTAAAAAGTAAGGACTGTTGTCTATAGCTTTGCACTTATCGCGAATCGACGGAAGTCGCCCTGCCGGAAGATATCAGTTCATCAACACCTATACGTCAAAGTGGTTTTATATAAACCGAGACAGCTCATTATATGTTCAGAATCAGTAACACCACTGGGTGACACAAGTTTACAGGACACAAATTATTCTTGAAAGAATTGCAAATCGATGTTTTTCTCTTTCATTTGAAGGCTGTTTGCAGGTCTTCGAGTGTGACCGAGTGTTGTATAAAGTGCGGGTAAGTGTTAAGGTTACTCTCACAGCACAGGCTTGGAATGTCCATTACTCCTGAGTCTCTAGCTACCAGCGTTGACATTGAAACAGCTGGTTATCTAGTGAAGCAATTATAATGCAAATCGTACGTAAAGTAGTGATGACTGTGCGATTGCTTCATAAAAAGCAAGATGATATAACACATACGATGCATATTGTGAATGGAACAAGACATCCATTTGACGTTTAGACTGTTTCCGATTTCTTTCGGCTACACAGGCTCGCTTTATTGTCTGCCAAGAGAGCGACAAATTAGTTCAGTAAATCTGACGACACGCAATGGTTCAGTGCCAGCTGCATATCCTGTCCTACCCAAACATGGTACTTCTTGTTACTCTGCCTTAGGCGTATTTTAAAAAGTTGCTTCACCCGGAGTCAGTAATATTTGGCTGAGTTGAATATGAATGTTAACAATTTTCTTAAATACGAGATTACATTTCTATTCTGTGGTCCTACTTACACATACATACATACATACATACATACATACATACATACATACATACATACATACATACATACATACATACATACATACATACATACATACATACATACATACATACATACATATTACAGCTGTCTATATCTTTGTACTGATCGTCATAGTTTCTGCCGTTTGAGAATCGATAGAAGTCGCGTTCCCGGAAGATATCAGTTCATTAACACCTGTACAATTTTACCTTATAATATATATACATATATATGTGTATGATATGGCAAAGTGTCAGTTGAACTACAAGGGTTCTAAGGAAAGTTTTCGAAAAAATCTCAAAGACATGGGGTTTAGGTGGCGAAAAACGCAGTCAACCCGTAAACATTTAATAAAACGTAATGACACTGTTTCCAAGAGTTTGCAATACTTGCGTGCAATAAAGAAATACAGAGAAGAAACTCGAACAGTCATCTTTATCGATGAAACATGGTTGCATGTACACCACATTGTCCCAAAGTTTTGGCAACTTGAGAATGAAGTCGTAATAAATGGGGTTCAACCTCCTTCTGGCACCGGACCTCGGCTTATTGTGTTTCATGCAGGGGGTGAAAACGGTTTTGTTCGAAATGCTTTGCTTGTGTTTGATTCCAAACTCAAATCAGCAGACTATCATGACGAGATGAACTTTGATAATTTTTCCAAATGGCTCCAGGAAAAGTTGATCCCAAACCTTCCACTGCACTCTGTCATCGGCTATGGATAATGCACCATATCATAGCAAGCAAGTGGACAAATGTCCAACAACCGCCAACAGAAAAGATGACATAAAAGCGTGGCTACAAGGGCACAATATCTCATTTGATGGGAAAATGCTTAAAGCCGAACTATTGTTTCTTGCAAAATCCAAAAAATCGGGCCCTGTCTACAGAGTAGACACGATGTTGAAGCAACATGGTCATGATGTACTACGTCTCCCTCCATACCACGCAGAACTAAACCCGATTGAGTAAATTTGGGCAAATGTGAAAAATTATGTCGCTTCACAAAACTTGCAGTTCACAAAAAGTTCCTTAAGAGTTGCCGTAAATGAAAGGGTGTCTGCCATCGGTGCAAATGAATGGTCGGAATGTTGTAAACATGTTAAAACAATTGAAGATGGCAACGCGAAATCGCAGTAGAAAGGGAAATTGACAGACTAGTGATTGACTTAGGACTTGCAAGTGATTCAGACACTGAGACTGATTCAGAGAGTGATAATTAAAGCATAAATCAGTAAGTCCGCCTCATTTTCCAGCATTGTTCTGACTTGTATAATAATTGACACATACTGTATCAGGTTTTTACTGTTCCTATACTTTGTCATAAAAAAGAGTAATCTTTGGTGAGTTGTTTGTATTTTATATTTCTTGAGTCACTGATAAATCTACTGAGTCTGTTACTGAGTTATCCCCAAACCGACAAATTTGTGTACAAAGATATTTCTCACTGACTTATCAATGTCAATAGGTATTTTCAGTTTTCTGTACACATTTTTGGTGACCGTAATAAAAATATGACAGAAATTTGGAAATATTGTTTGAATACTAACCATTTCTATGGAACTGGTTATATAAATTTCCAAGACATGTATTCCCGGTCGATCACCAGCGGAATTATGGACGAAAATCAGCCCGTACAGAGAAATAGGAACAAAATTATGGGATAAAAATATTTCCCCCTTGCTACTCTGATTTAGCCACCAACATTCAGTAACAGATATCCTTTGACATATTAAAAAGTTAAATGAAACACAATTTACTATATGTAGTTATTATCTATTTAATATTTAGCAGACGTAAAGTCAACTTTACACATTAAAACAACACCGCATATTCCTTCGAATGATAAGACTGCAATTTCAGGCATATGATACTGATATTCCACGCTAACCTTTAGTTAAGGCGAAGACAAATAGATGATTGGGGCATTGACAAGCATTTTAGATATTCAACAATTTTGTTTTAAAAAAAACATGAAAATGTCATTTGCTTCGTGAAATGGATCGGTGGTCCTAATCATATTTGCTCAGTATATTGTGTTGATTCAATTCGTTGGGATTGTACCTGTTCCCAAATCTAGTGTGCTATAACAATTCATGCGTGAAACGCACGGGGAAAATGAACTTCCTGATATTTTTCAGACAACCTGTCCCCTCAAGTGGATCGTTCTGTGGGGCGTTCCCAAGTATGCAAATTGGGGTCATTTGTCAGGTCGTGGATCATCTTATATGTGTTTACCAGTAGCACTATACACAGGCATTAGGCAACTAACATAGTTCCAGTAAAGAAGCTGCATCCCCTGAGTATAACAATAGATAATAGGACATCACGAAGCAGTTACGATGATGAATCATTTCATTGTAGAGATGGTAGTGGACCTTTCATATGTTAAGTTAGTTTGCCGTCTTTCTCTCTCTCTACCCTACCAGTCCTATTGTTCCGCCGTTGTCAAATGTTTAGTTTGAATGACTGACCCTGTTGTTGGCTTTCCTGGTTTTACTGTCTCAAATGCACCTCAGTCACCATACTTATAGGTCATGGCGGTTCACAGCAAATGAATCATTTTAGAGACATTTTCACATTCCATTTTCCTCTTGAAGGAGCTGCAAACTGATGTTTTCCTTTCATTTGAAAGCCGATTGTAGTTTTTCGAGTATGACTGACTTTTGTATAAAGAGTCAATACGTGTTACGGATATGGCACAAGCTTGGGACTTCCCATTATTGATCGTGACTTACTAACTACCAGCGTTAAATTTGTAACAATGTAACAGTTTTATTTAGTGGGGAATTTCTAATGCGAATTGCACGTAAAACTGGAATGAGTCAATTGTATATCGTTTGCAATACACCCGCCTTGCGTTTCTGATTGCCTCATAGAGGAGATAAGAAAAACGATGATCATTGTAGCTGGAACAAGTCATCCATTCGACTGTTTCCGTTTGTGGCTGCCTGCCGACATTGTCTGCTAAGAGGACAAAATGTTATTTCAGTACATCACAGTACTTGCAATGGTTCGATGCCAGGTCCCGTCCGACACAAACATGGTACTTCTTGTTACAATACCTGACGTTTCTTTCCACGAGACTCTCAATGACGGCGAGTCTTTCAAAGAACGGACGGAATCAGTATTATATCGAGACTTTGGGCAGAGGTAAATAATTGCGTTTGGGTAGACTATTTAGTGATCAACAGTAAGAGCCTGTACAACTGATTTCCCACCACCCCACTGTTAACACGGCGCAAAAACGTCAATGAACCATGAACCAACGGTGTGTCAAAATCCATTTGCCAGCAGTGATCAGATATTGGTAGAATTGCAATGAATCATGAGGTCATTGCAGGAAATGGACTAAACCTGGTTTGGGATATAAGAAACAAAATACATACTGACGCTGTGTCTACTCTGTTAGGACAATCCAGTCCACCCTCTTTTACACATGTCACGTATGATCACTTTTATCTACCTACCAGTGACACCGGTGCCGTTATTGTATAACTGTAACTTAGGGTTGCACCTCTGGACGCTGAGACGCCATAACATGGACTGATAATTAACTGATATGTCACATCAGCAATGCAGTAATATCTTTCTTCCTTGAATCGGTTCAACCAACTGTAGTCACACACACTGTAAGTGTGAATATCTACCTTACCCGGGTGTGTTTACATGTGAATTCCAGTATGAGTATTCTCGTCTATTTTTATTAAAATTGAACAGTATACTGTCTGTTCTTAATTTATGTAGACAAAAATTAAATGTTGCTTATTGACTGTCATATTGCCTGTCCGACACTTCCAACACCAAATGGCTCAAAACACGACAGATACATTTTAACTCTGATATGCTAAACCTTCAATAAATCACACATCCATATCTCGTTTCGTTAATCTTAGTCAGAGCCGGTCTCCAAGCGGAAATAACCAGCTACATGTCGAATAATCCTTTCGCCATCTTCCAGACTAGTATGGAGGCCGTCGATGGCACGCAGTTCTATGTATTTATATATGGACGAAAACTGACTCATTATAAAGTTGAATCAAAAGTCGTCCTCAGCATGTGGTCTACATCGCAAATGTCGTTCCTACAATAACACAGAGCAGTTCAGTTGACTGTTAAGATGCTGAAATGCCAATATGACTCAGTATCTGCTATTTGTCGTAAGCAATGCTAGCTAGCGGTGTGGGCACTGGTACTTTACCTCAGGGGTCTATTCGCTAAATCGCCTCGTTTCACACTTCGTGTCTGTATTTGATAATCTCTCCTACTTTTTATACAGTAGGATATCCTTTGAAGCTTTGCTTTTTTCTCTCTAAGAAATCTCTCTGGCAACTTCTTAATACATTAATGGCTCATATTATGAAGGTTCCTTTCAATACCTTTAGATTCTGTCTTAATATCATCAAAGAATTCGTCTGTACAGGATAAGTATGTAATAACTAGGGCTATTCCTTTAAGTGGTCGTTATCATGTACAGTTATCACAGTGGAGTCCGTGCTTTATAGAATGTTCCGCTTTTATAGCAAGAACAGGCACATGTGCAACACATTGGGTCTTTTTTATCAAAGGAAGCTTATGACGGACATTGAATGAGGATTTTTTAAAATATTATAGCATTTAATTTTATGTTTTCATTTATAACGAAAGTTAGCCATTAAAATGATGTAGGAAATGTTTGAGAGGGGTCGTAGAATGTCACGATGTTGATGATAGCATGCCCTGTTCACTTTCTTTACTGAATGAAATGTCTACGTTTTTTCTATCCTGACGCCTATGAATTAATAGAACTGCCATGTGTTGCTGTTGTAAACAGACGGATCTCCACGTAAACTGTTCTCCAGTTGTATCTAGGAAGTACCTCATCATCTCCATATTTAAGGTTAAACGACTAAATTACGTCAGATGATAAATGCGGCCCATTAATGGAAAAATAGTTCTACCCTAAGGTTGATGTTTTTCAGACACATCACAATGGAATGAGGTTTCCCCCGTTTATAAGTGGTCGTTTTCGCACTTTCGGAAATCTCAGTGTACATGTGGTTCATTTGTTTCGTGCATATAGAGAATCGTATCCAAATGTCTGCTGATACCAAATATGTCAGCACGATTTGACAAAGTAACTAATATGCGAGGCTTGCCGAGGATATTGTTACCTTTATCAACGAGTGTTGATGTGGTTGACGTCAGTAGACACCAGGGTGAGATGCTGTTTATCATCCCAAATCATTCTTGTTAGGTTTCAATGAAAAATGTACATCTCTGAACACAACACTGCCATTGGATTTGCATTGCAAGGATGTCATAGCATTGTGACGTCATCAAGTTCCTGACGTCATAGCATTGTCAGTGCATTGTGTAAAATCTACTTTCATCTACTTGATCTGATCTCACACAAGGGATATCTCCAGTGGAGCACAGTTTTGGGTGATTAATGAAATCTGATGTAGTCATGTTGTGTCTTGGTTTTCATGGAAGTAGTTTCTTGAGTTGTACACTATTATATGTCAATAGACATTCACTGATCACTGCTTCACAGCGGTAGAAGTGTAACTCTCGGGAAAATAAATGTAATAGAGAAGATAGAAGATAGGAGAAGATAAAAGATAGATAAAAGAAGATAAAAGGTTAGTTGGTGTGAACAACCTGATCACCTTCCGTGAAGAAGGAAGGAGTCAAAACGTCTTGTCTGGTCCTCATAACCATTCGTCCAGTATCGGATTATTGAATCTTATATTTCAACGTGACAGGTGTGTGATCCAGTTGGAGACTACATTGCAGGAAGGAAAGACATAGTTAAGATATGTCGTGGATAACATATGTATTCATGGGTCCGTGCCCAATATTCCACATTACGACATATTGTGAGAAAAGGGACATGAGATCGGTGCACTCTTTAATGTTATTGCCAGTTGTAAGAATCAACTTTATTGGGTAAAATTGGTATCTATTGACATCTTTATGACAAAAAAGAATTATGGAACGACTATCATCCAGTCCCTACCCACAACCATCCATATTATCTGATATACATGTAATGTTTCTCACCATAAACATTTTGGGATATAAGGGCGATAGTCTTACCTGCGATGTTAAATGGTTTAAAATTTAACAAATAGATCTTTGTCGGTATACCGGTATATCATAAACCTATCGCAATAAGTACTTGTTACAATTTCGCATTTTGGTTTCCCGGTAATAACGTGCAACCCTTGTAATAGGCTACTACCGGCACTGGGTGGTCAGTCTAGTTGACCTGTTTAAAGCATGTCACTGGATCCCAGTTGCATAGGTGCTCACGATAGTGACTGCCTTTCATTGGGTTGTCTTTCATTGGGTTGAATTAGCTATGGATCACCGGAATATTGCTGAATGCAACGGTATACAACAAATCATCAAACCAAATACTAGTAGTTTTCCGTCCCAACAGAGAATCATTCAGAATACACACCATTATCAATTCAATGCGAAAAAATACAGGACATTTTTCAACAGGAAAGGAAACTTTTAAAATACCCTTTAGATCATAATTTGAAGAATTCATGACGTTTATGCTAGAGAAGGGGTTGGAATACATTTTGACGTTCTGGCGTATTCTTGACCCGAAACATTACTTCCATAGTCCTATTTTGCTGACACTACTCGTTTCGGTACGCTCTAAAACAGTCAGCCAAACATATGGTATTACAAGTCATTTAGTGATTTTAAGGGTCGTTCAACCTTCATGCGCACTATCGAAGACCAGTAGTATAATGGTATACATTCGCTGGGGTCTGGCTGGCGAAAATCAGTAGGTCAGGTTGCATGCATGTTTTCTTTGTCATTTTGTTTGCTATATATCCATACAGTCTGAAGCGATGACTCCCGATCACCTGAGTCACAACATTCGCATTTCGTGGTTTAATTAAACTCTCTAATGTTCGCTTCAGTTTAGTTCAGTCATCACATGATAATATCTGATAACACACTTCAAAGGAAAGATTATCCTTTGTTTCTTCTGTGTTCACACATATGTGGGACCATGGACATTAGACTGCTTCACCCCGAGTCTTGTACATGTGACTGGCACATATGACAAATGGGACAAACCAGCATTACTTGCTAGCTGGCGATAGAAATGCACTAATGTTTGATATCGATGTCAAAAGGGTAAACCGTGTCTAAAATCTTTCAACTGGCTTTCAAGAAAGGGATATTGAGGGAACAAAAATAGCGTCTCCTAACAGATCTGTCTGGATAGGAGTGATAATGAATGCATCTCAATACTGTCAGTCCATTTAAAAATTTGTCATTTGTGTTATTCTATATTGCATCCAGCCTCCTGTGACCTAGCCATCATTTAATTCACAATGTTTGATCCGGCTAAATTAAGCCCCATTTCAATAGAGAGATTTCAAGGTACAGCTAATGAGACAAACAGGTATAAATCCCAAGGTAAGAAGTATGGACAATAGGTCACAGAGTACAAGTAAGTGTTACCCAAAATACGCATGTTCTCCTCTATACATTTAATCGCCAGACCACTGAAGCTGTATTCATACTCTGTTTGGAATATGTTGTTTCACCAGTATTACAGAAACATTCAAACACAGTGTCTTCCACTGAACATGCAAGATAACTGCGAAGAAACAGTTTGACCTGACAAGTTGCAAATCCTAAAATGCCCGGAGACAATGTAGCCAGACACTCAAATGTCCCTTAGTATGCTACCTCTGTACGCTATATATCTGCTAACTTGATGTTCCTGTTCCTCTTCATCTACTATACTGAAACTTGATTTGGAATCTTTCCCTATAAGAAAATGAACGATTTCCATGGTGTTTATCCTCTACCACGTCTTCACCAGTGAAGATATGGATGTTGAAAGAAACCACCCCTTCAGGGAAAGGAAGGATACTGGCTAATCAATGTCCGCAGTCTCAGGCAGTCGGTCTTCCACTTTGTCATGGAATTCTGAAGTATCAAAGACGGTGGACATATCAAAGAAAATATAGCTATTCAGCTAGTATTACAAGATGCATTCACATATAGGTTTGATGTGCGTCTGTCACAAACAGTCTGTAACACCCACTTTACTATTTACAAAGCCGTGGGTTGGGTTTGTCACACACAGCTGTCTATACATAATTTCCCTTGCTAATCTACGTGCACAAGCAGGAAACTGCATCTCTCTGACCGGAGTCCGTAACAGCTTTGCATGCATACATCATGTTTGTAAAGGAATAATCCGAATCGGTAGTCAGAACGTGCACAGAGCTAATGAAAGGGATTACACTTTGACGAAGTTATAGTTTCTGAACACAAATGACTATCGCATTTTAAATGGCACAGGCAAAGCTGGATATGATGTAAGTGGTTGGGTACGTCGAGGATCATGATTGTCAATCGCTGGATTGTCTGGTTTGACAGTCGTCATACAGCTTGCGGCCTGGTTTCTCTTTTCAAATAATAATGTGTACGAAACTGTGAAACATGTCTTTGTTCTGGGCAGTTATGGGCTGTGGTTTGTGTTCGTTTCTTCCTTCATTCAAAGTCAACGTTTCCATCCGTCATGTCTATTAACGAATTCTGAGACGCAAAATCAGATATTGTACACTACAATACATAGTACAACAAAGGGACAAATGAATCGAAAACACCTGAATACGATGATATCACCAGCACAGACATTTGCCCCTAAGGGGTATCTGTGTTTGTCAACATCTCTAGTCAAGCTTTTTAGCTTTGAAGCATTAATGGGTGTCTGGATGTGTGTAATAGCTGTTGAAGACACACTGCCCTTTTCTTTTACAGCATATATGTATGGAAGCATCACGAAGTCAAAGGATATCACGAAACCTTTGATTGGAGAGACCAGACAAAGTGGATGACATTTTGATGATGAAACGACCATTCAGCTTAATTTAAACTCATTTGCAACAAATCGGGCCAAAGTTGTACATAGACAATTTCACTACAATTATATGTCATGTAACGTCTCAGTTATCAGGTGCAGATGCTGCCGGCCCAGCGTGAAGGATCTACTTACTAAGAGGTCAACAAGAAAAAACACCCGGATCAGTTTAGTTGGAGTGTTAAGATTTCTTTCATTTTCTTTTCGGTCCGTGAAGGTCCGGGGTAAAATAGTCCTTCACCAACCCATGCTTGACATAAAACTCGACAATGCTTGTCGTAAGAGGCGGCTAACGGGATCGGGTGGTCAGGCTCACTGACTTGATTGGCATATGTAATAGGTTCCCATGTGCGCAGATCGATGATCATGCTGTTGATCACTGGGTTCTCTGTTCCAGACTCAATTATTTACTGACCTCCGCCATATAGCTGGAATATTGCTGAGTGAGGCGTAAAACTAAACTCACTCACTCATTCATTTTCTTTTAAAATTTTAAACATGATCATTTGAGTACCCAGGCCATCATTCTCACTAACACTGAAGTTTGTAGTCCACCAGTCCTTTGAATACTGAAAGGCTAAGGACATGATTGTGTTTAAAGGCACCTATTTCATTACCTTGATTTGAAGCATGGAGAACGAAGCAAGGAGAAAATGATTGGCGCAGATTTGCCGAATGTATAAAGTGTTATGTTAAATAAATAAATATACATGTCAAGATCACATTGATTTGGCTTAACTGTAAGTGTGATGGTTGAACTGCACTTGGTGATCGCACAGTATAGAAGTACGGGAAAAGCGTGCAAGTTATGCGAGACGTGCCGGGCGTCTCATAATGAGGAAAAAGTGGCGAATACTCAGAAGAGTCATGAGAGGTTGCGTCAATGGAAAGTTGGTGTATGCAGAGGTTTTTCGTATCATGGCGTGAGTAGTCTATGAATTATTTCACATTTTTGACAGGGTTGATATTATCAAAGGCTTGGTGTGGAACATGTGACGCTTCTGTGTAAGTCTCAAGAATGAATCACTGTCATAGCGGACAGTCAGTGTCACAGCTGGCAATCAGTTGTATGTATGGCAGTCAAGTTGGTATTACATCGTGATGATAATGCTGTGTTCAGATGATTATTGGCATACCAAGTGTCGGTGTTGGATAACGATGGTTGTTGTAAGTGAACTTTTCACTAATCATATTGTAAGTATAGTCACTCGTGAGTATATTATTGTGGAAAGGGAAATGAGCTTATCTTACTCAGTATGCGTTGATGATTGTGGAGATCCGAGTTCGGTTCGATCTGTCCATTGTCACCTGTCATATTTGGCGGGCTAGTTGATCACATGCCTCGATCATACCTGGAAACGTACGGGAATCGCTAGATGGTCAATCTGATGAAACCCGATGTACGATCACTACATTCCTCCCTTTTTCTATGAATCTAGCGAGTATGGCTTAGAGGGTAACCAACAGGTGACCTCACAGGGACACGAGAAAATCTTTGCAGGGTTGGGCAGCAAGATTGTGTTATTAACAGTTCACGTCGCTCATGCTTAATGTATATTATGCATCTAAATAAGAAAATCCCCCAACCAGGTTGTTTGGTGACAATCGAGACGGTTCGCATAACGTAATAGATGAATGCATTAGTCTAGTAGTCCTAGAATCTAAACCGGATCGATGGACTCATTTACAGTGCTGATTAAGTCATATATGTATAGTACCTTTATGGGTGTCCTAGAATCAAGACCAGGTTCGTGGACTCAGTTCTATTCCTGACCAAGTCAGATTAGTGTCAGATTTTATACCCTGTTGAGCTGCCCAGAATTGAGGAAGGCCCGCTCAAGGACATTCCAGTACAAACCGTTTGACAGGAAACGCAGGGCCCACACCTTCCCTTTTCCCTACTGTGAAGTCAAGACCAACTTCTCGAAGGCGATTACATTTGGCAAAGACAGCCCGACTATGGAGTTTATCCACTAGATTGGAGAAATGTGAGCTCACATTTTTGGGATGCAATCCGATGGCAATTTTCTACATTGATGAAAGGTTAGATCTTGCGGCCAAGTTGATGCCGTCGTTGCAATAATTGATCTGATTGCTGAAGAGCCAATCCAGATAAGGATCATAATGAAGATATGTTGGTTACCTGAATTGCTCTTGAGCAATGGACCAATGAAATAAAGCCGAACTCGTTGCATTGAAAAGGCTACAACGATTTGAAAAAGCTACCACACTTACCATATGGATATAAATAATAGACAACATGTATACACACCGGACCTAGATGACAGTTAACCGCTGTCAGTCAGTCTTGACAAGAGTATGTGAGTGCTGAAGTGTGTGAGTGAGTTAATATTTATCGTCACATCAGCAATTGTTGTAGCCATGAACAACTTAACAATAGTGACGAGAACAACTGAATTTATACCAATATTAAAATCTATAAATTGAAAACGTAAAAACTTGCCATTGTACTACAGCAAAAAAGACTACACTGTCACAGATATAAACGTAAAACTAACACTGAAAGCTAAAACACTAGTACTGCAGTTAAAGAGGGCAATGCGATATTAAACACGGGAAATAGATCGCCACAACTAAAAGTTTGTCACCATACTAGGGTCCACGGGAGTGCAGAAGTGTCATCACAAAGCCTCATGAAAACCTACTACACATACCTTAGAGCCCAGACATAGGTGACAGTTGACTGCTGCCAGTCATGATAACTGTTGGCACACGTGTCAACCTCAAATCTTATATGAAACAATAATCCACAGTGAATATCTCCCTGCTAACACATTCACGCTAACGCTACACATATATGAATAGGCTGACAAAAATTTCATTAACTACAAACCAAGGAAAGCCATGTGAACGTCTACAGCATTGCCATGTATCAGCGACAGTTATTGACAATTATGTACATAACAACAATGAAAGCAACACCGTACAATTTACACGTAATACAGCTGTAATACAGCTGTTGACATGAACAAGCATATGGACAGTGGATGCATCAACCCCCTTCGATATTACTGTGTTGTTGCATTGCGATGGTTTGTTTACGGCCGAAAATGGATAAATATGAAACTAAAGAGCACTTGGGTTTTACTCTTCTAGCCAATGAAAAAGCTTGAAACGTTCCATGCAGCGAGTTTTGCTCTAAATAAGGGGTTTAAGCCAATGACCGACCGATTCAATAACCCTTTCCCATGGTTGTGCGACACAATATATTTTGTCACAATTTTTTCCTATTAGGGAAACAAGCACATTTGCATGAGAAGGAAGCAGAATACATTTCCCCGAGCATATATTAACAGTTCAAGAAGAAAACAAAACAGTTGTCGCAGATGTACAGCCCGTGTTTTATATTGTATTGTCCACATAGTGCTATTTGTTTTCACGTTCCACAATAGTTTTATTTATTATTGTGGCATAATAGTTGTTTTTCTGTCCTTTGACTACAGGTTTTCCTGATATACACTTATTCCATTTTACTTTCAAACGTTCCCGTCACGATGGCTGAAATATTGCCGATGTGGCATTAAATATTAACCCAACCACTCAGTCAAATAGAATAACAGAGTTAGTGTATATAGTACAAGGTTATTGGCTTGCTCTGTGTTATTTTTTTACCAAGACGTTGACAGCGGGACGTGCATGCGACTGCTTCCTTCATTCAGCATCTCTGTTCCCTTTGACGTGCAACCATACCGACGCCTTATTGATGTCCTTCAAAGACATGTTCCAACCAGTGTCAGATGTTACCACTATCTGCTGTAGTTTACCATGAGCAAACCTATAGTTTATGTGTTTCTAACATCATCCACAAATCAACGCAGTGGAGCTGTATCTCTCATAAAAGCGGTCTTGTTTCCACAAATTGAAGTATTAATATACACATATGTGGATTCATCTTTAGGTCGAGAGAATACGTTCGTAGGCGCAGAAATACATTGCTCTAGGTTATAACACGCCACTGAAACCTTTGTCTAGATACGGCCACTGCAAAAAAAAGACTACATTTACAAGCTTGTGAATGTCTTGGAAAGATGATGTTTCCAAGGCATTTCCAATTTTGGAAATATGTTAGTTTGGAAATATGAGATTTCCAAACATTTACAAGTTAATTTACGAAATAGGTCGTTACGATTTCCTAAAGAGAAGGGGCAGAAGATACTTAAGACGCTTTTCGTAATGCATGATCAAGTTTAAGCAGAATATAGTTTCACTGTATCTTTGATAACTATGCAGTGAATATCTACTATCTTCAGGTACAGCAAACTCAGCAAAATATATTTCATACCTACATGTCTAATTACTACTGGCCTACGCAGTGGCCTAACGTTTAGCAAGTTTTCCTAAGGCCGGTCATACTCACTGGATCATCCTTACACTCAACAAACCTTGATTTAAACGACCTAAATGGAAATTCCACTGTCCACATACTTCATGTAAAAGTAACAATAGGTACATTGGCAATGAGTATAACAGCCTTAGTCTTAAACATACATTCAAAATATCACAAACCTTGACCGGAGATCTTGCCAGTCGCTCAACACATGTGTTTGTGCCAGTGCTTGATGCGTTCATTGGCCTCCTTCGACTTGGATTTGATGTAATGTAGCAGCGAACTTGTTTGTAGGAGAACAGTATACCAACGGCGTGTTTGTCTACAACAGATGGACATAGCAGACGTTGCACCTTCGCGGAAATGGCTTCTTGGGCGGTACGTAGACAGGTAACACTGACGACTTCGTCTAACAGCTGAGAACAGGTTCAGATATATGAGAAGGAAAATCTGACAAACGGAAGAAACGAGGAAATTATTATGACTAGATTAAGTCAGCAACATTGGAACTGTTTTCTTTGCTTTTGTTTAGAAAATAGGCAATCTTAATTGTGCTTTATGGCAAAGTGATGCCGGTTAAAGATGTGACATGGTGTCTATTTTGCAGTAAGGTTTATGTTCCTGTAGCAGAAATCCCATTGTTGATTTTGTGTGTTTTTGTCGTTATGTCAATTCGTATATGTATTGATGATAGACTATGTGTTAATATGCTTGCATGCCTGTTACTGCCATCAGATACTACAGTTTGCTCAAGAGTTAACGTTGTTACCTGGCGCACGGTCCGTAATAGCTGCGTACTGGTATGGTAAACATACATATGCATATAAACCACTGGAAGCCCGGAAGCTTTCTGTTGTTTTCACGGTCTTCCAGTTCACTTCTTGTAGATACAAGCACCTGCACGCAGCTATGCACAACACTGTTATCAAACTGTGTAAAACAAATTCTCATGTTTTAACCAGATATTTTCAATTGTGTTATAACTTGTTTATACCAGTGATGTAAACCTCAGGGGTAACAGTCAAAACTGATGTTGCATTTTGGCACATACTGAAGAACTCTTGGAACGTCAGCGAAAAAACATGAAGCCTAGAAAAAGTTTCGTTTGGTGTAAAGGGTAAAATAGCTGTGAACAGTCTATGAATGAAACACTGAAAGTCAGTGATAACCCCATGTGTTTCGTCTCTCGATAGTACCTCAATTCACAAAGTACTGTTTTGCCTAACAGCGCACAGGAGTACTTTTACCACGGCACGTTTGTTTTCACTGTAGACGCAAGTTCTATTTTCTTAGGTTTGCAGTATATGAATCATTCTTGGAGTATGAAATTTACCTTTTTACATACTTTACACAGCGTTTTAACGAGCTAGTCGGAAATCTGTCATTCCATTTCTTCTCGAGATGTTAGATGTGCACCTTAAATTATCAGCAGCCAATTTAGTAGATAACTCCCTTGTCTGTATTGTAAGGCAGTTCTTTGGCAATACGATAAACAATGGATAAATGGTGTTTAGATACTTGTGGATGCATCCGACATATAGCAGCAGTATCGTCGATATGTTAATAGAAGCAATCAATGTGTTCTAAGGCCCTTTATGTTAAGTTCAGATTTCAGCAATAATCACATGATGCATCTTTCCCAATAGATACTGGAATATATTCAAACACACACACTTTTATTATTACTGCCAAGGAAATTACGAACTTAATGTGCATGATATTGTGTTTTGCTTGTGCTATCCCTGCTATCAAGGGAAAATAGGGATAGAGACCCAACAAGATGATATGATACATGCTCCATTTCTCCTCTGAAACAGCCACGCACGCATGTACACATGCGTACACACACCAAAAAATATCTCATCTGAAAATGAAATGTTACATTCATATACCGGAGGTAAGATAATGATGACGGTTCGGGACAGATCTGAACAAAACGCATACTGGAGGTTTTAAACGTAGAGCTAGTTTTGTGTTTTAGTTCTTCGAATGATGTAGACCTCCGGTTTTAAAACATCATGACTGCTTTCTTAGTGGCCCACCATTTTAGACAGGTAACAATATCCCATTTGCTTTCAGACCTTGGATGCATGATTACATTGATATCTGTATAGAACTAGGTGTCAGCTCTGTCTTCCCTTCACGTCTGTCGCCACTCTCGCTTCCGTCACCAAGAAACGTTCCTAGCATACAGGAAATTCTACTGATGACAAGTTCGTAGTTAACGGAATGCTTACGGTAAGCATAACATGGATAGACCGATAATGGGCTGTACACCGCACAAATACTTGAGGGACTTGGGCTGTACTGTCAATGAAATAAGTAAAGGGCTAGACTTTTATTTATTTTTCTTATTATTATTTCGATTTCTTTCAGGCAGACATATATGTTCACACATATTATGTAAAGGTATATTGTGTAAGTTGCATAAACATGCAAGGTATGTAATGCATTGGTATTATTTTATAGAGTCAATAAACATTGTTAAATGTACATCGAAAACATTTCCCTATTCAACAGCTCTAAATATCTTTCTGTTGTGAATACATTGTATGTGTTTCGTATTGTATCGTCACATCGGCAACATACAGGGCATAAATCTTAAGACACACAATATTAGGGAGCGTGACACACTTTAATAATATTATATGAATATACGCAAAGGATCTAAGCAACAAATTCTCGTGATGCAATACAATCCACTTGCACCAAACACTGGATGGATGAACAACACGATAGTTAACAAGCATCGATCAACATACTTTCATACCACTACAGCCAACCCCCTTCAGGGTACAGTATCTCATTTTTTTGCGTGTCACAAGAATCGTTCGGATTGAGAATACATAAACAATACAGAAATACCTGTTACCTTCTGTAACCAATTAGTGGCAATGTCCTCCACTGATATATGCTTGTCTTTCTGTCATTTGACGCCATTGACGGCGCATTTATTTTTCATTTTCGTTATTTTCATTGATACCTTGTCGATTTTGTTTTGACTTGACAACATTTATAATCTGCTGTACTGAACACTGATCAAAAGAAAGAATGCCATTCTATCATTCCTTTTACAATGGGATGTATGTTGGTGACACATGCACCTGTTGAATCATATGTGGAGAACACTCTGCACACGTAGGCCACATTCTGTTTTAGATATTGTTTTGATCTGATTCTTTTATGATTCTCTGTCAAAGATGATACCGGTACGTATAGAGAGAGGCACATAATTTTATTGGTTATACATTTGGTGTAACAATACCATGGTTAAATATGTACGTTTTCACATTGAAAGAACTTTTGGAAACGAGAAACTAATGATATCTTTTTGTATTTTAAAGGCGGTTCTATGGGCTTCAGGACGATATTATGACATTCAGATGTGAAATTTTTCTTTCCCTAAATGTGGATATTATACATTTATCTACAATAGTTTTACACCACGTTTCAAATAATTCTATGTGAAACACATTATTTGATGTTTCTTATTAGATGTATTTTTAACGGATTTCAATTACGAACACATCTGAGCACAAACCCCATGAATAAAATGCAATATTAGACGGACACACTATGTGTCTACAGTATACTTTACTTATGATCTATTGCATTATAAAAATAATGAAGTCTGAATTTCTTGTAGCATTAGCAGCTGTTATAAACAGTGCTTCTGACAAGCAAATACTCGTGTTAGATGAGGATGGTCAAAAGCAACTGAACGCTGACAATAGCGCGACAAACCTTCCGCGTGGACATAGGTCGTATCGGGGCGACTGGAGGTTGAAGAATCTGAGGACGTGTAAGCTGGCGTGTCATCAGCGCTCTTGGGGTAAAGATAAAGTCGCTCCATTTCATTTCAGACATGTATAAGTTGCAACAGTTCCGGAAACCTTGCAGTCCAGGATAACACACTATCGATGTCCCTAATCATCGTCCTAAAATGGTAAAGTGATGTCTGTCATCCCTGTAGTGCCCAGCATTCAGCTTTCCAACATTAAAACAGCAATGATCTAAGAAGCTTCTATTGTCTTCATTCCACCCTGCATTATACTGCGATCACTTCCATAACGATTGACTAGAATACCTGACGTGAGAAATGTTCACCTCGACTCCTGGTGATCCTCCCTATCCTGCAGTTGGATCGTAACAAATAGGTATAGGCAGTCATTCGTGACGACGATCCTTCTTAGCTGACGTCCTGTCCACCACAAATGTTGTCTGCACCGCTGGACACGTCAACATTGATGGCGTGTTCTTGTCATGTAAGACTGCAGTATTACTATTACAGATTCGAAAATCTCGATTTGTTTTAAGGCAGTAACACTTTCTTTAATATACAAGAGAATATATTCATAACGCTATTTTGGAAGATGTCCGAATGCGTGAAATAGTATGTCACTTATAACTTCATACTGCTATGTCAGTCGTAATACTGTAACAACAGATGTACTGCAACGATTCCATACTGAGTTTAAGCTTAATTTCATGCAAGGTTATCAAGAACTGAACGGCACGTGCCAATCTCCTAAGTAATCCAACTGAAGAAATGCCAAAATTGATCAGTCTGCAAGAGTGGAATGATATTAGATTCATCAGGTATCAGGCGGAACGAGGATCCAATGTTTTATAGAAATTGTCTTAAGTCGTGTTCTGCCTATTCCAAGTCAGTCCTGCTAGTCACTAAGTGTCTTCCTATTCCCTCCACCGCCAGGGGGTTAACTGATTAGCCCCAGTCAGTGCCACAGTATGGGGACAGAATTTGATAGATTTTGTTTTAGCATCTGCTGATGAGGGAAAGTAAACGAGTTGAAATCGCCTTTCCCCTATGATGTTTAATCATCCCATAGCCATGTGATGGTGGTTAAGTGCATGTTGACTGTACCGCAGCATGTATATACCATTTCGTATTTTTAATAAACAGCGAGTCATGTAAATCAACGTAGTGTTCAGTCTTATTGCTATTGATGACTACAAACGATGAGCTGATCACGTGTTACCCACACAACCTAGACAAATTTACGTTGGCGGCACCAAGATTATTATATGGTCCCTGTTGTCTTATTTCCCCAGTCACCCAGACAGCATAAACGTAAACGTTTGATTGGCTGACCTTGTATGCTGAGGACCAGAGACCTATACACTTCATGGGACTGACGAACTAAGTGCATATCAATGCTTCAATATATCTAAAGGATGCTGAGCTATACCTCCTGTCTTACTGAAGCTGGTAGCCCCTTGATTCTGAGAGAATTATTAAACGTCTTGCACCGAAATTGAATACCTATAAAAAATCCGCTTTCCAAAAGAATTAACGCCACTGTCTCTTCCCTTGTCTATTAAATATTCTTTGAGGAAACAGTTGTTTGTATATAGATAAATATGGAGAGTAACCATTTGTCAGTCTCCTTACACTGGCGTTCAAGGATCAGTAGGTAGAGACCACTGAAATGACTGATGAAAGCAGGTGTTCAAGAATTGCAATTGGATGATCGTGTCTGCTACTCCTGAAGTGCTACGAATGCACAGATTTCCGTATAAGAGTGACGTCACGTACATTCCGGCTCTGTGGCGGCGGTACAGTCAAGTGACCAACATTCTCTTCCCACAGAGACTTCTTGTCATATCTTTCGACTACCGTCTGTTGTAATACATCTCTATCTCGGTGCGAGTGTTCAAGGTTCATGATTGGTTGCAGTCAAATTTAGTTGTGCAATCAGTGACCTTGTTTCAAAAGTGGTTCGCAAAGCCAATGTAATTATCGTTTGCATCGGGGAAACTAGAACCTCTTATAGGATAGGAATGAAGATTTTATGGATATCAACTTCTTTATATGAGAACACAACGTTTCGGAGTTAATGCTTACTCCTTCATCAGGTGATTGAGAATGGGGTACAGAGCTATATTTATATGTACAGGTAAAGCAATAACAAAGTAACAAGTGGAATGACTTAACGAAAGCTGGAAGCCAGTATAAACAAGCGCTGATTGGAAACCGACAGTTATGATAACAATGATAGAAGCCAATGGTAATACATTACAGATGATGAGATATGTTTACATAACACAGGTAGGGGGTAAGGACGATGTACATGATAGGGGAAAAGGGTGGAAGCCAATGGTGGATGATGTTTACATAACACATGATTGGGGATAAGGATGATGTACATGACTGCATGAGGGTTGATGGGCATGTTTACATGGGGGTAGATGATGTACAAACACAAGTAGATAAGGATGTACACGGGTAGATTGGCTATACATGGATTACATAGATTACATAGATAGAATGTACACAGATAGGTGAGATTAATTTATCAATAAGTCCCAGGCACTTGGTAGGTACAATCCTTGGTCACGGTTGATTGCTGGTTTCTGTCTCCGGATCTCGATGGCTTCTTGCAGTTTCCTTTGGCGCCAGTTGTTGTTGTTGGTAGATAGTATCCTAGTGTCCTCCCATCGGATTGAATGTCCAGGGTTCTTGAGAATGTGTTCAGAGATGGCCGATTTCTGGTCGAGTTTGCTGACAGAGGTCTGGTGTTCCTTCATTCTGGTGTTGATTGGTCTCAGCGTTTCTCCAATGTATCGGTCGCCACAGTTGCAAGCGATCTGGTAGATGCATCCTCTCGGGTTAGGGTGTTCACAGCTGGGTCCTTTACCGTTGGCTTTTAGGTAGGTCTTGATGGTCTTGCCACTGGAGAAGGTGACATCGATGCTGGCTTTGGTCTTGATGAGGCGTGATATTTGATGACTGATGGGGCCAAGGTAGGGTATGGTTACTCTGATGGGTGATGGAGAAGGCTTGAGGCGGGGTTCTCGGTCCTTGAGGGTCTTGTTGATGGTGGCTGTGACGAGCTGGGGAGGGTAACCGTTTAGTGTGGTGAATGTCTTTCTGAGGTGGTCCAGTTCATTGTTTAGGGCATCAGGATGGCAGAGGGCTTTGGCACGTCTGGTAAGGGTGGCGATGATAGCTTGCTTGATCTGAGGATGGTGGCAGGAGTTGTAGTGGATGTACTGGTCGGTGTGCGTCGGCTTGCGGTATACTGAGGTTCTGAGTCCATCGTCTGTGGCGTGGAGGGATACATCAAGGAAGGGCAGGTGTTGGTTGGTCTCAGTCTCCATGGTGAACTTGATTCTTGGATGTTGGTCGTTGAGGTGGTTGAGGAGCTCGCTGGGGTCGTTGTCATTGGCGATGGTGGTGAAGGTGTCGTCGACTTTGCGGTACCAACAGAGGGGCTGGAACGGAGCTGTGGAGAGGGCTGCTTCCTCGAAGGAGGTCATGAAGATTTCTGTAATGAGAGGAGAAAGAGGTGAGCCACAAGTCCCACCTCCAAAAAAACATTGAAACTAGCAGACGCCACCGACAAGACACCCTCGAGCCTGACCTCTACCACAAGACCCAGTCCTTAGCAGAGAAGACCAAGCAGCACCTCCATGAGAAAGTGAAAACTACCCACATCACCAAGTTCACCCAGTTACAACGCCCTCCCACCTCCAACATTCCTGAAGCTAACAACACCACCAACCCCAAGACAGTCATCAACCTCAGCAGTAAAGCTCTCACACCATCTCAGACGTCCCTCCTTGCCAAAGGCCTGAGATATGTCCCAGTCACCGCCAAGATCAACACAGATGCCTTCATCACCAGCATTGAAAGCAGACTTCAACAACTGGCTCCCAATGGCAACGTAGACTATCTCCGACACCAGATTATAGACACCATCAAGCAAGCTCCCAAGCCCCGCTCCAACCTCACACGCCAAGAGAGACAGGCCATCACCGAACTCAAGAAGGATGACACCATCACCATCACCGAAGCTGACAAGGGCAAAGCAGCAGTCATCATGAACACCCCGGAATTCCTCCAGCTCGTCAACAACAGCCTCTCAGACACCACCACCTACCTCAACATCAAGAAAGATCCCACGGCCAGACTGGAAAGACAACACAAGAAAACCCTGAAGGACCTTCATGAGAAGAGAGAAATCAACGACATCATCTTCAACCAGCTGAACCCTATCAACTCCCAAGCCCCATACGGAAGAGCTACCATCAAGATCCACAAGAACCCGCCCAAAGCCCGGATCCTAGTCGGGCAACACAAGAAAACCCTGAAGGACCTTCATGAGAAGAGAGAAATCAACGACATCATCTTCAACCAGCTGAACCCTATCAACTCCCAAGCCCCATACGGAAGAGCTACCATCAAGATCCACAAGAACCCGCCCAAAGCCCGGATCCTAGTCTGCTCCAGAGGTTCAGTTTTCTACAACACCGCCCAGTTCCTCTCACGTCTCCTCGCTTCATTTGGCAAAGATGGCAAGTCCTACATCAGCGACTCTTCATCCTTTGTCAACCAGCTGAAAGAATCCAACCTCACAGGCACCATGGTCAGCTACGACGTCGTGGACCTCTTTACCAACATCCCACTAGAAGAAGCCCTGGACATCCTTCGCAGCAAGTTAACCAACGGGATAGATGACTTGGACACCCACCTCACCATAGACAGCATCATCAACCTCGCCCGCAGCTGCTTCGACACCTCCTACTTCACATTTAATGGTAAGATATACAAGCAGATCCATGGTCTCCCCATGGGCTCACCTCTTTCTCCTCTCATTACAGAAATCTTCATGACCTCCTTCGAGGAAGCAGCCCTCTCCACAGCTCCGTTCCAGCCCCTCTGTTGGTACCGCAAAGTCGACGACACCTTCACCACCATCGCCAATGACAACGACCCCAGCGAGCTCCTCAACCACCTCAACGACCAACATCCAAGAATCAAGTTCACCATGGAGACTGAGACCAACCAACACCTGCCCTTTCTTGATGTATCCCTCCACGCCACAGACGATGGACTCAGAACCTCAGTATACCGCAAGCCGACGCACACCGACCAGTACATCCACTACAACTCCTGCCACCATCCTCAGATCAAGCAAGCTATCATCGCCACCCTTACCAGACGTGCCAAAGCCCTCTGCCATCCTGATGCCCTAAACAATGAACTGGACCACCTCAGAAAGACATTCACCACACTAAACGGTTACCCTCCCCAGCTCGTCACAGCCACCATCAACAAGACCCTCAAGGACCGAGAACCCCGCCTCAAGCCTTCTCCATCACCCATCAGAGTAACCATACCCTACCTTGGCCCCATCAGTCATCAAATATCACGCCTCATCAAGACCAAAGCCAGCATCGATGTCACCTTCTCCAGTGGCAAGACCATCAAGACCTACCTAAAAGCCAACGGTAAAGGACCCAGCTGTGAACACCCTAACCCGAGAGGATGCATCTACCAGATCGCTTGCAACTGTGGCGACCGATACATTGGAGAAACGCTGAGACCAATCAACACCAGAATGAAGGAACACCAGACCTCTGTCAGCAAACTCGACCAGAAATCGGCCATCTCTGAACACATTCTCAAGAACCCTGGACATTCAATCCGATGGGAGGACACTAGGATACTATCTACCAACAACAACAACTGGCGCCAAAGGAAACTGCAAGAAGCCATCGAGATCCGGAGACAGAAACCAGCAATCAACCGTGACCAAGGATTGTACCTACCAAGTGCCTGGGACTTATTGATAAATTAATCTCACCTATCTGTGTACATTCTATCTATGTAATCTATGTAATCCATGTATAGCCAATCTACCCGTGTACATCCTTATCTACTTGTGTTTGTACATCATCTACCCCCATGTAAACATGCCCATCAACCCTCATGCAGTCATGTACATCATCCTTATCCCCAATCATGTGTTATGTAAACATCATCCACCATTGGCTTCCACCCTTTTCCCCTATCATGTACATCGTCCTTACCCCCTACCTGTGTTATGTAAACATATCCCATCATCTGTAATGTATTACCATTGGCTTCTATCATTGTTATCATAACTGTCGGTTTCCAATCAGCGCTTGTTTATACTGGCTTCCAGCTTTCGTTAAGTCATTCCACTTGTTACTTTGTTATTGCTTTACCTGTACATATAAATATAGCTCTGTACCCCATTCTCAATCACCTGATGAAGGAGTAAGCATTAACTCCGAAACGTTGTGTTCTCATATAAAGAAGTTGATATCCATAAAATCTTCATTCTTATGCATTTCACTTCTAAATGCCCTTCAAAGACTCTTATAGGATAGGTTGCGATACGCAAGCGTTTCTACTAGACAGAACTGAGCCATATAATGGAGAACCAAAGGCGTTTAAATCGCCCTCGTCGACACCAGACAAGCGAGACATTTAATGTCTGGTGTGTCACATCAACTCAAGTTCCCGGCAGATGAAGGATATTTGTGGTTCCACATTTGCTTGTATCGGTCACGTTCGATCCAAGTCGCTGTGCGAACAAGTGTTCGGATTGGATAGAGAGAAAGGGAAATCATTCGTGTTTTGATTTTTGACGCTGGTCGATTTCACCAAAAGCAGGAAATATGGCCGTTTTTGAACAGAGGTTCGTAGGAAGATATGACATGTAACCTCTGTGGGAAGAGAATGAGTGTAATATAGTGCATTTGCTGATAATGTCCTAGCGAATCAAACAATATACTGATTTTTCATTACGCCTGCAGTGAACAAGCGCAAATACATGCACTACACTTTATGTGCCACAGTGCTGCAGTTTTGTGGTCTGACATGCCATTTTGACTCAGCTATCACAACAAGAGACTCAAGTATTCTCTCTGGCTGCATATACATGCACCGCGGCGGACAACCTGTTAAGCACGTGTTACCAGCGATACTGGCCTAATAAATCACATCAAATATTTACGTGCATTGGGTTTGACAGAGTGGGTTTGATCAGTGCTTCAGTATAAAAGTCATATCATGGCAACTCATAATAACTGAGAGTGAAGACCGAATGCTTTCCAACCTCAGACCACCAGGGTTGTGATTCTGACAACCCAGGTTTAACGTTTGTTGTTACGGGGTTTCCACACTCCCAGACTAGATTTTCATTGATATAAACCACAATTTGAGACTTATTCATAACGTATGTTTCTGAATGTTCTAAAGGAGGGAAAGGTGAGGGTTGATATGAAGGCATCGCCAGACATACTGGGTGCGTCCACTCTCACCTTTCATCCTTGTCCATTATCAATAAACTGATTGGCAAACTCAATAACGCCTGGAAATTCCATCCAGTCTAGACGCAATTTCCATTGCAGAGAGAATACAAGGGCCATTTATCATCGTTGTCAAATAATGTTGATCATGTCTGAACGGAAGCCCGAATGCGGTAAACATTTTGCTCTGCTTGACGGGTCTGATGGACACACGAGATATCAATACTTTGTTTGTCAGTGTCATAATATCACGAATATATTCTCAACACCATCATGTTCAACTGGCAAACAATGTGTTTTACTGGAATTCAATCCATAAATCGGATATTTGTGTTGGAGCGACAAATATCACTTATGCCAAATAATTGATCGTCGGTGGAATTTGCAAGGCTGGTGATCGCAACTCTGACGTATCTCGTTTCGGCAGGAAATGAGCGTTTTACCACTGTGCAACAATCCATTAAAAGAGGTCAAACGTTTGTATTGGAAATACATATCAACCTTGACTCACATGCATGGCACGTATCGTGATATATGTGTTCTGAATGTGGATTTCTGTCAATTTCTCATGATCCACAGTGTCATGCATGTGCGCATTGTTTGGACTCCGCACTAGAATCTTCTAGTGTTGATAGCAAACTCTGCATAACGGAAACTCTAGAGTTTATTGACCACTAATTAATACTGCCACAGTTCATATTGTTTTATGATTCAGAATATATTGATGGTGGGACACGAAGTATCTAATTTATGGGGCGTCAGTGTTTACTATCCATGGATGTCAGAGTATGTGAATTCGATCAAAAAAACGTCGTCAATTATTCTCAAGCCTTTATTACAAAATAAAAGCCGTTGTCTACATCTAGACGTTGGCATTACAGAAAGTTATAGCGTCAATGAGTCGATAGAAGCCGCCCTCAACACCAATACATCAACTTGGTACTTCAACCGAGACAGCTCTAACAGTGTTCACAATCACCAAACAACAGTGGCTGCAACAGGTTTACAGGACACACACTCCTCTTGACAGAATTGCAAATCGATGTTTTTCTTTCATTTGAAGGCCGTCTGTAGGTCTTACAGTTGAGTGTGTGTTGTATACAGTGCGGGTAAGTCTTATGGTTACACTGATGGCAAAAATCGTTTTTACCTACCAATGTTAAATATGTAACGTGTTTTTTATTCATAACACGAATTGCACATCAACCTGAAAGGAGATTATTCTAGATGGGTTAAAATACACCAACCTTGAGTTTGCAATGTCTTCCTAAAGGAACAAGCTATGATAAGGAACATGATGTCTACTGTCACTGCATTAGGTCCTCCACTCGTCTGTTTAGACTGTTTCCGTTGTCTTTTGGTTACACCGCTAAATTGGATACATTGTCTGGTGCGAGAACGAGGTGTTATTTCAGTAATTCAGACAGCACGCAATGGTTCGATGCCAGGTCAGGTCCCACCCAAACAAAATTCCTGTTACACTGTCTGACGCTTTTTACCACGAAGCTTTCCATGAAAAAGATTCGTTAAAAAAACTAGTTCGCCAGGAATCAGTATCATGTGGCTGAGTTGAACACCAATGTTGGGCTGACACTTTTACTCCAGGGTGGTTCAAAGAGTTACACGTATCTTATTACACGTGACAGTATATGAATTTTGTCTTAAATTCAGTGTTACTTCTGTTCTAATTACAGAAAACGTGCATAGATCTGACCCATGCCCTCCGTTCTGCCACACTGTGGAAGAGTGAAGGCGATTATAAATCCAATTCCATTTAGATGGAACTGCTAACCAGATGACATGCGTATTTAATCGACAAAAGTATAAAACTTGTCACAAGTGAGGACTGATTACACCTTGCATGTTGGCCCTTTCAGCAACTGCAACAGACCAACCTCTGGCAAAGTTGGCTGTAATTATTGCATTTTTAATGAATTAGATTTGTTGCATGGCTTATAAATACATAACTACTTTATGTTTGGAACTTTATATTTATAACTTCGATAGTGAATGGATGTATCCTCAAAGGGGGTACTGTAACGTCCGAAGTCAATTTAAACTTGACAGGCTTTTTAAACGCAGTATTTCCTAACAATTATTACAATAGCTAACAGCTGAAGGGGTGGTGTAAATCCAGCTAGGGTTCATGCAGGTAGCAAAGGTACTGTACGTCCCCATGGTCCCTTGTATGGTGATCTACCTTCAGTAGTTGGTGATCTATAGCCAGTTTGTATACTGCATTGTCAGAAAAGTGCTATTAGTGTAGAACTGTTTCTCACGGAAACCCAGGACTTTGGTGAGGTCTCTCAGTGGTCATGCGAAACACTCGCTATTACTACAACCAAAAATGACGGCATGACAAAGTACAAATGTTTGGACGAAAACTTACTATTTGTGCATACCTTGTTAATCGAAAGAATCACATGTGAAATGTTTGCAACGGATTTACCGATAAAGTTGTCAGTTTGATTTGGAAATACACACTTTATTGCTGTGCTGAATAACCACGCTGACTGGAATGACGACATGGTGACAAACTGAGACTTCAGTTCAGGAAGACAGCCACCAGTTTGCAGCACAGATCGCTGAAATCTGGCGTCTCTCTGAGAATGTAAATGTGAGTCCTGCTGAGATTCCATTCCGTGGCGTGGCGTGGCGTGACGCTAATCTAAATGACCAGAACTACAAATGGCAACTAACGTCAGATCTTAAACTCAACCTTGTTGGTGCTGTCCGATAGCTACTTCTTTACCTATCAAGTAATGTTCGAGTTGAGCGGGATGGCAAAACTACCGCTCAATGTGTAGAACTGAAAACGACAGCGTGTTTGATTGTATGTCGAAATACTGTGCAATACAGTTAAACGAACATTGCCTTGGAATAATAGGAACGTTCATTTGCTAAGTATATTATGTGTAGATAAAATATATTTTTCTGTTATGATGCAACATTACAGTGCATAGCTTTGTGCAACTGCCAGGTCAGAGTCTCTAAGTGGTATCTGCTGATGCCCTAATGTTCTCAGAGTTAGAATAACACATTAAAAGGTAGTACAAATATGTTTTTTAAACAAATGCATGTGTTACCCTGAAACAGATGATTCTGTTTTTGGGTTTTTTGGGGTTTTTTTCTTTCTTTTGGTGATATGTACCTGTGAGTCTGACAATAGCTGTATGCAATAAAGAGAACTAAACAGTATCTACAAAATTTGGTCAATTTCCTGACATCCACTTCGGTGGGGGCGTGCACAATGAACCATCTGGGCCACTTCCCAGTCTTCCCCATCAAGAGACGCACGGTCAGAAAGTCAAATATAGTAGGATGTATTCATGGTGGTCTCAGTTCCCAATTAGGAACTGTCTGTGGTCATGAATCCCGGCGTAGGTCATATAGTCATGTGTCTGTCTACTGGCCGCGACATTTTCCATTATCTCTGCCAGATGTCGTGCTCCATGTTGACTAGGAGAACGGATTTGCTGCAGCTCATTGCCACAACATGACATTATGGCGTTGTTGTCATACATAATTCGGGCCACGTTGCTGAAACTTCGTTTTAGAAGTAATATCTACATTCACCATTGTTTAAGATCACAGATATCACAAAACTTACGTGTAGACATAAGAGCATAACTTGAAGCATGAGTAGGGGACCACTGGTGTTGACATGTTGACTGGGTTAACCTCTTTCACCATGACGACAAGATCAGATGGTCCGTGGTTCGAATATAGACTCGGATATTTCCGGAATCCATTTGATCCACTTGAATTGAATTGGATCCACTTGACTATCAGCTGTTGTGTACGAAATGTCATTGCACATATTACCACAAACCACTGCTTCATGATCCAAAATGCATTCCGTTGTGCAACATGCTTACATCTACCAACATTCAATTATATACGTAAACATATTTCCTAATTTGCACTCTTGTTTATTTAAAACAATTATCACGGACCAGCTTGTCAAAAGACAAAGCCAGCATATATCAAGTGGGCACTTTTAGTCGGCGAACACCATTCTTCGACTGACGTCGACAAAACTTCGCAGGCTACCCCTGGCCTGTGCATGTTCATGCTATATGGGAATGATAATAGCTCTCTGTCATACAAACACACGGAACTGTATTATGATGCACATTAACCCATACAGGGTCCTAATCTCTTGTTCTGAAGAATGCTACTGCTGATGGGTCACGGAAGACGTGTGTTGATGTGCATCTGCACTACAAATAGTGAGCATATGCTTTCTCTTTCCCATACGTATGCTTTCGTAATCTGAAGTGAGTGAAGCTCAAATGAATTACATTTTTTAAAACAACAACAAAAAAATAATTAATTTCGATTGCCTGCGTATATCAGGAATTGTTTGTAATGAATGACGATATTAAACAGGAACCAGGTGGTAGTTCTATCATTTTGAAATGCTTCCCTGTAATTGAAAGGCAAGATTCTATGGTTGGTGGTATCAATTACGTCATGTCCAATCACAAAGGGATCCCGCCAAATCCTTGTAAAGTCCGTTTGTGTCATTCAGCCTCTTAAGGAGAATCCCAGGATGTTCATTAAATTAGAGAAAGAACTTGAAACTTATTTCTACTTTGAATGAAAAATCCATGCACTTGATTGTTATCGAAAATACAGCACCCGAAAGTGGTGCATAGTTTTCTCCTGGAACTCCGTAAAGTAAGCTAGTGAGTGAGTGAATGAGTGACGAGAACAAGTAACAATTGTAGATTAAGAAAGTTAGAAGCCAAAACACTGTTGACGAAGAACAGGAAAACCACTAGTATATCACAGATATCCATTTTAGACTAGCAATTAAATCTAAAACAGTTTAACTATAGAGGAGAATACAATATAAAAATTGTAGATTGCCAACAACTGCAGGTCGATCACCAAACTAGGGACCATAGGGACTTACATTACTTTTGCTACCTGCATGGGCCCTAGGTGGATTTACACCATGCCCTCTGCTATTGGTTTTGATGCAGAGAATTAGCCATACATTAAAATAACAAAAATGCTACGATTGGAAACCTGGAAAACTTAAACTGACATCAGATGTGTTGGGGCTTATGTTCCCTGTCAGGAGGACAATAATTGTGCAGTACTTTGACCCCATTTGAGGGTACAGCCCCCAACAATTTGAGTTACCAGTTTAAACTTCCAATCGTCTATTTACATATCAGTTAACTGATCTAATTCTTTTAAAATCTAATGATTGAATGAGAACTAGTATTGTTAAAAAGAATCTTCATAGATCATGATTTGAAACAGTTGTCCCTTGTGAGGGAATACGCAACACAGTCAGAGAACTAAGGTAAGGCGCTTTTGAAAACGGGTTAATTATTTTTACCTCAGGAAACCTCAAATGACTTACCAAGCAGATAAAAGATCATGTTCTTTATTGATGCAAACATATAAAGAATATAAGAAAACAAATGATCGTTTGTTCAACAATATCTATTGCGAATACATAAACCCGTGAAGATCCAGTTTAGAATTGGTGTTAGTAACTCATGTTTCTCGCAGCGGCGACTGAAGAGATAGTGTAGTCAAACTGGCCTGACTTGGCTGACACTTGTCATGATATCCACTTGTGTACACCAACTCCCATCCAGTAAAACAGTAAATTAATACCAGACATGTTTGGAAAATGCGTTTAGGGAGTGACTTGATACTGGTTGATATTTTAGATTAAAGGTCAGGCATTATCAATCATTCATACCACCACGACATAATATGGCATATGAGTAACTACAATGCATCATAACCAAATCATAATGATTACTCGTAAAATGTCGAAACACAGAAGAAATCTATAGTAGAGACACTTCTGAGAAACCTTCATGACCCAACTAGCAGGCAGACAAGGTGACAGCGTTCGTGTGACGTATGAGCAGTGCATGACAGGGACCGTCTCAAAGAGTCCTCGATTTCGAGAACACAGTCTTCAGACTTTTGCAATAGCTCTGGGGTAATTCTCGCAAAAGAAGCAAACGCATACCTTTTAACGGCTGAAAGCGTGAATGTGGTTATATTGCTAGCCAAAAAATGTAGCTGACGGTGCCGTATTGGTATACGCCGAACTATGTGGCCTTGTTTTGCAGGTAGTTCGTCAGTGATGTACTGGACCGACTTTTTCTGCTGCCGTATTTTTCTCTTGACCTGAGGTTTTGTTTCTGATTGCCTGTAACGCACGTTACTGGAAGTGAAAAGATCCTGCAACTGAGTTCTAAGATTGCTCGTGGTGGGTGTGATGATACCAGGGACACGCAGGATATGGTAACTGACCTTATCCAAAATGATAACGCTTGGTTCATCCAGTTGAGGTAAAATCTGATGTTCGAACCAAACAACAACAAAAGAAGTACCTGCCCTTTCGTTTAGCTATGGTAATCAGCATCAGATTTCTCAGCCTCCAAAACAAAGTCACAACACCCAACCAGCCCATTGGTACGGATACCAGCATGCAAGATGATCAGGCGTCTACCTTTGCCTGATGGTAACACTGATGCCTTAGACCGTTCTTCAGGAAGCCTCATTCGATCGTTTCCATGATTCGTATTACACCAGGTTACATCAAGGTGTATAATTTGAAACCCCAAATCGTGGTATTCTTCAAAGGCTCTGAGAAAAGCAGGATTGAATCCTTTTCTCTAAACACAGTTCCTTCATCTCCCTATTTGGTATACTCCATTCCTTCCAGTGTTACAATAAGTGTTGTTTTCGGGACATTTGTTGCATCTTTGATCTCACCTTGTATTTTAGCACACGTCAGTGGGATTTTGCGGCCATACAGTTCATAAACTGCACCGCGTATGACACCCTCATCAAAGCTATCCAGTTTGTTTTTCCTACCTGTTTGTCTTGTGTCAAATTCAGCATATTACTATTAAAGCCAAGCAGTAGTTTCCAAGCATTTCCGCCATTATTTCAGAATGTCTGGTCAAGACTGGATAACTGACAGACCGCCAACCTACTGATGCAATATTACTGCGTTCAACATTAAACAACAAAGAAATAAAACCAACAAACAAACCCAATAAAAATTGAACTGTCTCAGTCTTGGATATCTGAGGTACCCTCATAACTATCAAAGCAAAATATACAAGAAACAAAACGTATGAACCATTATGCACACAAGAAGATGCATATACCAAAGTGTATAAATAACTTGCCCACGTTTTGTTTTATCTATGGCTATAAAAACTTACGATGTTCACTTACTTTTTGTTTGTAGTAAAGATGAGGATAACATTGATAACACGTTGATATCTTCATGTGCGACACAGCCGAAAGGCCGCATTGACAATGCCGAGTACACTTATGCACGGTATGCGGGGCACAAGTGGACTGATTGATCGGTATATTTACTTTGTGTCTTAACAAATAAAGCACAAACCCCACAATTTATTAATTTGTTATGTGACTAGAAATTGAGGTACTCTGCAAACAGACTGAGCTAATGGTGTTCTTGAAAACGTGACAGACATATTTTTAACTTGCAACAAATTACAATAATTTCAAGTTACCCTCATTTGTGGCTCCTGATTTGTCAAAGAAAGCATTACATTGATTTCATCTGTTGTGCCGTTCTTACAGGATACTTAGTTAAGAAAATAAATTGGCATTTTTCACGAAGTCGTCTGTTCAAGACTAAAGAACGCACAACTTACCATTGTGCCCACAAAAAGAGAAAGCAGACGGAAAACTTCATGCTTAAAATTGCAAAAATAATACCCTTCTTTAACAAAATATCAAACAGACAACGAAGTGCCTTTAATGTATAATTGCAAAATGTTTTGCATAAAAGGACAGATAATGTAGAGGCTCAGTGTAGTTTCCAAATTGGCCCCCAGAGTATTGTATATTTCCGGCCACTGTCTAACCAGTTGTTTCCGTTTACAGTAAATCCCCAATCTATCACTAATGAGACAGTCACTTAGTAGGTCTAACATGACCCTGCATGGGCACCATATCTGACATACGTACTTAAACACGTTCTTTAACATTACACGTGCAAAGTTCCATGTCCAGTTATCGTCAACCCAACATAATAGAACAATATTTTAGACCAAGGTTTAGAAGATATTCGAGATATGACGTTTCATTTTGCTTGGGTAGATACATGTACTCAACGCGTCCAGACTAATATTTTCTGGGACCTAAGATGACACAGATTAATTATCGAGATAACAAAGAGGTTCGCCGCCTGTGTCTATGTTCCAGGCATGGAGCATTACAAACTACCACTGTTGGGAGACCAACGTTGTAACTGTCAAGTAGCACGAAGCTGCCATTTCTATGTTATGAATCAGTAATCACATCAGAAGATTTGACGAGTTTTCTCATCATTTACATAGATTTCGTATGCACAATAGAAACACTATGCTAAATGGAGGAATTCCATACTGGAGTTGATATTTGTTATGATATAATCCCGGATGACAACATTATTGTGCACATGTGCAGAAGCATGTATGGCAAAGGAAGCACCTTGGTTCATTCAGAGACCATTAATGAACCTTTCTTTAACTACAATTCAAATATGTCGTTGCTAAAGATTCAATATTGGATTTATAAAAAACATATGCATTTACGATATTATATATGCATTTGATGTCATTTACCTGTCCCCAGTAAACGGAAACGGTTCATATCCATCAAAAACTGAGCCTGAGGCAATACTGATTCCCTGGAAATATCATATCAGAAGCGGACTGAAGATTTTCAATGAGGCTAATAGCATTCATTCAATGGGTGACCACGGATTTCTGAAGAACTATTCATCCTTATGGATCCCTATCAAACTTATTTTTAAGCTGGGTCAATTGATATGTATTATCCATCAATCATATGGTCGCTGGATTTATTTAATGGGCACTCCAAGATTTATTGTAACCAGAGATGATAACCTCCGATTTTCTGTTTGTTTATCAAGAAACACAAATATTTCTAAATGATGATTAACAGCCGATGGGATCAATGTAATATTAACGCCCGATTTCACGTAACGTTTATAGATTGCTTGATGTGATATGATAGATGTGATGAAGGAGGACAATATATTCCACTGCCGTTTGATAACAGATTTGCTGTGTGTAAACAATTGAGTTCGTGCATTTACGTTTGTCTGAGCAATGAACTTCAGATAATTTTAGTAGAGAGTCTAGGTCAAGGTAGACTCAGATGTTGTGTGTGGGTGAGTTTAGTTTTACGCCGCACTCAGCAATAATACAGCTACATGGCGGTAGTCTGTAAATTATCGAGTCTGGACCAGAAATCCAGTGACCAACAACATGAGCATCGATCTGCGCAATTGGGAACCGATGACTTGTCTCAACCAAGTCAGCGAGCCTGACCACCCGATCCCGTTAGTCGCCTCTTATGATAAGCATAGCCGCCTTTCATGGTAAGCATGGGTTGCTGAAGGCCTATTCTACCCCGGGAACTTCACGGGTCAACACAAGTAGCTGAGAGATGATTTTTTTGTGTGTTAAAGTAGCTGAAGTTTGAAAATCTGTCATTATGCATGCATCCAGAGTGCAGCGACTGACCCAAGAAGATAAAAAACCCTTTATGTCCTAATTTGGGTCCTTCAAAATGAGACCTCTAAAATTTGTCCGATCACTTGAAAAGATTCGTGCGATGACGGTAAGGGTCATTGATCATCTGTAGCTGCACAGACTCTACCCATACCCTCAATAATGACAATACGAACGGGATAAACAAACGTTAATCAATGTATTGTAATCCATTGGACATTTTACTGATTCCACACCTTCGACATACTTTCTTTGAGGTCACTGTGAAATTCGGATACCCTTTCATTTAACCTGTCTCGCAAAATTAATATTAGTTTTTACCAAATTACTTCTGTTCTGGAACACGTCTTCGCAATGCACACTTTGTTACTTGTGACCTGATCTAACTAGGTGTTTAAGAAGGAGATCCATCAACTGTGTTTTCATAACGAGATAACGCCAATATTTCCCGCAACAACGACGAGTACATAGATCATGAGTCTAACATAATCAGACACCTCTGGTACGTATGACTGACAGTGCCTACTTAAATATACAAAAGAACCAGGATTAGTTTAAACTTTAAAGGCAAAAAAAACCCAGCTTTCCAACAAGAATATAAATCGTCATTCGCATTGTCAAATGAATATGATACACATCAATTTGATTTTTGACTCAGTCCAATGCAATAACGCCCAAGACTAAAGCACGTATAATGTCCCCAAAGCGTTGTCAAACGTTAAAGTACAGATCATTGGAGACTGGACTCTTCAAACGGCATCCAATAAACTTCCTTGCTGAACTGCATATTCTCACGATTTCTGCCTCCCGCACCATCAGGACAGCATTACTGTCTCTACTTCTGGCAGAGTTGGTGCTGTCTGTGTGTTTGAGTCATTGTAATCACTTCTGTAATGGTTCCATGGCCTCTAAGAACGTGAATTACTTGATATTTTTATGGAGCATGTATCTATAAAATATATATGAGCGCAGTTATCTATGAATCAGTCAGCTCCCTCTATATTTTGCTACTTGCGTAGCAATAGTTTCCTCTGAACAGTTTTTGCCTCTATTATGATGAGATTTTTATTCAAAATATGTACAGCTATTTCCCATATGGAAGAAATGGATTAACAACGGAATAAGTAGAAGTGTTCAGACATTTAAGCGTTCTAAGCAAGTTGATAAGTGCAAACGTTGGTTATTCTGCATGTATCGAGAAGAGCATATGTTCTGATAATGTTTGTCCTCTTGGACTGACTTTTGTGCTGCTGGACTTTTCCCATGAACTGGGGCTTTGTTTCTGATTGCCTGTAACGCACGTTACTGGAAGTGAGAAAATCCTGCAAATGAATCCTAAGGTTGCTCAAGGTAGGTGTGATGATACCAGGGACACACAGGTTATGGTAATGTCCCTATCCAAAATGATAATGCTTGGTTCGTCCAGCTGCGGTAAAATCTGAACCGATCAAAAATACCTGCCAATTCAAAGGTAGTAACCATCAGATTTCTCAGCCTCCAGAACAAAGTCACAACACCCAACCAGCCCATTGGTACGGACACCAGCATGCAAGATAATCAGGCTTCTACCTTTGCCTGACGGTAACATTGTTTTAGTGATTTATATTACACCAGGTTACATCAAGATATATAATTTGAAACCCGAAATTGCAGTATTCTTCAAGTGTTCTGAGAAAAGTTGATTGCATGGAAAAATGAGTATATTTTGTAAACACAGCTCTGTCATCTCAGCTTTCGATCGATCTGGACCCCATTCCTACCAGACCTACGAGAAGTGTTTTTAGACGTTTATTGTATCTTTGATCGCATCTTGTATCGTTGGTGGGATTTTGCGTTGATACAGTTTATAGAATGCACAGCGTATGACACCTTTATAAAAATATCCAGTTCGTCTTTCCTACCTAGTTTTGATTTCAGACCGCTGAGGTTATTTATTTGTTTACAACTTTGTTCACTTGATTACGGGCTTCCCACATGCAATAGTAAACCGTGTCATGCCTGATGACAGTTTTTCCCCTCAGTATCTCGTGTGTGAAATACTGGTATAAATTTGCATGTTGGGGAGGAATGTATATATATTCACAATAAAAAATACAATTAGGGTGAAAAATCACCATTGAGACAACACATTATTAAAACAGGCTATATAGATCACCAGCAACTGAAGGTAGATCACCATACTAGGGGCCATGGGGACTTACAGTACTTCTGCTACCTGCATGGTACCTAGCTGGATTTACACCATCCCCTCAGCCGCTGGTGATTGTATGCAAGATTAGCCACAAATTGAAATGACAGAAATTTTTAGACTTACGTACCTTCTCAGGAGGACAATAATTTTACGGTACTTCAACTTCCTTCGAGGATACGGCCGCTAACAATCTCAGTTACTAATTCAACTTTCAATCATAAAATACGTTTGTATGTACAAGTCAGACAACAAATCTAATTCTCACTCACTCACTCATTGTAACAGTTTTGTCCTCCCATTCAAAGTCAATTTAACTCTACCATACCTTTAATCGTAGTATATTTTTGTTTGTTTGTTTGTTTTTAATAGGCACCCGTGGCGAGCCACCTCGAGCCTCGTGGTGGGTGCTGGGTAACGCTAAGTGCTCGCCAACACCCCCCCCCCCCCCCCCCCCGTGTGGATCCGGGGGCATATTTGGTCCACCAACCCGTTGGCCGTGGGTTGCGGCCCTGTGTCGGTGGAGGACGGGAGTCTGGGGGTTGAGGGCACTGGGGGCCTGTGACCGCGTTCCCTTTGCTCAACACACCCCTTCGACCCTTACTTCACCTAGACGGGAGGTTGAATGGGCCCGGTTCAACCAATCGGCTGGTCATGCCAAGCCCTGTGCATAGATTATAAATTTATTTATCATTGCACAAGTGTGATTTGGAACTGATTTTGATTGATTTTGGTCTTGGCTTTAATGTCTAAAACATGTTTGATGTTGAATTATGTTGCTTTGAACTTTGCCTAGAGTCTTATGCCAGAAGGCAATGGCTCATGGGCCAATCTGGTAGACTAATTATTTCTATTTCTTCTACTGGAGTATATCATCCGGGTATCCTTGGTGCTGCAAGCTGGAGGCCCGCTTGCTTTAGCATCGTCCTTGTGATACTCCGTGGTGGGTGGGGAGCTCGGATGGTGAAATCTACATAACTAACCATGGCTTACGAAACCCCCACTAAGAAGAGCAAACGTCCTCTCGAAAATGATCCCGTTGACGACCTCAGACCGTCCAAACAAATTGATTATTGGCCACGTTTCCTTGTCATTGAGACCAAAGATAACACACCTTTGAAGCTGAACCCGTTTGCTGTGTCTAAAGGTGTCCAAGGCATTGCTGGCGAAGTAAAGAACATTCGACGATTACGTTCTGGTGCGCTGTTGATTGAGTGTGCCAGAAAGCAACAATCAACCAACCTTTTGAATATTGACACTTTTGTTGGTACTCCGGCTACTGTCACGGCCCACAAAACACTCAACACCAGTAAAGGAATAGTGCGAGATCGTGATCGATTGCTGGCAGACATGTCTGACCTAGATATCGTTTCCGAGATGAGAGATCAGGGTGTACTATATGTCAAACGTTTCTCAACCCGTAAAAACAACACAACCATAAAAACCAACACATATCTGTTTTCCTTCTCATCGCCTACTGCTCCAAAGTCACTTAAGGCAGGGTACTGTAATCTCAATGTTGATACATACATTCCGAATCCGCTGAGGTGCTTCAAGTGCCAAAAATTCGGCCATGGTGTACATACGTGCACATTGTCTGTTGTGTGTGCTCACTGTAGTGAAAAAACACACACAACAGAAGATTGTGACAGCCATGTTAAAAAGTGCACAAACTGCGCAGGGGATCACCCATCTTTCTCTAAAGAATGTCCTGTGTGGAAACAACAAATGGCCATTAACAGAATAAAGTTTACACAAAACATCAGTTTTGCAGTTGCAAAGAAAATGGTCCAGAGCTCAGTACAAACGGAAAGCTATGCTTCCGTTGCCAGACCAAACCCAGACGCAACATCCACAATTATGAAACTATCTGCAAGCTGTCAGACAAACTTGACTTGGGTGAACACGGATTCCCCTCATGCTCAACCTTTGTCACCTGCCATATCTACTCAAACTGCAGAATCACTTCCTGGTACATCTCAGATTCAATCAGCAACATCCCCTGATCATAACATATCTTCTCAGTCATCAACAAGGTCTCAACCCAGTAAAACAAAAACTAAGAAGCCTGATTCTTTGAAAAAGCTAAGTGGCAGAGCCCTAAACGGTTCAGAGAATAAAATCCAAATTTACAACAAATATGGATCACTCGAAGACATGGACGTGTCTGAAAACGGCCGCTCTAGGGCACACAGCCTGTCGCCCACCAAAAAAGTGTGGGGTAGATCCCCAATAAATCCCCCCAAAAGATAGGTTATCAGAATAATATTATTCAGTGGAATTGCAGAGGACTAAGGACTAATTTTAATGAATTGCAGCTTTTAATCCAGGATTTTACACCGTCAGCAATGTGTCTACAGGAAACATATTTAAAACACACTGATACTCTCGACCTCCGTCATTTCAAAGCATACCATTATTTTTCACCTCCAGGTGATAGGGCAAGTGGAGGATCATCAATCTTGGTACGGCAAAATGTTATACATAGTTCAATAGCGCTTAAAACAAATCTCCAAGCTGTAGCTGTGCGACTTACATTACACGTTGCATTTACGCTTTGTTCATTGTATATTCCACCTTCATCCGCTGTCCAGTTAACTGATCTACAAGCTCTTTACAGTGAACTTCCTAAACCCTGTATAATCATGGGCGATTTCAATGGCCATAACCCACTCTGGGGTGGTCCTACTACGAACACCAAAGGTAAATTACTTGAGGATTTTCTTTCAAATAATGATCTCTGTATTTACAATGACGGATCACATACATATTTACATCCTGGCACAGGGACATATTCAGCTCTTGATTTATCAGTTACTGACTCTAATCTCTTAAATGAATTTGAATGGTCGGTTCACGATGACTTGTGTGGGAGCGACCATTTCCCTACAATACTAAAACCTGTGAGCCCCTCTGATGTACCTCCATCATCACGATGGAATTTTAAAACGGCCAACTGGGCTCTATATGAATCTCTCTGTACTGGCAAACTTAATCCCGAACGTTTTATTACTGCTCCTGATGCTATTAAATGTTTTTCAGATGTACTTATTGACATTGCTGATGAGTGTATCCCAAAGTCTTCTGCAGTTCCACATATTCGAAAACCATGGTTTAACGATGAATGCAAACAGGCTAGAAAGGCAAGGAAAAAAGCAGAACATTATTTCCGTCGCCACCCTATGGTGCATAATTTAAATAGATTTAAAATATTAAATGCTAAAGCACGGCGTACCTTTAAACAGAATAAACGCCAATCTTGGCAAAATTATGTATCTAAAATAAATTCTCGGACACCAATGTCCAAGGTATGGAACATGGTCCAGAAAATTAAAGGTAAAGGTACTAAATCTACTGTCCATCATCTTAAACATGGAGATCAATTGCTTACTGATAAATCAGATATTGCTAATAAACTAGGTGAAACCCTTGCTAAACACTCTTCCTCTTCCAATTATGTACCAAAATTCCAGCAATATCAAAAACAAGAAGAACAGAAAACTATTAATTTCAATTCTGATAATGGGGAAGATTATAATGAAACTTTTTCTATTCATGAACTCCATACTGCTCTTGATCAAGCTCATGACACTGCTACTGGAGCTGATAACATACATTATCAACTCCTGAAGCACTTACCAGAATCCTGCCTAGAAACTCTTCTCAATATTTTTGATGATATTTGGACATCGGGTAACTTTCCTCTGTCATGACGTGACGCCATAGTAGTACCAATACCTAAACCTGGACGTGATCATACGGATCCATCCAATTATCGACCTATTTCACTAACTAGCTGTGCTTGCAAGACCATGGAACGCATGATAAATAATCGACTTGTTTGGTACTTGGAAACAAATAATCTTCTCACAGACATACAGTGTGGTTTCCGTAAAAACAGAAGTACTGTCGATCCCTTAGTGCGTTTAGAATCATTTGTTAAAAACGCACTAATTAATAAACAACATGCTGTGTCTATCGTTTTTGATCTCGAAAAAGCATATGACACAACCTGGAAATATGGTATTTTACGAGACGTACATGACTTCGGCTTGCGAGGTCGTTTACCTCAATTTATAGCCAACTTTTTAAATGACAGACAGTTTCAAGTTCGAATGGGTTCTACCCTGTCTGATCATTACAATCAGGATCAGGGTGTTCCACAAGGCAGTATTCTGTCTGTCACACTTTTTAGCATCAAGATAAATAGTTTATCAAAAGTTTTAAACGACTCAATTGATGGATCGTTATTTGTGGATGATTTTAATATTTCTTGTCGTGGTAAAAATATGCATACCACTGAACGGCAACTGCAGCTTTGTTTAAACAAAATAAATAAATGGTGTCTTGAAAACGGCTTTAAATTTTCTAAATCGAAAACTAACTGTATACATTTTTGCAGAAAATATAAGCCACATAAGGACCCTGAACTATCTCTAGATGGCACTCCCATCAAAGTTGTAAAGGAGGCCAAGTTCTTGGGCCTAGTCTTTGACTCCCACTTAACATTTCTGCCTCATATTAAATCTCTTAAAACTAAATGCCTGAAGGCTCTTGACTTGTTGAAAGTTGTTTCCAACTCAAAGTGGGGAGGGGATCAGGCTACCCTCTTACACCTATATCGATCACTGGTCCGTTCGAAACTCGATTATGGCTCCATCGTCTATGGTGGAGCCTGCAAAAGCAACCTTAAACATCTTGATTCTGTCCACCATCAAGGTCTAAGACTTTGTCTTGGGTCTTTCAGAACATCACCTATTGATAGTCTTTACGTTGAGGCCGATGAACCATCTCTTACTCAACGTCGTATAAAATTGTCTTTACAATACATAACTAAATTATATTCTAACGAATCTAACCCTGCCTATAACTGTGTGTTCAATCCGCTTTATGAGGATTTGTATAACAAAAAGTCGTCTCTTGTCCCCCCTCTTGGGCACAGAATTAAACCATTTATTTCTTCTGCCGGCATTGAGCTGGAAAGCATATCGCCTTCCCGTCTTCTTTCTTCTCCTCCTTGGCAATTGGTTAGGCCACAAGTTGACCTAACCTTAACATCATTTAAATCAAAATCAGAAACAAATGACTTACAATATAAACAAGAATATCATCAATTAAAACATCAATATAGCAATTACAAACCCTTATTTACAGATGGATCCAAGGACGGTGGCGCAGTGGCTTGTGCCACTGTCACTGGATCCAGAACAATATCTTCTAGATTACCAGATAATAGTTCTATTTTTACAGCAGAAGCTAACGCCATATTAACAGCTCTTAAATATATTCAAAGACACCCGAAACGTAAACAGTATATAATCTATTCAGACTCTCTTTCTTGCCTTCAGGCTATCAAAAATCTTTCTTGTAAACATCCACTTTTAATTGAAATTATTGAACTGTATAATAATCTTGCTACTGGCCAATACGACATCGTCTTCTGTTGGTTACCCAGCCATGTAGGCATTTCTGGTAACGCAATGGCCGATCTTGCTGCCAAGGCGGCACTCAACAAATCTGTGACACCACTTTTTATTCCCTACACTGATTATAAAGCTACCATTAGATCTTATATCCGTGATCTGATGCAGAAGAAGTGGGACACCCAAGTTAATATAAATAAATTACATGAGATAAAACCTTACACTGGTTATACCCACTTGGGTTGTCAGTCCAGATTTGAAGAGGTCATACTACGACGATGTCGTATTGGCCACACTAGATATACTCATGCATACCTGTTAAAAGGTGAGGATCCTCCATTTTGTATCCCTTGTGATGAGAGAGTCACGGTCAAGCATATTCTGCTTGACTGTGTCGAATTCTCCATCACAAGGGATATGCATTTTGCAGTTAAAACGATGAAGGATCTTTTTACCAGCGTTAGTTTTCATTTAATTATTGGTTTTTTAAAAGACATTGATTTTTTTATTGAATTGTGAGCAATATGTTTCTGTAAAAAGATGTATTTTAATAATTGGTAGTTTGGATTCCCTAGTATGGTGATCTACCTTCTGTTGCTGGCGATCTATAGCCTGTTTTTATATTGTATTGTCTGAATATTGATATTAGTTTTAACTTTCCAAGCTAGTTTTAATTCAAATTGTGATACTGTAGTTGTTTTACTGTCCTTTGTCGACAGGTTTTATAACACACATATATTCCTTTTCAGTGGTTTGTTCCCGTCACGATATGGCTGAAATATTGCCGATGTGACGTTAAATATTAACTCACTCACTCACTCACTTGTTTTTAATATTGGCTTAAAGTCACCTAAATCGCTATCAGCTGAATGGGTGGTGTAAATCCAGCTAGGGTCCAGGCAGGTAACTAAAGTACTGTACGTTCCCTGGAATGGTGATCTACCTTCAATTGTTGGCGATCTATAGCCTCTGTTCTATATTGTATTGTCTTCTTTAACTACAATGTTTTAGTTTTTCATGCCAGTTTTATGTTCATATCTGTGAAATTGTAGTGTTCTTACTGTGCATCGTTCGACAAGTTTACACTTCAACAGTCTTTTCGTGTTTATTATATGAATTGTTTACTTAACGGTATTGCCGATGTGACGTTAAATATGAACTCACTCACTCACTCACCTTTAATGGATAATTGCAAAATGATTTCCATAAAAACAACGCAGACGGCATGGAGGTTAACTCACCTAATTGGAATCCTGAGTATCCCAAAATTCCGTCTAGTGTGTTTCCGCCTGAAGTATCCCCAATCTGTCACTAATTTGACAATCAACTGGTATGTCTAAAATGGCACTGCATAAACACCATATCTCACAAGTGTACAATAACATGTCCTTTAATATGATAATTGCTCCGCTCCTAGTCCAGTCATTGACACCAGTGGTGTATGTCAACCCGACACAATGGCACAATATTTCGTAATCATCGACCACCGCTTAGGAGACATTCTGTTCCCACGAGATGTGACGTTTGATTTTCGGATGGGTAGATATACGTCATTATCGCGTCCAGACCTACATTGTCTGAGAGCTGAGATTGCACAGAAATCTGAGCCCAAAGTGACAAGACGTCTAGCATCACATATTTGGACCTGAGCATGTCACGAGTAATGTACATTTGAGTCCCGAAACAGTGGATGTAAATTTAAGTTTTCCAGGTTTTTAATCGTAGTATTTTTGACACTTTAATGTATGGCTACGCATAACAGCCCATGGCTTAGACGATGGTGAAAATCCAGCTAGGGTCCATGTAGATAGCAAAAGTAATATAAGTCCCCATGGTCCCTAGTGTGATGATCTGTCTTCAGTTGTTGGCAATCTACAGCCCATTTATATATTTCATCGTCCTCTATAGTTGAACTGTTTTAGATCTAATTACAAGTTTTACATTCTCTGTGGTGTTCTAGTTGGTGTTACTGTCCTTCGTTGACAGATTATTATAACGTGCCATTTATTAATATGTATGTTTGTCTTTAATCGCTCTCGTCAGGATATGGTTGTAGTATTGCCGATGTAACCATAAATTTTAACTCACTCCAATGCATTTACATTGTTCATGTAACAGTGGTACAAGAATAATCGAGATTACAGACATATCCGCCGCTTGTGTCTATGATCCAGGCAAGACCCTCTTTTGGGAGGCAGACAAGCGACTTCGGACCAACGTTGTCTTCAAGCAGCACTTACGTATTTTCTATCTACGTATTTCCATCTCTATTTTCGGAATTAGTGATCTGTTTGAACGATTTGGAGAATGTTACCATCACGTATATCGCACTGGTATGCAGAAAAGAAACATCATGTTTAGTAGATGAATTACGTATATGAGTTGATATAATGGCGGTGGGTGAGATGGTTAAACCACCAGGCTAGTGATCCAGCGAGATTGAGGTGTCGAGATCGACCCACCTGTGACCAGGTGTACACAACCCTGTGCACTTAAAAGAACCCACGAAATCCTTTGGTATATGACCAGATGGTGGTCACATGAATACGTGCATGCACATACTTGCGGGTACAGCAACGTGGAGTAAACTTGGACAAAGTACTGTGTCTATGTGTCCCAGTCCACCCAGCTGTGAATTGGGTACCTCGTTATAATGAGAGTGCTACAAGAAAAACTCGGTGTGCCTAGTGGCAGCAAGAGTTGTATACACCCTAAACAGTTGAGATTGGTAATACGGTGTGACGTTGAGACTGACATCCAATGATCGAGGGACCATATATCAGCGCCTGGAGCAAGCACTAGGTGCATGGATATGTGCGCTATATAAATACCCTGTAATAAAAAGACAACATTATTCTGCACATGTACAGAAGCATAAGTGGCAAAGCATAACACGTGCTTTATTCAGCGACCTTTAATTAACCTTTCAGTGACTACAACGCAAATATTACCTTGCTAAAGATTCCTCGTTGGGTTTATCAGGAACATGTATTTACAATACTATATGCACTTGATGCCATTTGCCATTTCCCAGAGACCGAAATAGCTACAGTTAGAAAGAGTTTCTGTCCATCAACCGCCGGATTTCAGGTGAAAAACTGAACCTGAGTCAATATTGATTTCCCGGAAATGTCATATCAGAAGCATACTAAAGATTTTCAATGAAACTAATAGCATTCACTCAGTGGGTGACCACGGATTTCTGAAGAACTATTCTTCCTTAAGGATTCCTATCAAACGTGTTTTAAGCTGGGTCAATCTCCTGCAGGTCTAAGCCTTGATTGATATATATTATCCCATCACTCACACGGTTATATTCAGTCGGAAGTCCAAGACTTATTGTAGCCAGAGGTGACAGCCCCCGATTTTCCGGGGTTTTTTAAAGATGAAACTCAAATACTTTAAATGATGGTAAACAGCCAATCGGATCAATGTTTGATTAACACCCGATTTGACGTAACGTTTGATGATTATTTCTGCAAACTTTGTCCGATGTGTGGTGAGAAGGAGGACCATATTCCACTGCCCTTTGATAACTGATTTGCTTTTTGCAAATGGCTGTGTTCATGTATTTACATTTTCTCTGAAGGATGAACTTAAAATGCTTTTATTAGAGGGTATGCCCAGGTCAAGGTCGGCTGAGATCTGTCATAAGTACCTCAGAAGCGATTTTCGGTGTTGATAAAAATACTTGAAGTTTGAAAAGCCGTCAAAGCGCCTGAAGTCTGGCGAGTGTCTGCATCAACTGACGCAAGAATATAGGACGATTTAGTTTGGAGTTTGAGAGCTTAAATGAAACCTATCAATGCATCCAATCGCCTGACAACATTCATAAGTTGACGACGAGAGTCAGAATTGATCATATATGGCAGAAATGATACTTCTAACGTGAAAGAACAATGAGCAGAATTGCAAAACGCAAGTTATATACAATGATTTAATATGTAATTATTGAAAAATTTATTTAACGCATTCCACACACCTTCGACATGTTTTTATTTCTTAACTTTTTTCTTTTCTTTTTTTTTTGATAAATGTGGGATATACGGAGAATCTTTCATTAATCTATGTCACAACGTGTTGTTAGATTTACCCAATCACTTCTGTTCACACAATTGTTTTTGTGTCCTAATCTAACTAGACGATTGAGAAAAACATCCATCAGTTCTGTATTAATAAACGAACAACGCAATTATTTCTCAGAACAACGACGAGTACATAGTGACCCATAGATAATATTATTATGCAAATCATTTTCGCAGTTAACAAGGATACTCATCAACCGTGTTCTAATACCAAGAACAGCGATAATTCCCGCAACAACGACTGGTACATCGTTGACGATTTCTTTCACATAATAAGAAACCCTGGATTGGGATGCATGTATGATTCATAGTGCATAATAAAACTACATACAACGAATCATGATAAAATTATTAAATATATGCAAATTGTTATGTTAACCAGCTCCATCAACTAAAGGCTCTGATTTCCATATTTTCCGGCATTAATGTAAATGCATTTACCAATTACAACATAACTATACATTACTGAGATAAGTGGTACATAACACCGTTTATTTACAGATAAAACTGACGTTAATATATCAGAGACCACGTCATGTTCTGTAAGCTTAAAAGAACAATAAAACAAGCATTCCAATAAGAGTACAAACCATCATTGGTATTGTCAAATTAAAACGACATTCTCCAATTTGATAATGCTGTCCCAGAATACACAGTCTACTGATTTCTTAATCAGTCCAATAAATTAAAATTACATGGTTTGACGTGTGAGGTTTTGCTTCTGTCCAATGCCATAAGGCCCAATGCAACTATGATCTTCCCAAAGCGTGGGAAAACGTTACAGTACAGATCACTGGAGACTGGACTCTTCAATAAGGACCCAATATACTTGCTTGATGAACTGCACATTCTCACGATTACTGCCTCCCGCTCCTTCAGGAAAGTATTTCTGTCTCTGTTTCTGAGAGAACTGGGTCTCTTTGTGTGTTTTTATATATTGTAGTCAATACCATAATGGTTGTATGACCTCTAAATGTGTGAATTACGTGCTTTTTTGTATGGAGCCTCTACTTCTATATATCTGTGAAATCTATATTTATAAATCCGTCAGTTCCGACTATATAGTACTACTTTCTTAGGAACTGTTTCCACTAAATTTATTGCTGTCCTAACCATGATATGATTTTACTTCAGTGTGTACAGTGCTTGCCTTAAAGGAAGAAACGGTATAAAATTAAATTAGTGGAAGGGAATCAGTATTTCGGCATTCTAAGCAGGTGAATAAGTGTAAGCGATGGTCATCCTGCGCGTATTCAGAAGAGTAAATGTACAGATGACGTATGTCCTCTTCCATTTCTATCAGCCCTCCTGGCGGTATAAGGTATGTGTTTTATATTGTACTGTCTGCTTTGGATAAAATGTTTTAGTTTTTCATCCTAGTTTTATATTTATATCTGTGACAATCTACTATTTTACTTCCATCGTGGTTTCATTATTTATTATGTAAATTGTTCTCGTCACAATATGAGATATTGCCGTTGTTACGTTAAATATTAACTCACTCACTCCATTTCTATCAAAGAATTTCAGGAGGATGTTCCGAGTCGCCCATGCTTTCACAACCTCTCAAATGAGATTGGGTTGGTCAAGGCGTATCGCCAGTTGATTGTCATCTCACCTTACTTTTCCAAATTTAATGTTTTCTGATGCCTGAATTAATTACTGTTTGCCTAATGCTTGCTAGATTGATCGGTCTCTGGGAAATAATTGCAACATTTATGGAGGCAGCATAAATCAACATTCACATTCTCACTCATTTTCCTCTGGCGGATTGATCGAGGTTACGGGTTAATGGAAGTGCTAACAAGACAGAAGTTAAAATGCAGAAGACGACGTTTGTGAAATGATATTCTGATGACGGATGTCGTCATTATCGAATTAGGTTCGAATTTACATCCGTTTGTGAGGTAGTTGGTTGTGTTCCACGTAATCCGTCACAGGTAATCGATTCAACATTTATTGAATACTTTTTTGGACTCTTCGTGTGCCACATGCAGAATGACGAAAGTACATTGGCAGACACCTGCACAGTGCACAATGATGTATGTGGGCACTGACCCTGATAGTTACACTAGGGTCGTTAAGCTAAGGTTCAACTTCACTGTGTCAAACAGTGTCATCACATTCGAGAGGCCAGCGGCCACCCACAATGCGAATCACAGTATGCATTAATTTATCAGTGAGAGAGGGGAATATTATCAAGCTATTAACGAGTAAATAATGACACTCGTGTGTAGGCGATGGTCTGCAATTTCGCATAATGAACGATATCTAATTAACGTTCGTATATAATATAAACTGAGTGAACTTAGCATTTGGATTAGGTGGTAAACACGGGAAGGTTCCATTTGAAACCTCCTCCTGATATCGCCAATTCCAAATGAACTCCCGTTCTAATACTCCATAACACCCAAACATTGACACAAAGGTAAACCAAAAGCCCCATAAGGGTTTTACTGCCTGTATTTATTTACGTCGAAAACCAGTGAAGTGTCATTAGCTGGTCGTGTTTCAGGTTGTTCCCATGGCAGCATGTGGAACGGCTCATATGTGACGTCATTTCGAGTTTACGTCACAGTATGATTTGAATATTGTCACCATTGCTGACGACGCAACAAACAATTTGTGTCATATCTCTGCGTGTTAACACGCAGCGAATAGTATTGCAATTTCCTGCCTCGTTCATTTATTTGACGCAATCTATCGTATCCCGTAGTGCGATGATAGACTGTCGTGTTATCAATCATTGGATTGTCTCCCCCAGACTCGAACGTCAGACCGCCGCCACGGGAATGTCGCCGAGGGTGCCATAAAACATCAAAACCTAGAACTGCGGGTAATGCAAACGCTTGGAAAAAATGTCACTTGACAAGCAGAAAATGACAATGTTGCACGCCAAGCTACTGAACCCTATTATACATAATACGATTGGTATGAACACAAGCAGGAGCACACACCAGGAAGCGCAGACACAAACGTGCGGATGTTTTCGTTTGACATACTGTTTCAGACGACCTCAAAAATATCGTGTGCCCAGTACAAAACTATGTTCGTCAGGAATAACTGTTCAGACGATATTACTGAAGCTGTGTAACTTTACAAGTGCCTGTTGTGTGCAGGTGGAAGTCAGTGGAGCTGTTGCTTCAGGAAGTAATTTCCCTTCAATGCATTGAAAGTCGTAGTAGAACACAGGTGTGGTGACATAAGGTCACAAGTAACCCCTATACAACAATAACGGTTCAAGTTCCTCCAGACAGTTCATCAAGTGCAACGTGATGCCCTTTCAATTATATCGGTGAATGTTTCAGGAAGCACGTGTGGGAACAAAATGTCAACATAAAAGGGCAATACAAAAACGACCCATATCCAACGGTATCGTGTCACTGATGTCATGAAAAGGCGAACAGAAGTATAGTGGTTGTATGCGCTTCCTGTTGTTTGTGTTGGATTTCAATCTTCAAGTCGTCTTGGTCTCATGCCTACAACATGGTATGAACTCAATCATGATGTTGAAAATGGTTATGACCACCCAAAATATACTTCTCAGGGCGCGGAAGACATTTCTGTGTTTGGGACCAGTTTCGTTTCCCTGGTTTAGAGGCTGCGTACTTTACCAGTGTCTGCTCTTTGTGGGTTCACATCTGAGATTTCCTCACCCGTGAAGGTCCCGGGGTAGAATAGGCCTTCAGCAACCCATGCTTGCCATAAAAAGCGACTATGCTTGTCGTATGAGGTGACTAACGGGGTCAGGTGGTGAGGCTTGCTGACTTGGTTGACACATGTCATCGGTTCCCATTTGCGCAGATCGATGCTCATGCTGTTGGTCACTGTATCTTCTGGTCCAGACTCCATTATATACTGACCGCCGCCATATGGCTGAAATATGGCTGAGTGCAGCGTTAAACTAAACTCACTCCCTCACTCTGAGATTTCCTACGGTAATGAAACTGACTCACTGGCAGTGCTTTCACTGTTATGGATGGCATTTTACAACCTGACAACAGGCAGAGTATTAACAAATGTGATGATCTGAATAGTGCAATTTGTCTACGGACATAATATACAGCAGGTAAGTGGTTATATGTTTGACGTGCTTTATGAATTCCCATATGTCACCTTCAAAAAGACATGTAATCTATTCCAGTACTTTGGGAGTCATGACGAAACTTCAAGACCAACAGAACGTCTTTTGCCAGTTCAGTACCGACTTCTCTCGCACAAAATAGAAGTAAATCACCCCGACAAATTTGTTAGCTGTTGCATGTTAGAAAATGAGCACTAAAAGTGTATGTCTCCTTGAATTTGCTTAACAATGGCGAGAACGTCACATGTTCGTAGGGTTAGTTTATCATCTAACTCACTTCGACACACTGCCAACAGCAACTGGTGACAGAAGTTATGGCGTATATTCTGCTGAGAATCGTGCAGAAAGCAGGGATACTGCACATCCCCATAATCCCTGTTAGTGAGGCCATAGGGCCGGCCAGATGTCAGCTGAGCGGAATAATCTGTTGTATATCTTCATGTTGGCAATGGCCTTAGTTTTCATCAGGTGTGTTTTCTGTTGAGACGGTGAAACAACCGTTACATTGTAACTTTAGGAAGATATTTTGCATTGAATACCTTTTTCTTATGCCCGTAAGTCTGTAAAGTTGCCGACAAGATTTTAACTCGCTTCTGAACTGATGGATTCTAACATATTTTGGTGAGCACTGCATCCATCGGGTGGTGACCAGAATGGTGGCGTACTTCCTGCTGTTGCATCATGCAGAATGCATAAAGCACCTGTGATCCCTAGTAGCTTGGTCCAGCTTTGGCTGCTTTTGTTCTATAACCTAGTTTAAATTTTATCTAATCTATTAATAATAGTTCATGTGTAATGATACCACAACACAGATTACGACTCTTTGTCAATGTGTATACTTTCTTTATTTGCTTTTATCTCGTACGAAATATTGGCTATATAATGTGAACTTTAACTCACTGCAAGTTTATACTCATTAATACATCAGGGCAAAGTCACATTCATTAATTTTCCCCTTAACTGTGCCCTTATACATGTGGGTATATGGAGTGGACATTTTCTACCAGTCCTCCAGTGCAGCAACTTCTTTCTAATTTTAGTCGACGAGCACATTTTTCGACTGAACTCAGCTGGGAAAACGAGCTCTTGATGGTAAAAAATAGCTTTCCTTTGACATGGTTCCACATCTGTGTCCGTCCACATCATTTCCACACGCCTCTCTGTCACATACACCACAGTTTTGGATGTGCAATTATGCAGCAGATGTATCTCATATTCTGAAGAATGCTGACAAACGATGTTGACGCGTATTTGAGTTACATAAATTGATCATGCCCTTTTATATTCAGATACAAATGTCGATACTTTCGTTATCGGAAACGATATCAAAAAGGCGTCATGTTAATACCTCCCCAAAACTAATTGATTTCTGCTGCCTGCGTACATCAGTAATTGTTTGTAATGAATTACGACAATAAACAGGAATATGCTGATAGCTCTATTAATTTCCAGGGCTTCCTTGTAATGAAAGGCAAGAATCTATGGTTGGTGGTATCAATTACGTCATGTCCAATCACAAAGGAATCCAACCAAACCCTTAGAAAGTGCGTTGTGTCCTACAGCCTCTTAGGAAGAATCCCCCAATGTTCATTTGATTAAAGAAAGAGCTTGTCACTCACTACTCTGTTGAAAGAAAAATCCGTACACTTTGGTTACTACCGAGTATGCAAGTACTCGAAGGTGGTGCTGCATGTCTTACACCTGGAACCTCTCTTTCATTAAAGTGGAATAAGAGGCTATCAAAAGCAGCTTAATTGGTTCCATCACCTCGTGAGCAAGCAAGCAAGCAGAACAAACCTTATATTATGTAATCAAGGGATTTTGTAACAACAGAGAAATAAGACAAACAAACAAATCTGATTAAAATGCAGTTGCCTCCATCGTGGGCATATCGGGGTACGGGCATAAATATCAAAACAAAATATAAGATGCTGTGTAATTCTTTTTTTATATTTCAGTGATGATACAAGCAATGCATACATCAAGCAATGAGATCAAGCAATGCATACATCACGGGTTTTTTTTCTTTTTTACTTATTAATGCCGAATTAAACAATAAGCATCAAAGAAATGAAACAAACAAACAAATCTGATTAAAATGCAGCTGCCTCCATGGTGGGCATATCGGGGTACGGTCATGAATATCAAAGTATAACATAAGAATAGATTGGGATGAACATTGATATTGTTTTGGTATCATCATGTTCAAAACATGTCAAGGGTCTGATTAATCCTACAGATTTGACTTCTGCAAAGGATGTAGGGAACATGTGCGCGAGCAAAACACAAATCTCACTCATCATTAATTGTCATGTGACTGACAATTTAGGTACTGTACAAGTAGGTTGAGCTAATGATGCATTTGAAAAGTGAGAGAGGTATGGTTTTATTTGTTTCGTTTTGTTTCTTTTCAACTTTGAGCAAATTGCACTGTTTCCAAGTTACATGATAAAACTTAAACCTGATTTGCCGAGGAAAGCATTGCATTGAACTGATCGTTTGTGCCGTTCTTATAGAATGCTTCGTAATTGGCATTTTTATGAAATCTTGTGCTCAAGGCTGAAGAGAACGCAATCGAAAATTTTCTCCCACAAAAAGAGAAAGTAGACGGAAAACTCCGCATTTAAAATTGAAATAATATTTCTTAACATGCTGAACAAAATATCAAACAGACAACGAAGTAAATTTAATGGATAATTGCAAAATGTAATGTTTTGCATTAAAGCAACGCAGACAGCATGGAAGCTGTGTGTACTCTCCTAATTGGCATCTTGAGTATAACATATTTCCGACCGGTGTGTCATCACTGTTTGTTTCCGTTTGAAGTAAATCCCCAATCTGTCATTAAAGTGACAGGCAGTTATACTGTTCACAAAAAAGTAAAGAAATGCAAAAGAAATACATTTATTAAAATTGCAAATCATTAAATGACGCAGTAGAATGGTAAAACATATGTACACACAATTAACAACATGATATGAAATGGTATTGAGCAAAACTGGACTTACAAATCATCAAAAGCATCTACTCGTTAAACAGTCATACAAAATGTGCAGCACTGATGGAGCGAAATGTCAAATTAAGGTTCAAGTCTCTTTTGGACAGTGAAGAAGTAATTCTTATGACCACCATAAGCACAAATGCAAGCTTCCGTGCGTCTTTCAATTGACCAAATGACCATTTAAAGTTATCATTGTGAAATACTCTGTCACGCTCTCAGTAAAGCCTGCTCAGGGTCATCCAGAGTCTAAGGGTGAATTAGGGGACCGTTAACGGGACTTCCAACAATGTCCCAAGCATGTTCAATGGGATTAAGGTCTGGTAACTTTACAGGGTAGTCTAAATATGTGTGATGACGTTGATCAAAACAACGCCACGAAGAACTTTATCTCGAGCATTATCATCCATAAAATTGAAGTTAGAACCCGCTTGTTGTACCAGATGAATCATTACAGGTAGGTTTACACTGATCGAGGTGCACGTGTGCATATCACCTATTTTGCATGGTTTGTCTGAGGGTGATTGCGTTCGGGTGATGTTGTTAATGTTTTCAAATAAATCAATTTGACATCTGCTAAGGGTCATGTGCCCTTGAATATACCGTTCAGTAAATTGTCGGTACACTCGCTATTGCCATTGATAAAGATATTACACTGAAATTACTTGATGTTTGTGAGGAGTATGTTATGTTCCAACTAGCATGACACTGAATGAACACGCTATCTGACATGTTTACGAAAACATGTTCCTCAGAATGATGAGCACGACGTACTTCCTCAGACCAATGTCCATGTGTTGAAGCCGTAGTGTAAGTCAACCCCACACAGTAGTACATACACAATATTTTATAGTTATCAACCAGCTTGTAGAAGACTTTTGATTTTCCATAATTAAAACGTCCAGACTGATTCTGTCTCTGATGTAAGATTAGACAAAATTCCAAACTGTACTGACGTCTGAACATCAAAACTTCATCACAATACAATACTGTATGTCCGTGATGCCATTTGTCATTTCCGAGTCAACAAAAAGCTAAACTTAGGAAGTGAGTGAGTTAAAATTTATCGTTACATCAAAAATGTTTAAGCCGACGAACACCATTAATATTATACATAATAGTGGATGGTAAATGGAAAAACTCTGTCAACGAAGGACAGTGAAACAACGAGATTATCACAAATTGATATTTAAAGCTAGTAATAAAATCTAAAACAGTTTAACTATGGAGGACGTTACAATATATAACACGGGTTCTAGACAACAACTGAAGATAGATCACCATACCAAGATCCATGGGGACCTCTGCTACCTGCATGAACCCTAGCTGGATTTACACCATCCCCTAAGCCCCTGGCGATTGTAACAAACATTAGCCGAATTTTACAATAATACGTTCCCCCATTTGAGGATACATCCAATAACGTTTATTAAAATCATTAAAATACATCTGTCTAAGGATTCCTATTGAGCTTATTTTTAAGCTCGCTCGCAAAAGGTACCGTAAGTCCCCATGGTCCCTAGTATGGTGATCTACCCCCAGTTGTTGGCGATCTATAGCCTGTGTTTTACATTGCATTGTCTGCTTTGATTACTAGATTACTGATTACTGTTTTACTTTTCCATGCTAGTTTTATATCAATATATGTGACACCCTAGTAGTTTTAATGTCTACCGTGACAGGTTTTGTTCTCAATGTTCTTTTTCAACGTTCGCATATAAGTTGTTTTCGTCACGATATGGTTGAGATATTGCAAATGCGATGTTAAATATTAACTCACTCACTCAATTACTTGAAGCTGGGTCAATTTCCCGCAGATGTAAGCGTTATTGATATGTATTATCTCATCAATTATACTGCCGCAGAGTTTTATTTAATGGGGCATTCAACACCTATTCCAGACGCGATAATCTCCGCATTTCTGTTTGTGTAAGGTGAAATACTTATAAATGATGCTGAACAGCCGATGGGATCAAGATAATATTAACAGCCGTTTTGACATAACGCTGGAAGATTGTTTCTGCAAACTTTTTCTGATGTGTAACGAATAGAAAGAACAATGTTCACTGCCGTTTGATAACTGATTTGTTGCGTGTAAACAGTTTTGCTCACGCTTTTACATTTTCTCTGAGGGATGAACTTAAAGTACTTGTATTCAAGACTATGCCGAGGTCAAGGTCGGTTCAGATCCACCATAAATACCTCAGAAGCATTTTTTGTAGGAGTGGTAAAAATACTTGAAGTTTAAAAAACTGTCTTTGCGCCTCAATCCAGACTGTAGTGATTGTCTGCATCAAAAGTTACAATAAGTATACGACAATATATTTCCGAGTTAACGTGATTAAAATGATGCCTATACATTTATCAAGTCGCCGGAAAACATTCATGGGCTGATGAGGGGCGTCAGAATTGATCGTCTGTAGCTGCTCAGACTCTCCCCACGCCAATGTATAATGGCAATACGAACGTGATATACGAATGTTAACCCTTGAATTGTTATTCTATTAACATTTTACTCACTCCACAGACCTTCGACATATTTTTCTGAGAACTGTGTGAAACACAGATACCCTTTACCCTAGTACTCGTAACCTGATCTAAATAGGCTTCTAAGAAGGACATCTGCCAACTGTATGTTTTAATACCCAGATACGAACACTATTCCCAGAAACAAAGACGAGTATGTCGTTATAGAGCAGGTTGTCCATATTTTTGATAAATCAGACACCTTTAACGACTGAGAGTGCTTCCAAAAATGGATAAAACGATGGAGGAATTTCCTGGAACACCTTCCAAGCCGTTCGTACAGGTGTACCTCCAAATATATATATATTTCAACGTATTTACCGTTAACATTACTGATAAAAGGTCTGTAACAACGTCATTCAGATGCGACTGACGGTAATATATCAAAGGCAAAGGTACTTTATGTTCTAAAGATGTAAAAGGCCTGGAAGTTTTCCTGCGAAAATAATAACCATCATTTGTATTGTCAAATTAAAGCGATATACACCAATTTGGTAATGCTGTCCCGGAATACACAGGGTATTGATTTCTTATACATTCAAATAAATGAGTCACATGATTTGACGTGCGAGCTTTTGTCTCAGTCAAATGCCAAAGACTAATGCACGAATGATGTTCCCAGCGCGTGGGGAAACGTTAAAATACAGATCATTGGAGACTGGACTCCTCAAACATCACCCAATAAACTTACTTTCTGAACTGCATATTCTCACGATTACTGCCTCCCGCTCCTTTAGGAAAGTATTTCTGTCTGTGCATCTGACAGCAGTGGTGCTCTTTGTGTGTTCTTATTTATAGTAATCAATACCATATTGGCCGTATGGCCTCTAAATGTGTGAATTACGTGCTATTTTTAATGCAGCATGTATCTATATGACCGCATCCATCTATCAACCCGTCAGCTCCAGCTATATATCACTACTTTCTTTGCAATGGTTTGCAATGATGATACTACAATACAATGTTTACAAATCCTGCTCAGTTGGAAGAAATGGATTAAAATGGAATTAGTTGAAGTGTTTAAATATTTAGGCTTTCTAAGCAAGTCAAAAGTGCAAAGGTTTGTCAATCTGCATGTATCTAGAAGAGTGTATTCCGAGGTCATGTGTGTCCTCTTCCACTCCTGTCAAAGGAGTCCCGGAGAATATATCGAGTCGCCTGTGATTTCATAACCTAACAAATGAGGATTGGTTGGTCACGACCTGTCTCCTCGCTGATTGTGATCTTACCTTACGTTTCTAAAGTTGGTGGTTTATGATGTCTAAATCAACTACTTTTTGTTTGATGTTTGCTAGATTGATCGGTCTCTAGGAAATAATTGCAATATTTATGGAGGCAGCATAAATCAACATTCACATTCTCACTCATTTTCCTCTGGCCAGATTGATCAAGGTTACGGGTTAATGGAACTGGTAACAAGACAGACGTTTAAAATCAAAAGATGGCGTTTGTGAAATGATACTTTGATGAAGGATGTAGTTATTATCGAATTAGGTTCGAATTTACATCCGTTTGTGAGGTAGTTGGTTGAGTTCATGTAATCCGTCACAGATAATCGATTCAACATTATTGAGTACGTTTTGGACTCTATATATGTTATATACAGAATATTGACACTATGTTGCCCGTCAACTGCACACTCTACAGTGATGTATGTGCGCATTGACTCTGATGGTAACACACGGTCGTTAAGCCAAGGTTCAACTTCTCTTGTCAAACTGCCATCACATTCGAGTGGCCAACGGCAATGCACACAAATTATCAATCGGAGAAGGGTATGCTATAAAGTTTAAAGTCACAATTAACGAGTACATGATCACACTTTTGTGTAGACAATGACCTGTAGTTAGGCATAATTACTGTCTAATTAATGTTTAACATAAACTAAGAAGACTGAAGATCCGGATTTGAATTTGATCTTCAACTGCGAGATGGATCGTCTCTTCGATTTCATTGACGCAAGACATCGAATCTCGTAGTGTAAGGACAAATGCTCATGTTCTCAACTATTTGAATGTCTCGTCCTGACTCAAATATTTAGCTGAAATATTGGTGAGGGTACCATTAAATTACTAGAACAGGGGACAGTGCAAAGAAATAAATTTACTTGGCAGACACAAAATATACGATGCTGAACAGCCACCTACTGGACCCTATTAAACATGATGGGACAGGTTGTATGAACACAAACAGGTGCACGCACCAGTAAGTGCTCTCACAAAGACACAAACAATACCGATGCTTAAGGTTGGGATTCTGTTTCAGTCGGGCTCAAAGATATTGTGTGCCCAATACAAAAAAAAGAATGTTAGTCGGGGATAACAGTTCAGACCTATTTTGTACAGATATATTTTTGGATGACCTCAGCCATAACCATGCGCGTAAACGTTTTGATCCAAGAACATCTTATATGCTGTTTCTAACACAATGAGTATTAAGGAGGCATAGAGCGTGAAAGGACTTCTATCATTATGCAACCAAGTCAAATGAACTCTTGCTTGAGGAAGAAATTTCTCCTCGATGTATCGACACAGGTGAGGCGACATAAGGTCAAAAGTAACCCCTTTACGACGATAACAGTTCGAGTTCGTCCAGACACATCGTCAACGAGCAATTTGATGTCTATCCAGTTTTATCGGTGAGTGTTTCACGAGGGACGTGTGAGAACAAAATGTCAGCATAGTAGGGCAATATAACAACGGTCCATCTCAAACATTTCAAGAAAAGGCGAATACAAGAAGAGTGGATTCCTATCTTTTGATGACGTTGCCAATATATTATGCCATCCAAAATACACTTTACTCAGGCGTGGAAAACATCTCAATGTTTGAGGCTGGTTTGGTTTCCTAGCAGTTGTGTACGTCACAAGGATCTTCTTATTCTGGGTTCACATCTGAGATTTCCTCCCATCATGAAACGGACAAGCACCTTTTCAAGCTGACAGTGCTTAGAGGACTTCACTGTCATGGTTGACATTTTACAGCCTGACAACAGCAGGAGAAAACAATGTGATGCCTCGAACTATGCATCTTGTCGAGGGACAACATACAGTATCTTGATAAGTTAAAAATTGCCGTGACAAAAGGTGTAAGAAGTCCCCTCAGAACCAGCAAAACATAACACTAAAAAGTCTGATATTTCCAATAATTTGTATTAAAGAACAGCAAGATACAAAAGATTCACTATAGAGGTTTCATGTACAGTTATACAGAAGTAGACGAGGCTTAGCCTTCATTTGCAAAGTCAAATAAGGAGGAACTATGTGTTCAGCGTTTCTATGATGGTCTGTATTCCAAAATTGTTAAGGATCATTTACAGGTCATTGTTTATCAGCAAGCTAAACTTCCCAAATATAACAGTCTTGTAGATATGACTCGTCGTTTACAAGATACTGAGTCCCAAAAACTTTGATAATGCTGCATTATTGCGTATCAAATATTCATTTTGCAAAACAAACTTGGTCGTAAGGAGAAAGATTGTCGTACTAGATTACGCTTAGCCTCTAGTCATGTGGGAATACATTCTGGTGTTATGTCACAGTCCTTTGGGTCACGTGGTACATCGAATTTCGGGAGACGTATGCATGATGAGTATGCGAGGTCACATTGCATGATTCTGTCGTCAGAGAGTGAATGTAGTGCAACCTTCTGCTTCACCATCCAAACTTGTTGAAATTGGTAGGCTAAGTACGCAAACAGTCATTGATTCGGGTGCGTGTGTGTCATGCATTAGTGTTAGCTCGTTGGAGAAGGCTTTTCCTAGTGGAGTGACCACAGGATACGAAGTCGCAGCTTAAGAGCTTATCTGGCGAGTCATTAGATACTATCGGCACAGGTGATATGTGTGTCCGTATTGACGCTAGTATCTACGAGTGTACTTTCCATGTGTAGGAAAACAGTACCGAGAATGTTCTGCTTGGCTGGGATTTCCTGTCAAAATCTGACATTGCTACTCTGGTACCTAAACATAATGAAGTCAAACTGGGTAACTTAATCGAGTCTGGTGACCGGGTTGCCACTGTACATTTGACTGAATCTGTTGTTATACCATCAAGGTGTCAGAAAGTGTTGTGGGTGTCTGTTAGTCGGAACCTGGGTGATGGTGAACAGATGATGATTGAACGTAATGAGAATTTTGAAACCAAGACAGGGTTGTTTGCAGCCAGGTCTGTTGTTAGCTCGAGGAATCTGTGTGCGTTAGTAATGAATCCAGAACCAGTAAGAACTGTACAGATGTCAGACTCTTGGTGAGGCTCGAGAGTGTAACGATTCTGTGTGTTCAAATACTCCCTCAACTTTGAAATAGAGCGAGTTAAGCGATCCTAAGTTTGACATAGGACCCATGGGGAAAAGGTAATAGCACTGCTCAGAGAATACAAAGATACATTGTTTACAGGTTTAAGCAAGGTGAATGGCCATACATTCAAGCTTACACTTAAACCTAATGCAGATTTGAGTAAGGTTGCACAGCGTCGCAAGCGGTGTGGTCCTCATACATATAAGCTCGTTGATGAGCAAATTATACCAATGGTTGATCAAGGTATAGTGAAACCTAGGTACATCAACTATCATTTCACCTATAGTGTTGGTTAAGAAGGCTGATAAGAGCTTAAGATTTTGTTTGGATCTGAGAAATTTGAATGACCAGTTGCTTGACGAACGTTTTCCTTTAATGACTCCTAATGAGGCACTGATGAGATTTAATCATTCAAAATATTTCAGTGTTCTTGAAATGAACTCTGCTAACAACCAGATTGTTTTTGATGAACCGGCAAGGCCCTTGACTGCATTTGAGAATTCGTCTGGTGTCTGGCAATTCTCACGTATGTGTTTTGGCTTAAAAACTGCTCCTTTAGCATTCCAACGTACTATGCATCTTGTCCTAAGTGGGTTGTCGAAAGATCATGTTTTGGTGTATCTGGACGATGTGTGTGTCCATTCGTCCACGGCCGATGAACATGTGTCAGTGTTTGAGGTGTTTGAGCGAATGAAGTCTGTTGGTTTGACATTAAAACAGTCCAAGTGTCATTTCTTTATGGATACAATAGAATATCTTGGTTTCTCAATTCCTGCTAGTGGAGTTGGTCCTGGTGAGAAAGGTATTGAGGCGGTTCGGAATTATCCAGTTCCTGGTACATGGGAGCAAGTGAGGTCGTTTCTTGGAATGGCTACATACTTTGTTAGATTTATTCCCATTTTTTCCGATCTGGTGTTGCCACTCAGTTGCATAGTAGAATCGTGTATGTTTGGCATGAAAGTTAACAGAGTGCGTTTGACAGAGTTAAGGCTCTTGTCAGTAAGGCGTTAGCACACCGTGACTTTAGTCCTAATGCTCCTGCATTTGTTGTTCAGACAGACGCCAGTAAATCAGGTCTAGCAGGGGTACTTCTGCAGAATGATCATCCTGTTTCCCATCCTTCAAAAGAGTTGCCAAAAACTGAACTATTCCACTGTGCACAGGGAAGCTTTGGCACTTATCTGGGCAGAACGGAAGTTTAGAGAATATATATGGTAGGAAGTTTGTAATTAAAACAGACCACAGGCCTTTGACATGTATTATGTCATCAAAATCTGCTACATGCGCAAGGTAGTATTTAGAACTTTCAGATTATCAGTTTGATGTAGAATATATACCTGGGAAAGGTAACATTCCAAGTGACATTCTGTCAGGATTTCCAGTGGAAGATTCGGAGGAATTGCTTATCTGTGCCTTATCAACAGACAAACAGTATGCTGTTATCAAGCGTGCTCATGATCTTGCTCATTTTGGTGTGATACACACATGGAATTTAGCAAGGATGACTGATAAGTCCATTACACAGAGACATGTTCGAGAATACGTCAGTCAGTGTTCAGGATGCATTGAGGGTCCTCATGCCGTGTCTCGGAGTCTCATTGGTGAAACTCGGACAGCTTCAGTACCTTGGCATATTATCCACTGTGACTTTGTCGGACCACTCCCTACATCATCGAACCGTTTTGAGTACGTGTTGACATGTTGGATGATCCGACACGTATTGTGTTTGCATTTCCCGTACGATCAGCTACCTCTGCGTCAGCAATGTAGGTGCTTGAAAAACTGTTTTCCATCTTTGGACCGCCACATACACTACACACTGATAATGGTTTGACTTTCACGTCCGTTGAATTTAAGGATTTTATGGATCACAGGGGTGTTGTGCTCAGTTTTACCCCTATAGCTCGTCCGCAAGCAAATCCAGTGGAAAGGGCACATAGAACTTTGAAGTCATCCATGGTGAAAACGGCGACGAGTGAAAAGAATTGGGACAAAGTGTTACCCGAAATCTTGTTGGCTCACAATTCGTGTCCAAACAGAACAACTAGAGTATCACCTTATTTCGCCATGTTTGGTAGATTAAGTGACGTGTGTCGTCTCTACAGTAGAGTTTCTTCTGGAGGGGAGGACGTAGTTGGTACTGAGTTGTCTGTGGGAACAGTGTTCAAAGAAACATGTTCAAGCCAAACAGGAACGTCAGGAGGATACGTGTGATAGACAATCGAGAAGCTTTGAAATAGGTGATAACGTTGCAGTTAAAGTTCTAACTGGTCCTAAATCTCGTAACAGACATTTTCAGACAGGTTTTGTTGTGAATACAATCTTTGGTGATTTTTTTAGTGTAAATTCTAAAATAGCTGATACGCGACGTAAAAAATATTTTGGTTAGTAAAGATCTTGTGATCTTAAACCATACTGGAGGGGAGGAATGTGAGATGTAAACACGAGACGGACGCTCCCTTTAATTAGTGTGATACCCCTGCATCACACGTGACACGGTGAGCCAATCAGAGGAGCTTACTGTAAGCGGGGCGTCCGTGCTACATGTGTGCATCAGTCTCGTCTGTTTTATGGAAAATGTTTTGTGTGCCGGCCGGCGCCTTGATTGTTATTCCTTACAGAATGCAACACAGCGAGTGGTCAGGCAGCGATTATGTAGGTCAAGCGTTGACGGAGATTTATGATGTTACTCACGTAAATGTTTAAGTCCGTGTCGACAACACGGCAACTAGCCTTTATATATACAGTCAATATTTCCTGAAAGTTCGAGCTCTTGCGGCCATCGCCATCAACATAGAATTCAGTAGAACAGCAGTAGTGCTCCGGAAGTAAACAATTAATCAAGAGAGGCAACTCTAGAACACATCCTCAAAGCCTACTTCCAAAATACGAAAACTACTGGAAATTTATGATACGGAATGTGACACATAATATTTCTCATTCACAAAGTAAACATTGTGACCCAGTAATAACTGTAACTTAATTAATAGCACAATTAATAGAAATACACTCTCGTAACAAAATTAAGAATCACTGCCGTTTATAGGACTAGTCTATTCCGATACAGAGAAGTAACTTATCAAGGATAACCCATTCAAACACTATAGACTAATTCTCACCGGACCAGCTCCTACTTAAAGAGTGGTCAGATATATAATATATCAAAAGACACGTCACCAATTCCCGTACTTTCGGGGTTATGATGAAATTTCAACAGACAAAATACACCCCTGCAGCATTTTGACAGTAGAAAAACTGTTGAAAAGTGCATGCCTTTTTTTAAATTTTCTTAACAACTGCCAAAACGTTGCTTGTTCGTAGGGTTACATATGTATCAAAGGGCACTCATCCACCTCCTTTCCTGTCGTCAGATACGTAATGGTTTATTATCTAACTCTGCATCAATCTCGTAGTGAATAGAATGGCGGCATACTTTCTGTCTTGCTGCATCACGCAGGATTCATAAGCTGGTCCAGCTAGTTTGAATATTACACTCATGCACGGTATATAGGGAACAATTGGGCTGAGTGGTCGGAGTTTCCTTGGTGCCTTTGCAAGCAAAACACAAATGCCACTATTCATTAATTCCAAGGTAGCCACTTGATAAAACGTACTTTGTTCAATCTCCTGATTTTGCAACGAAGGCTTTACACTGAATTGATCGTTTGTGCCGTTCTTATAGCATGCTTCGGGAAGAAACTAGTAATTGGCATTTTTATGAAATTTTGAGTTCAAGACTGGAGAGCGCAAACGAATATTTTCTCCCACAAAATGAGAAAGTAGACAGAAATTTAAAACTGAAATAATATTTCTTGCCATGCTGAACAAATATCGGACAACGAAGTACCTTTAATGGATATTTTCAAAATTTAATGTTTTGCATCAAAACAAACGCAGACAGCGTGGAGGCTCGGTGGATTCTACGAATTGGCAACTTGAGTACTATATATTTCCCGCCTGCGTGTCATCACTGTTCGTTTTCATTTGAAGTAAATCCCCAATCTGTCATTAAACAATCAAACAATCTGGACTTGCTCGTATGACGAGACAGTTTCCTGTAATCCCCGAAACCTGCCAGGATATCAGGCGTGAATAGTACTAATTAGTCTCGCCACAGCCAGCCAGGCAATCAGCACGGAGTTCCAGGTGTTGAGCAGTGAAGTGGCTCCCGGGCAAAATGGGTTAATGTGACAGTCAGTTATACTGATGACACAAAGGTTAAGAAATACAATTTTTGTAGTCCCATTACATTTTTATTTACTGAAATTGCATATTACGGAATGATGCAATAGAATGGTGAAACATATGTACACACGATTAACAATATGGAATGAAATGGTATTTAGCAATAATAGACCTAAATATCATCAAAAGCATGTATCCATGAAACAGTCCTACAAACTGTGCTGCATTGATGGAGCAAGTTGTTATATTTCAAGTCATTTTTGAACAGTGAGGCAGTGTTCAGTAAGGCATAAGACCGCCACAAGCACAAATGTCAGCTTCTACGAGTCTTTGCGTTTAAGATCTCTTCATGTTGTATTGTCCTGAAGTGAAGTCTTATTTTAGAGACATATACCAGCTCTATGTGTTGATACTGTGATATCGTAGTCGGTTTTACTGCCCTTCGTTGACATGTTTTCATATTTTACCATACATTACCATGTAACACAATTAAATGTTCTGGTCACAATATGGTTGAAATATTGCCGATGTGACGTTAAATCGCAACTCTTTCACTCACTCAGATGACCATTTCAAGTCCCCGTTATGGAATGCTCTGCCACGCTCTCCGTAAAGCCTTCTCAAGGTCATCCAGTGTCTGCTGGTGAACATGGAGACCGTAAACGGAACTTCTAATAATGCCCCAAGCATGTTCAACGGGATTAAGGTTAGGTGACCTTTGCAAGCCAGTCCATATATATGATGATGTTGATAAAAGCAACATCATTAACAACTGTATCTTGGGCATCATCAACAATGGAAGGCCATCATCATCTATAAAAATGAAGTAAGGACCCGCTTGTTGTACCAGAGGAATCACTGCAGGTAGGTTTACACCAATCGGGATGCATGTGTGCATATCACCTGTTTTGCATGTTGTGTAAATAAGCGCTGATTGGAACCCGACAGTTATGATAACAATGATAGAAGCCAATGGTAATACATTACAGATGATGGGATATGTTTACATAACACAGGTAGGGGGTAAGAACGATGTACATGATAGGGGAAAAGGATGGAAGCCAATGGTGGGTGATGTTTACATAACACTTGATTGGTGATTAAGGATGATGTACATGACTGCATGAGAGTTGATGGGCATGTTTACATGGGGGTTGATGATGTGCAAACACAAGTAGATAAGGATGTACACGGGTAGATGAGATTAATTTATCAATAAGTCCCAGGCACTTGGTAGGTACACTCCTTGGTCACGGTTGATTGCTGGTTTCTGTCTCCGGATCTCGATGGCTTCTTGCAGTTTCCTTTTTCGCCAGTTGTTGTTGTTGGTAGATAGTATCCTAGTGTCCTCCCATCGGATTGAATGTCCAGGGTTCTTGAGAATGTGTTCAGAGATGGCCGATTTCTGGTCGAGTTTGCTAACAGAGGTCTGGTGTTCCTTCATTCTGGTGTTAATTGGTCTCAGCGTTTCTCCAATGTATAGGTCGCCACAGTTGCAAGGGATCTGGTAGATGCATCCTCTCGGGTTAGGGTGTTCACAGCTGGGTCCTTTACCGTTGGCTTTAAGGTAGGTCTTGATGGTCTTGCCACTGGAGAAGGTGACATCGATGCTGGCTTTGGTCTTGATGAGGCGTGATATTTGATGACTGATGGGGCCAAGGTAGGGTATGGTTACTCTGATGGGTGATGGAGAAGGCTTGAGGCGGGGTTCTCGGTCCTTGAGGGTCTTGTTGATGGTGGCTGTGACGAGCTGGGGAGGGTATCCGTTCAGTGTGGTGAAAGTCTTTCTGAGGTGGTCCAGTTCATTGTTTAGGGCATCAGGATGGCAGAGGGCTTTGGCACGTCTGGTAAGGGTGGCGATGATAGCTTGCTTGATCTGAGGATGGTGGCAGGAGTTGTAGTGGATGTACTGGTCGGTGTGGGTCGGCTTGCGGTATACTGAGGTTCTGAGTCCATCGTCTGTGGCGTGGAGGGATACATCAAGGTTCAGCGATGAGTCACGTTTTCTGCTGTACAGACATGATGGAAGGATGCGTGTTTACAGACGTCGAAATGAGAGATATGCTCGACAGTGCGTTCGTGAGGTCAACAGACACGGTGGTGGAGGTGTAATGATGTGGGGAGGCATATCTATGAATGGCAGGACACAGTTGGTGCATGTGCAAGGGAATTTCAATGCTGTACGCTACCGGGATGAAATTCTGAACCGTCATGTTGTTCCTACAATTGACGCTTGAAGGGAAATTTTCCAGCACGACAATGCAAGACCGCACACAGCACGCATTACCACGGATTTCCTTGCCAACAACAACATTACAGTTCTTCCATGGCCCTTACGACGTCGACAGCCGCAGCCACAGACACGTCTACAGTTGGTGAATGCGTTGCGAGATGAGTGGAGAAGAATCCCACAAAGGCGGATACGACGTCTTATACAGTCAATGCCCAGGCGATGCAGAGCAGTGATTGATGCCCGTGGTGGTCACACCAGATACTGACTTTCTCACTATGCCATGGAAAATAGAGACGCTTAATACCACTGTGAATGATTGTATATGTCTTGACAAACCTTTGTTAATACCCGTGTGAATTATCATCGCTCAAGTTCCATTACTTTTTGTGCAATTTAAGTTAATAAATCATCTCTCATAACATTGGATTTTCACCTATGCGTTTCTTTTTTGGGCCAGTGTAGTATCATCATGTGTGCGAAAACATGTTCTTTAATATGATGAACACGTGATACGTCCTCAGACCAATGTCCATTTGTTTAATGTCGTGGGGTATGTCAAACCCAGACAAGAGAACAATATTTCATAGTTATCAACCAACATTTAGAAAACTTTTGATTTTCAACATATGTAATTAACGCGTCTAACATTGTCTGTGATGTGAGATTACACAAATGTCCGAGTCAAAATTGTCCTGACATTTAATATCACATCTTGAACCTGAGCATGTCATGAGTGATGTACATTTGGGTATAACATTTCCAATGAATGACCGTGCGCATTCTTCATATCGCCACAACTGTCCCAAATATAATTTCATTGAATCATTGCGGCTTTACAAAATACCCTCATCTGGGAGGCAAATCCTCAACCTCTGACCAACGTGTCTTTGGAAGTTTCTGCAAGTTGTCCCTGATACGTGCATCGCCTTGACCATTTCCTATATTTTACGTGACAAATTGACATTTATTTGTTTGTACAATAAATAGAAAGTTGGAGGTTACAAATTAACACTGTCGTATTTTGTCCTCATCACAGACTGAGAATGGTTTTCATTCAAGTAGACTCACTCATATCAGCTATTCACAGCTATTCAAGTTCAATTTTTTACGGTTAAGAATTTACCGTGACAATCTATGTATGAAAAACCCCTGTGAACCAGCAAAACAGAACAAAAACAAGTCGTAAACGTTCAAATTCTGTATTATGATGCAACGAGAGCAAGGTATACAAAGTCACAAGTCAATTCCACAATACTGATTTCAAGTACAATACAAGTGAAACAAAATCTAAGGCAATGGCTCACAAAATATATAGTATAGCAAACTCACCAAACTGTTTCTGTGAGAGAGAAACAGTCGTGCAGAATGTAACATGGCGAGCGGTCTGACAGCAGTACATGAAGCGTTGGCAGAGGCAGAATGATAAACTCAAGTGAATGAATATGAATGTGTGTATCTGTGCCACACACAACACGGCAGCTAGCATTTATATACATTTTCAGTCGTTTCTCGAAAGTACGAGCACTTACTGCCATCGCCAACACTGTAGACTGTTCTAGCAATGTCTCCTGGAAGTAGCAAACAGGAAGTCAAGAACAGATAATTCCCGGAAAAGCCTGCTGCCAAAATTCTAAGAATGTTGATAATCTATTATACGAAATGTGACCCACCATACTCAATATAAGCATTGTGACCCAATAATAATTATTACTGAATTAATAACAAAATAGACAGAAAATACATAAGTAAGGCATAATAAGTCTTGATCATATTCTTCAAAGTTTGATGAAATCTCTCTAAAGCTCCCTCTGTATGATAAGTACTAGACTTAACTTGCTAAATACCTAACTTGTACATAGCTTCTTGAAACACCTTAGACATCAAATTTGAGTCCTGGTCAGACTGAACAACATGTGGCAAACCAACTAAGGTGAAAAACGTGATCAAAGCTTTGACAATCACAGCAGCAACTATCCTACGAAGCGGAACTGCTTCAGGAAATCTGGTAGAAGCACACATGATTGTGAGTAAATCCTAATTATCAGACTTAGTCTTAGGTAGTGAGCCAACACAATCAATAATAACTCCACTGAAAGGTTCCTCATAAGCTGGTATAGGTTTTAAGGGAGCAGAAGGAATTTTCTGATTTGGTTTTCCAACAATTTGACATACATGACAGGTCTTCCAAAATTCGGCCACATCTTGTCTCACACTGGGCCAAAAGAAATGTGCCAAAATTTTCTCACAAGTTGTGTTTACACCCAAACGGCCTGCTAAGGAAATTTCATATGCCAATGAAAATACATGTTTTTGAAATACTTTCGGTACCACAATTTGATGGTACAATTTCCATTCATGCTCCGCAGGAACATCTGCCGACCTATATTTCCTCATCAGAACACCATCCTTGTAGTAATAACAAACTGAACCTTGCTTACCTCCTCAAAAGAAACAGCCTTACTAGCCAACTAGCCACTTCAACATCCTCACCCAGTGCACTAACAAGCTGCTCTCTGAAAAGAATGTGTTCACCACTTGACAAACTATTTGACTTATCAACAGGTCTTGAAGAGTTACTACACTTTGAAGATAAGTCATCTGTCTCCACCTCACACAAAGAATGATCCATGAATGTACCTGAGAAATCATTAATGGTATCATTCTGCAAAGTCTTGGAAGAAATGGCTTTCAACATTGAACGAGTCACTGCTCAAGAAGGAAAAATACCTGGAAATTCATCCTCCAACTTTTCTGTACTAACTGAACTCTCCAGCGAAACAGTGACAATTGCATCAGTGCCAACTCTCGCCCCCATAAGATCATTAGTGATCAACAAATCGACACCCGGAACTGGGAGAGAGTCAAGAACACCAACTTTCACCTCACCTGAAATCAGATCTGAAGTCAAATTCACAAAATGGAGAGGAGCAGAAGAATTGCCACCTATACCCTGAAGCAAAACATCTGCGTTAGCTGAAGACTCATCAGAAAAAGGGAAAAAGAAAATATCCCTCAAGATAGTAAAAGGCGATGAGGTAGAATTATCACCCATAAGTGACACAGAACCCTTAGACACGGAATCTGGAGACTTACTCTCATAAACAAAACTCTCCTCAGTACCACCTGGAAAGAAAGGCTTAGGTGCGATGCACACAAAAGCATTTGGGGAACCTGTAGCCTGATTTCTAAACTGGAGTTTGTAACATGCAGAAATCAAATGACCTGGCTTCTTACAACATGCACAAACAGGATCAGAACCACTGGTAGCCTTAGGCTTAGGCTGAAAAGTATGTGACTGCTTGCCACTAGATTTTTTTCATGTATTCACAAAAAATGTGCAAACTGTTCAGGAAACCATTCATCCTTTCCGAAAGAATGTCCCATTTGGAAAAGGCAAATGCAAATTAACAAAATCAAATTTTCCAGGAACGTCAGTTTTGCTGAAGCAAGAAAGATTGTACAATCTACTGAGCACACTGAAACTTACGCCTCTGTCACAAAAACATCTGAAAACTTATCAAAAGGAACAACTACGCCAGTACTAACTTCGTCAAGCTCATGTCAGACTGACCTGACATGGGTAAATTCAGATATTCCTCAGTCTGTCTCTCCTGATCTTCCACAGTCTATCTCAGAACAGTCTACTCAGACAGATACAGTTCAGTCTACATAAAAGACCGTATCTCCTTCATCAAAGTCTTCTTCCGATCGCAAATCATCATCATCACCATCTCAGTCACACTAAAAGTCTCAATCGACAGCTGATAGTCAGCCACCTGTTAAAAGTAAACCCAAGCCTAAGCCTGATGCTTCAAAACAACAAAGTGACAGAGCTCCTAAAGTGTCACAAAACAAAATTCATTGTTTGATAAAAATGGGTCTCTTGAAGATATGGACGTTTCTGAAAACGTCCATTCTAGGGCACATAGCTTGTCGCCATCCAAAAGAGTGCGGGGTAGATCCCCAATAAATCCCCCTAAAAGATAGTTTATTCCAATAATATTATACATAGGAACTGCAGAGGATTAAGGACTACTTTACTTGAATTACAGCTATTAGTCCAAGATTTTACACCTTCAGCGTTATGTCTCCAAGAGACAAATTTAAAGCAAACAGATACATTTGCCCTTCGTCATTTTAATGCGTATCATTGTTTTTCACCTCCGGGTGATAGGGCCACTGGTGGATCATCCATTCTAGTCAGACAAAACGTTATTCAAAGCCCTGTTTCACTTAATACAAATATGCAGGCTGTTGCAGTTAGAACTACTTTACATGTAGCGTTTACACTATGCTCACTCTATATTTCGCCATCTTCGACGTTTCCCAAAACTGATCTTCAGGCTCTATATGACCAACTCCCGAAGACCTGTATTATAATGGGAGATTTAAATGGGCACAACCAACTCTGGGGTAGTGTAACTACAAACACTGAAGGTAAATTGTTGGAGGACTTTTGTTCTGACAATGATTTATGTATTTATAATGATGGTTCCAACACATATTTACACTGGGACAGACACCTATTCTGCTCTTGTCTTGTCATTGACAAATTCAGAACTACTAAATGAATTCGAATGGTCAGTCCACGATGACCTCTGTGGAAGTGACCATTTTCCTACTGTATTAAAAGCTGTAACTCCATCCGATGTTCCTCCATCATCCAGACGAATTTTAAAAAGGCTAACTGGGCTTTAGATGAAACACTGTGTGCTGAAAAACTTAAACCTGAACGTTTTATTGACGTTCCTGATGCTATTAACTGCTTTTCTGATGAACTGAATTCCATAGCTGATGAGTGTATACCAAAGTCCTCTGTAGTTCCACACATAAGAAAACCATGGTTCAACGATGAGTGCAAACAAGCTAGGAAGGCAAGGAAAAAAGCAGAACATTATTTCCGTCGCCATCCTATGGTGCATAATTTAAATAAATTTAAAATTGTAAATGCTAAAGCGCGGTGTACTTCTAAACAGAACAAACGTCAATCTTGGCAAAATTATGCATCCAAAATAAATTCTCGGATACCCATGTCCAAGGTATGGAACATGGTCCAGAAAATTAAAGGTAAAGGTACTAAATCTACTGTCCATCATCTTAAACATGGAGATCAATTGCTTACTGATAAATCAGATATTGCTAATAAACTGGGTGAAACCCTTGCTAAACACTCCTCCTCTTCAATTATGTAGCAAAATTCCAGCAATATCAAAAACAACAAGACATGAAAACTATTAATTTCAATTCTGATAACGGGGAAGATTATAATGAAACGTTTTCTATTCATGAACTCCATACTGCTCTTGATCAAGTTCATGACACTGCTACAGGAGCCGATAACATACATTTACCAGAATCTTGTCTGGAAACTCTGCTAAATATTTTTGATGATATTTGGACATCGGGTAACTTTCCTCCTTCATGGCGTGACGCCATAGTAGTACCAATACCTAAACCTGGACGTGATCATACGGATCCATCCAATTATTGTCCGATTTCATTAACTAGCTGTGTTTGCAAGACCATGGAACGCATGATAAATAATCGACTTGTTTGGTACTTGGAAACAAATAATATCATAACAGATATACAATGTGGTTTCCGTAAAAACAGAAGTACTGTCGACCACTTAGTGCGACTGGAATCATTTGTTTAAAACGCACTAATTAATAAACAACACGCTGTGTCTATCGTTTTTTATCTCAAAACAGCATATGACACAACCTGGAAATGTGGCATTCTGAGAGCTTTACATGACTTTGGCTTGCGAGGTCGTTTGCCTGAATTTATTGCCAACTTTTTTAAATGACAGACAATTCCAGGTCCGTGTGGGTTCTACCCTGTCTGATCATTACACTCAGGATCAGGGTGTTCCACAAGGCAGTATTTTGTCTGTCACTCTTTTTAGTATAAAGATAAATAGTTTAGCAAAAGTTTTAAACGATTCAATTGATGGATCATTATTTGTGGATGATTTTAATATTTCTTGTCGTGGTAAAAATATGCATACCATGGAACGGCAATTGCAGTTGTGTTTAAACAAGATTAATAAATGGTGTCTTGAAAACGGCTTTAAATTTTCCAAATCCAAAACTAACTGCATACATTTTTGTCGTAAATACAAACCACATAAAGACTCTGAACTGTCTCTAGATGGGACGCCCATGAAAGCTGTGAAGGAAGCCAAATTCTTGGATGT